>NC_041393.1:377756943-377804458 GCF_002162155.2 Triticum dicoccoides
GGGGGGCATGCACTCGTAGCTTAGGATTCCCTTCATGCCGACACAGGGGGGGCTGCTAGGTACTTTGCAGTTTGCTAGGTGAACCATGGTTGGGGCGGGCATCCATTGATAGCTTAGGATTCGCTTCATGCCGACACGAGGGAGGGGGGCTGCTAGCCTTCACACTTTGCTAGGTGAGCCTCAGTTGGGGGGCCATGCATTCATAGCTTAGAATTTCCCTCCGTGCCGACACGAGGGGGGGCAAGCAATACCGTGCACTTTGTGAGATAGGTGCGACATCGAAGTTGCATTTGTTATTTAAAAATCAAACCACCCTTTTCATACATAAATTTGGTCCAGATGCAAGTGTGTTTGTGTTCTGACCCTCTCCCGCGTGATTTTTTGCCAAATTTATGAACATTAGACAAGTCGGATGACGCAACAGACATGGTTCACTCAAACTAACCGAGTGCCACGCTGGTGCCCCTGTCACGCACTCATCCACACAGTACATTGGGCTCCACAAGGCTCCCCTCTCAAAAATATCTGCCCTCCTCGAGGGTTTTTCTATTTCCTAACACACGGTTGCTATCTCCCGACTGTGTGTGATGTTTCTTTTTCCCAATACCACCTGCATCCCTAGAAAATATCTGCCCGCCTTGAGGAGGGTTTTTCTGTTTCATAACACATGGTTGTTATCTCCAGACCATGTGCATTGTTTCTTGTTCCCAATCCCGCCTTTCCCTGGAACATATCTGCCCGCCTCGAGGGTTTTTCTGTTTCATAAAACATGGTTGTTATCTCAGCATCGTGTGCGATGTTTCTTGTTCCCAATCCCGCCTGCCCCAAGAAAATATATGCCCGCCTCGAGGGTTTTTCTATTTCATAACACACGATTGTTATCTCCGGACCGTGTATGATGCACCATCATCAAAATTTTCAATAGCCCCAGCATTTCACTCCACGTTTGACCCCTGCATAGTAAACTATTTATTACCCGCATCATTTCCTCAAACACACCCCCTGCCTCACCTCCACACACACACACACACACACACACACACACACACACTCCAAAACCTGCTCGGGCGCGCGCGCACACACACACACACCCTCCCTCGCTCAAAACCCTAGCAAGGTCCCCACCACCGCTCGCGCCGCCGTCTCGAGACCTCCATTGTCAACATCTGCCTGTTTGCTCATGCAGCTTACCACCGATCTCCATACCAAGGCCGCTCTGAGTTTCCTAGATGACGTCTGCCAAACACCCCTTTTCCCACAGATCCCCATCTCCATCCCCCACTCCAGAGCGTCGCAGCCTAATCCCGGCTATGCTTCCTGTGGAGCTCGAGGAGTGACTAGCCCAAAAGAGGTGTATCACAGTCTCTTCGCCCGACGTCGCCGTGGAAGCTGACGAACATTACTCGCTGCAGGCACTCAAGCAGCGGGCTACAGTATGCGGGCAAGTCTCGGCCGCCGGCTACGACATCGAGGTCATCAACAGTGACTGCTTGAAGCAGGCTATGTCACAGGTTAACTGGCCCACCCCCAACCCCTCGGGTTCAACCGCCATCGATCTTATCCATGGCACCGCCGCTGATCTCCTCTGGCTCGCTATCAACAACTTTCCATCCTACATCGCCATCGAGCCCCTTTTGTCATTTTTGAAGGACACGTTTTGTGACCCTGGCTTGGGATCCACAGCTTCCAAGTCACACATCATTGACGGCGACCACGAGGAGGGCACCCTCTCTAGCTCTTCCAAGGGGAAAGAGCCCATCTACTCTTCCAAGGGGAAAGAGCCCGTCCGCGACATCAGGGAGGGCACCCTATAGCCATGCTCTTCCAAGGGGAAGGAGCCCATCTGCAACAACATGGAGCGCATCCAGGGTCCGTGCTCTTCCCACGAGAAAGAGACCGTCTGTGACAAGTGAGGAAACCCATGATTTGTTTTGCCGTGCCTCTTCACAAGAGGAAACCCATGATTTGTTTTTTCCGTGCCTCTTCACAAGGGGAAACCCATGATTTATTTTGTTGAGTCCCTTTTGTAGTGTAGTGAGAATATGTCCAGTTTTAATTGCTATATCTGGTTGTTTGCAGTATGCCTTGTTTATTTCAGTTGTTCACAATGTGATGCTCTGTATGTGCAATTATTTACTGTGCAGTACATTTCATCATTCCAGTTTTAAATATACTGATAGGAATGCATATATTTGCTTGTTGTTAAGCCTGTTATAGTTAGCATATGCCCCTTTTAAAGTTTTTTTTATTGTTCTGTTGTTTGTAGTTAGCATATGTCCAGTTTCGAATGCTATCTTTGGTTTTTCGTAGTATGCCTTGTTTATTCCAGTTATTCACAACGTGATGTTCTATATGTGCAAGTATGAACTGTGCAGTTCAATTTCATCAGTACCAGTTTCAACAATACCACTATGGCCCTGTTTGTTTCGGATTCTGGGGCCAGATTCAGCTTTGCCATTGAAGCCGAATCTGGAAACCAAAACAAATAGCTATTTGGAATCAGCTTTGCCAGTCAAGCAGAATCAGGATTTGGGTCATTTTTAGTGCAATTTCATGAAGCACCTCAAAGTGTACTTCGGTGGTGAAGCTGATTCACAGAAACAGGTTCACTACTGAAGTGAATCCATAGGTGATTAAAAAATCCAAGCGAAGCTGAAACAAACAGGGCATGAATGACTACATTTGCTTGCTGCATCTTGTAGTTAAACACGCCTTTCCATTTTTATTTAACAATAACCAGTCTACTTAGACCGGCACCATACCAGTTTGAATGACTATGTTTGCTTGTTGTTAATGTTAGGCTTGTTGCAGTTAACACACCTTTTCACTTGTTTTTCCTTACTAGCGTGCTTAAACCTGCACACTGAAGCTATCTTTCAGAGATTATTTTGTCTCCATGGATATTTTTGGTTGATGTTTAGCATGTTGTGCTTAACATTCTTCTCGATGTACCTACACAGGACAATTTTGGGAACGATTGTTGTTTCCATCGAGGTTACTTTTATCCCATGGCTTATATATGCTCACTGTTCAGGATATCGGTAGCTGGTACGATATAGGCCGGGGGCTGATAAGGGACTAATCGGTGAATCAGACTTTTAACTGAATATATCTGCAATCCATTTATCGTTAGGTTAACTAGGGCCATATGTAATATATCTGACTCTACATAGCAACATGCACCGTACTTAATGTCTACATATCCAATCCTAGGCTACATAGCAACAAGGAAGAGTGTTACCTTAATGTTCTGATCGTGTCTAGATACACGTAGAAGAGCAACAACAACAATAACACGTCCCTATTTGGATACTCAACTTTGCTTAGAGGTTAGAGTTAGTTTCTAGCTCATGACTAACCCTGAACTAAATCCATCCAAAGAGGTGTTTGGATGATAGGGTTAGATACTTAGATTGACAGTAATGCACTAGGAGAACTAGCTCCAATTAGCACCTCTTGGGTTGGATAGTTTTGTTGGGTGGGTTATAGATGCAACTATCTCAAACTAGCCCTCATGTTTAGATATACTTTAGGGCTATTTGAGCCCGAACTAGCTCAAACTAACTCTTACCCATGGATACAACAATAGTTAATCAGCCGATAATTTGTAAAAATGCAATAAACTCCTTTCGGCCCATGATATAAGATGTCAATTCATCTAATATGTGAGTATATTGGATGTTATAAGATATTATAAAAGAGCGTTGTACTACATCATTGTGCAATTGGTGTTTAGCTTATAATATTAACTTGGTGCTTTTAGGTACATATGGCATTGGTAAAGATCCGCGCTTCGACCCTTTCTACGTATGGGGAAATGAGATATCGATGAACCAACATCAAGTGAGGAAGCTGATAAAAATTGTTACTAAAATGGGTCAAAAGATGGCAATTAAACTATTTTTTTACACTTTATCCAATACAACAGTGAACTGCGGGATTGTAAGTAAGAACTCTGCAGCCTTCTTTTTACTTCCCATAATCAGTTGTGTTAGATGACAATTTCTGAATCTTTTTTCCTTTGCAATGGTTACCATAGAAGTTTACTAAAGATTACCTCTCAAACTACATGATTGGTGGGCATGCAAAGGTTAAAGTATTTCTACCAAAACACGATGATTTTATAGATTTTTATGAAGACCATGAAGGATGGGCGATCAGCCATCACAAGGGGTTGGACTAGAGTCGTGCGTGTCTTCTGCATGGAGGAGGGCACAATATGGGCGTTCTGTTTCACCTTGTTCAACAACCAGAATGTATTTTGCCTCTTTCTTTACTGTCTTTAATAGTACAAGTATACAACTGTGGTTCATCATTCTTTGTTTGGTTCTTATGTAATTCTTGATGTGTACCTATGAATCGAATAATGCATTGGTTGTTTGAACCTGATGTTTATGAATAAAGCTATAGCATACATTCAAATTCAATTTCAATTTCATATAGCAGCAATTAAATTACGGTGAAATTACGCTCTCCAGGTTGTTATGGCGCACACGGTTGGGAAAACACAAACGTTTGCGATATACACCATAATCCGAGACGGTTCACAGAGAGGAAACGTGTGCAAGCGTGCACACAGTTTCTCTTTGCAAAGTGTGTGCGATGTCATACAATATCACAAACGGTATTGGCAAACTAACCTTTTGCGATAGTTGCCTTATCGTACACGATTTGAAACCATGAACTGTTTCTGATGAAGTATGCATCGTAAACGTTGCACCACAGAATAGCATGTATGATAGTTGCCTTATCATACACGATTCGCAACCATGGACTGTTTCTGATGAAGTATGCATCGTAAATGTTGCACCACAGAATAGCGTGTGTGATAGTTGTCGTGTATGCCGATGTTATGACGATCTGACGTTTTGTAATCCTATCCGACACGCGTACAACGATTAGCTAATCTTCTTCAGTAGTTATTGCATACGGTTTGTGAAAAGAGAATGTGTGTGATTGTATGCTTATCATACACGTTCTATAATAGTGAACCGTTTGTGATGGGCCGGGCATCATAAACGTAGCACCATAGAATACCGACCGCGATGAAAATGCGAGCACAAACGAGTAGGAGTACTGTACATGCATCTTGGCACCCTATCCCCGACGGTTTCTAGGTCGTGTGGGAAGGACCCCCCCTATTTCCCACATTCACTTGGCAACGGTTCCAAATGTCATAGCGGAAAGGGGTTAAAAACCGTTTGTACAACACCGACGCGTACCAGTGATGGTTAAAGTTTAGATTGCTACAAATGTTCTATTTTTGACAGATTCTGTTTTCAATGCATTGTGTGCTTATTTTGCTGAATCTATGGATTATATCTGGGAGTAGAAGCCATGGTAAAGTTAGAATACAGTAGGTATAATGCAATAATAAAATATGAATGGGTTTGGAACATTACTTAAGGTGGTGATTTGCTTTATTATACTAACGGAGCTCACAAAGGTTTTGTTAAGTTTTGTGTGATTGAAGTTTTCATGTTTTGGGTGAGATAACGATGTATGAAGGAAAGGAGTGGCAAGAGCCTAAGCTTAGGGATGCCCACAGGATCCCAAGGAAATATTCATGGACTCCCAAGCAACTAAGCTTGGGGATGCCCTGGAAGGCATCCCCTCTTTCTTCTGACGACCATCGGTAATTTTACTAGGAGCTATATTTTTACTCGTCACATATCATGAGTTTTTCTTGGAGAGTCTTGTATTATATGAGTCGTTTCGTGTCATGCATTTCAGTTTGTCACAATCATTCTTGCTGTACACACCTATTTGAGAGAGCCATAATGATATCTTGATTTGTTAGAATTGTTCTATGTGCTTCACTTAAATTTTTTGAGCTAGGGAATTGCTCTAGTACTTCACTTATATCTTTTTGAGCACGGCGGTGGTTATATTTTAAAGAAATATGCTCTCATGCTTCACTGATATCATTTTGAGACTTAGTAAAATTTTGAAGAAATGCTCTCATACTTCACTTAGATTATTTTGAGAGTTCAAAATTTTGAAGAAATATTTATGCTCTCATGCTTCACTTAAATTTATTTAAGAGCTTGTTATTAGCAATGCTAATTTGCTTAAGATATGGATTTTGTCCCAAATTGATAGATATTCAAGAGCGATGTAATAAAAGCTTTATGAAGATCATTGGATATTATAAACTTGATTCCTTGCAATAGTTTTACGATATGGAGATAGTAATATGTGAGTCATGTGGGTGAGTAATTATGCTTTAGTATGAACATTGGTGTTAAGGTTTCTAATTCCCTGTGCAAGCACTAAAGTCAATAGTTATGCAAATGAAGTTACATCCTACTTGTGGTGCTGAAAGTGCGTTATATCGACTAGAGGGGGGTGAATAGGCGATTTTTATGAATTCTTCATTGAGGAATTTGGTGGTGAGGAAATTCCTAAGTGAAGAACTACTAGCATCAGAATAAGTACTCAGAAGTAAACATAACAGAACACAAGCATAGTCATCATGATGAAATGAAAACAAGCACAGAGTACAGAAAGCGTAAACATAGGATAACACAAGAAAGAAGACGGACAGACTGAAGAAATTGATCTGAGGAAATTGAAAAAGTCTTCAGTGAAAGTCTTCAAACAGATATGAACAGGCACACAACAACAGACATGAGCAAATGAAAGAGTTGAGGAAATAGAACCAGTAAGCTTGGTGAAGACAATGATTTGGTAGACTAGTTCCAACTGCTGTCTCAGTTGTACATCTGGTTGGAGCGGCTGAGTATTTAAACCCGAGGACACCCAGTCCCGGACACACAGTCCTCACCGTATTCTCCTTGAGCTAAGGTCACACAGACCTCGCCCAATCACTCGTGGTAAGTCTTTAGGTGACTTCCGAACCTTCACAAACTCGGTCACTCGGTGATCCACAATTCCTCTTGGATGCTCTAGACCTTGACGCCTAACCGTTTGGAAGAAGCACAATCTTCAAAGGAAACAAGCATCGGATCCACGCAGGATCAATCTCTTTAGTGATGCTCAATCACTTTGGGTTTGTAGGTGTTGGGTTTGGGTTTTCCTCACTTGATAATTTTCGCTCAAAGTCCTCGGAGGATCGGATGCTCTCAATTGACAAGTGTTAGTTTCTCTCAGAGCAGCCAACCAGCTAGTGGTTGAAGGGGGCAGCTATTTATAGCCTAGGGAGCAGCCCGACATGATAATACATAAATGCCCTTGTCTGATATGACTGTTAGGTGGGTAGATATTTTGGAACCGCTGGCGCATAGCACAACAACGGTCAAAATTTTGACTATCAAAATCCTGAGGGCTATCATGATCCTCAGTATGTAGGCAATTCACACTGGTGAATTCCTAACTCCTCAGTCAGAACAAATTCCTCAAAGACCAGAAGAACTTTGTCTCTGTCACTGAAGAATATGACTGAACTGTATGAGATTTCCAATGGCTTCACTTGAAGGGATTGGTAGGTGTAGGATTTTGAGTTGAGCATCACATGGAAATTTTTCCTTAGTATTTCCTCGACCCCCTTTAACAGTACGGTCTTTCCTATGACTCAAGAAAGAGAAGATGAAACTACGAAAACAAAAGTCTTCACACTTCATGTTCCTCAAATGAATGCCAAGTCTTCAAGGTCACACCAATTTCTTCACTTTCAAAGTCTTCAGAAAGTCTTCAGAAATCCAAAGTCTTCAGTTGAAGAACTTCATTTTTAGGGTCGACTTTCTCTGTAAATATCACACTCCTCATAGACTTATAGTCCTGTGTACACTCACAAACGCATCAGTCCCTTAACCTATAAGTCTTCAATACACCAAAATCACTAAGGCGCACTAGATGCACTTACAATCTCCCCCTTTTTGGTGATTGATGACAATATAGGTTAAGTTTTCAACGGGGATAAACATATGAAGTGTAAATACTGATATTGAGGAATTTGATTGCAAGATATAGAAGAACTCCCGCTGAAGATGTGCATAGTGAGGAATTTGCTTTTGAAGCAATGCACACTTCAAGAGTATAATCATGGAGATCTCCCCCTATATCTTGTAATTCATACATGCATTTGATATATAATATGAAGAATTTGAAATGCATGATGAAATATGGTGACTGATGTAATTCAGCATGCGTGCATTAACATTAATGAGGAATAAGCATGCAGAAGAACACAACAAAAGTATCAGGTCACCATAGAGTTTAAGATTACAACTCGATCCAGCAAAGTCATCAGAAGAACGAGAGTTGTAACTTAGCAAAAAATGTCCATATAAGATAGACCCGCTTGAAGACTAACTCAAATTTCTCCCGCTTTGTCATCGAATGACCAAAAGGGTTGAAACTGAGGACTAACGCCCCTGAAGAATATCATGAAGATGGAGGAGCGCCAACGTTGTCAGGGTCTTGAGTCGTTGTAGGGCCTGCTACAGTGTCGTCTAAGTCTTCAAGTTCATCTGTGGTGCGTGATGAAGAATATGAGCTGGCCACCACGGAAGGAACCTTGACTTTCTTGAATCTCTTTGGTGGAGGTGCAGACCAGTCAAAGTCTTCCTTGAAGCCCATTTGCTTCAAATCTTCTTCACCATATAGATGTGACAGAATAGCCCAGGTGCGATCAAACACTTCATGGAGGTAGTAGTGGTTTTTCTTCACTTCATTATGTGTAGAAGTCATGTTCTGAAGAATAGAGCCAAACTGACGCTTAACCCACTTGTGGTTTTGATCCACCTTCTGGTGAAGTCTTATCAGCAGTTCACGATCAGTCAGCACACGAGGAGCAGTAGCTTGAGGACTTGTCTTGGTAGCATTGACAGCAGTATCATGAGTGGCAGAGTCATCATTGGTGGAGTAAGATGCAGCTTTGGGGAACTGACCATCCAATGGACGAATGCCTTCATCGATCACGGCTGGTGATTTGCCCTTCTCATCAGATGAGGAAATTGTCCGCTTGAGGACTTCAATAGGGGGCAAGTAGCTGAGGTGATTCTGAAAATCAGCCTTCTAGTTGAGTGAAGACATTGTTCTGAGGAATCTCATGATCCACGGCGCGTAAGGCTTCATCTCAAATGGAGAAAGTGCAACATTCACCAGAGTCCTCATGAAGAAATCATGATAATTTATGGGGATGCCATGCATGATGTTGAAAAGCATATTCTTTATCATTCTGATTATTTCTTCATCAGAAGAGTCATGGCCTTTGATGGGACTCATGGTCCTTGTTAGAATGCGGTAGATGGTTCTTGGCACATAGAGAAATTCCTTCATGAGGAATTTGGTTCTTGGAGCTTGACCTGGCTTCAGCGGCTTCATGAGCACTTGCATATAGTGATCAGTAAGTTCAGGCTCATCATACAGACAACAAGCACCGTCAGGTCGAGGACTGATTGGTAAGGCATGAAGAATTCAGAGGCTGGTGCCTTGTAATGAGTGTTTTCAGTCATCCAGTCCAACACCCATGAGTTGACGTCAGCAGCATCACATGTGATATGCAAAGTTGCGTAGAACTGAAAATAAGCTCTTCATTCCAATCAACTATGTCAGAGCAGAAATTAAGCAAGCCAGCGTCATGAATCATGCTGAGGACTTGAGAGAAGCAAGGCATGGATTCCATGTCCACATGAGGAATATGCTCATGATCGAAGACTTGGTCCACGGCTCATCGCCGGCGACGCCCGAGACGGCGGAGGTGCTCGGATTTTGCCCACGGTCGACCAAATCGACCGTGGTTTGGTCCTATGCATAGCTGGGGCTCGCGCACATCTAGTGGTGGTGGCGGCAGCAGCTGGGATGGCCTGAGTCAACGGCGGCAGCGAGCTAGGCGGCGGCCGGAGTTCGGCCAACGGCGGGTTAAGTGATGCAGGGAACGGCAGGAGCCGCGGTTGGTCGCGGTCGACTCCTGGGAACGTGCTGAGCATGGTGGCGCGCTCGGTTGCGAGCTTGCACGGCTGTGGCCACGGCTACGCCATGGCCGGCGGCGAGATGCTTCGGTCACGGTTGGGGATCGAGGCTAGAGGACGAACGCGTCGACGGGGAGAGGGGCGAGGGGCGTAGGAGCTCACATGGAGTGCAGTGGTTGACTCGGCGTGCTCGGGGAAGCTCGGACGGCGGCGAGTCGGCGATGGAGATCCGCGGCGGCCGACCATGAAGAAGTGGTCGGGGACGGCGCGTTGGAGCTCTTCCGGCCATGTGAGCTGATGGAGAGGACGAGGGTGGCACAGCGGAGCTCGGGGGCTGGTCCCCCGGTCTAGCGTTGGCCGATGGCCGCGGTGGTGACGAACGGCGGCGACGACGCGTTCGGGTCTGCGTGAGAGAACGAGACAGAGGAGGGGAACGAGGGAGAGGGAGAGAGCGAGGGGGTCTAGGGGGTCGGGGCGGCACCGAGGAGAAGACGCGAGGCGTCGCGGTGGCCAGGCGACGCAGGCAGGCAGCCTGGTGGCGTGGCGCCCGCGCGCGCGCCGTGCGTTGTCCCTCCTCTGCCTACTGGCAGAGGTTGGGGATGACTGGCACCGGGCCAGTGGGCTGGGCTGGCCAGGTAAGTGGCCCAGGTAGGTCCTTCTCTCTCTCTCTTTCTTTTATTTCTATTTTTCTTTTGTTCTGTAAGTTTGTGGCATTACTAAAAATATCTAGGCACTTTCAAAAATCACCAAATTGTGCATGCCCAATGTTTAGAATATATCCAACATGGAACATTTTGGTTTGGGATTATTTGGACATTTAAAATATTTACTAGCATTTAAATGTCCAAATGCAATTAACTAGTGATTTAATCCAGTGACCCTCTGTTGTCCTAGAAAAGTGCGCACCATTTTTGTCAGAGGCAAAGATGATGAACATTTTAGTAGGGCATTTTGGATTCGTTGAAAATGATTTTAGTAAACCCTAGTTGGTTTAAGGGGGGGTGCTGGGGGTTCTGTCATCCCCAATTCAACTTAAATAAAATTTAAACATGATGCAACAAGATGCAAACACTAGGCAGCACCAGAAGCTAGGGATGTGACAACTCACCCCCACTAAGCAAAAATCTCGTCCCGAGATTCAAGCGTAGGGTAATATGAAGGGGAAAACGCAACTAACGAAATCTTCATGATCCAGGTTGCACTTCAAATGAACGTTGATTCAATCACCATCTTTGTCTTGTCGTCTTGCTCTAAGAACGCCAACTGACATGATAAGAAGAGGAAAGGAAAACTCTAGAGGAATCGATCTTCTCGAAGACCGAACAACTCAGGATCAACTCATGGGATGAGACATAGCAACATCTCTCGGGCTGAGACATGAAACATACATCCATAGGGATGGAGTGTAACATATGACGAAGGTTCACTAGGTAGACAACAATTTCACACTTAAGAAGGTGGTGAATGGTTGTCAACGTAGCGAGAAGTTGGAGTTGCCATGATACCATAACAAGACATCTTGGAGGAGGGTGATTCATAGAATTATTACCTTAAGTGGCAAAAAGAATTACCTTTGATTCAGAGATCGTCGAAAATCTTTTATACCAACCTAAGGCAATTCTTGAGCGACCATTTGGAGGGGTTCGGTAGAATGGCATACCCGGATTAGAATGGATGATGTGGATTACCTTGTTGAAAACAACACAAGGGATGATTTTAGTAACTGGGGAGAAGCTCAACAGTAGAGAGTGAGTCCACTGTTTGAAAAGTTATAGCATAATGAGGAAACTGAGAGTAATCCCAGTTAGTGCCGATGATAACACCTAGTGCTTGTGCATGCTCTCAAGAATTGAGCATTTCCATATTCATCAAGGTTTTACCAATATCCGTGTCAAGGTTCCTGGCAACACAACGTACTACCATGATGAACAGCAATGGACGATGCAGATACAAAGGAAGATAACCTTCTCAGATTTCACCTTAGTGAGGCCAAGGAAACAGAATCTGGATGATCGACCGAGAGACATTTAGCACTCCGCTTCTAATGTTCTCCTTGATGTGCCAGCGCAACCCATTTATTAAACTGGGTTGATATCTAGGACATCAAGTAAAGGTCGAACTTTGGGATCACAAAAATCATAAGGAATAACTATGGAAGTAAATCCATAGGAAATCCTCATGGGGAGGTGGCCAACTTCCTCAATCAAGATACTACAATAATAGGTCTTCCGGCTGGGTGTGTTGGCCACGACATCCACTTAACCAGTTACGGAGAGACCATTATTATAGTTCTTGGGAAATGTTCCAACAATCATATCTGCCTGAGATTCAGATCTGGTTGGTGTTAGGATATTCCAGACTCGTCGAGTCTAGGAAGAAAAATGAAAGTTTGCAACACAAATCGACGAGATGATGTTGCGAGATTCTCAGGAAATGAACTACGATAGTAAGCTCCAAAACATGAGCTGGTTCTGCTACAAACATGTGAACATGTTGTCTCAGACAAAACATGATCACATGGTAGTCTTACAATAAAACACTACCGAGTTCTGATAGGGAACCATCATCAATGACATCAAAGTCTCCACGCGTGGAAGTCCAAAGAGTTCACCTTGGACAGACTCCTTTATCTTTGAACAACTCAATCAGTGGCTTGGTGTGCTAGGAAACCCATATAGATGGAGGCGGCCAACCTACCAAACCATAGAGTACTTCACACATGTGCATGACCAACTTGGAACGATTCCCTAAAAGCAAAATAATCTTTCTCAGATCTACGGCGGCAACTTACATCAAGTGCATGTGAATTAGAGGAAGTCTCTTCTTCCATCCAAGCACAAGCTTCATGAACGGGACATGAAGATAATGCTTATGAAGTTTCCAATACTAGCTGGATGTTCAACACGAATCATGGACAAGATAACAATGTTGCTAATGGGCTCAACAACAATTCATCTAGATTTCCATATAGATGGAATTCCATAACTATGTGAACAAGGTGATAGTATTGGTCAGACCCAAAAGATATAATGGTGTATGCTCAAGGAAAATCCACGAGTAAGACAACATTACGAACATCGTTGGTTCTGATTTGATTCGATGATAGCCCACACTCAAATCAAAGGTTTGGGTAAGATAATAGATCCAATAATTGATCATGAGGATCAACCAATAAAGATATCATATTTCTTCAACACACACGCACAAGGATATCCCTTTGGAATGAACTAAGTCGGACAAGCTTTATCTTCCAACTCTCCAAGTTGTTGTTTAGCTTAACCAACTAGCTCAGGGTATCCAACACGGATTCTTGGAGAAGGGGTGGTTACAGAAAACCAACTAGCTCACAACTCAACATAGCGGTCAGGTGACAACCTGGTGATACTTCCGAGAAGATAATCGGAAAATCACGAACCACCGGTATGCTTCTAAGCTCGAGAACAATCTTGCTTTTCTGGGCAAGATGATATGACCAAATAAGCAAGGGATTGGCACAATCCTAACTCATTGATCGAGAAGTGCACCGGAAGTAAGGACTAGGTAGCACGATCAACCCTACGGTGACGATTCAATAATCGACACGCTAAGGATGAGATTGTTGTCCATTAACTACCAAGCAACACGGTTGCTAGGAGTATTGACTTCACACATCATAGTTCACTTGTCGGCATTCCGGTTGCGACAACACGAAACCGAGGAATGAATAATGATGGCGAGAGTATCACTAAATCAAGAATTCATAGGATGGTGTGTAATTCCCATGATAATCTTAATATAAAGATGGTAACACTCCAGGGTGGAACTGAACAAAAACTGGATTAGTATTTTGATCTGCGGAGTACAACTGCTTTGACCCAATCCTAAATATGGATGACGTACTGGAGTTTGTTTCTCCTAGTCATCCTGAATAGAATGGCTTGACGGACCACAAGAATAATAAGCATCGATAACACGAATGCATAATCACTCCTGACTATCAATTGATAGACAAGGGCCAGAAAACAACTAAAGAGGGACAGCTCAAAAGAACATATGATATTCTGAGTAAAATATAGAATGGAGAACTCATAGAGATCACTCTAGCTGTGATCCTTGGTTCAAAGAACTTCTCCCATAAGTGGTTCATAGTATTTGGAAGAAGGAAATACCACAAACTTCGAGGACTATTGCAAAGGTTACTAATTTCCTAAAGGAACTAGCAAACACTAACAACATGAAGTAGGTAGAGTGAATCTCGGGTCAGAAGCCCAGGAATAGAAAAACTACCAACTAAATGGCATCACGGGATGCTTTCGAGAATGATGGCCAGAATCATCACACTGGGAACACAAAACATGGCTAAGATTACTAGGTGATACTCTAAACATCTAGGGTCATAATAATAGCTTCAACATATCTGTCAAGGCAATAGAATACCTCAACTCACCGATTAGTGTGGTTAAACTGGCACAAAGAAACATCGAGAACGGGAGGATGGGATTTGCAAATGCATCAGATTGTTTAGAAACCTGGGATGACTCGGAAAACATAATGGCTGCAAATGCTTAAAATGATTTAAGACATCTTGCAAAATGGTGGCATAACCAGCCAACATCATAATATCAAGGTTCCGAGACCAACTATGAACAAACGGAAGTAGTAGGGATTGAGCTGGGGCTTGAATCTAACATTCTTATAAGTCTATGGATTAGTAACACGTGATCCTGATAGAGAGAAGAGAAAGCCTAGTTCCTTAACCCCGCAGGAAAGATAAGATGACTCAGATCAGAAGGGCATGAGGTATAAGGAGTAAAAAGAGCCTTACGTTCCAACCCACAATCAATTCCCTTATATAACTAAAGAATTTATAGACTCAACTTCGACCAGTTTGGCTTGGTAAACCTACAGGCAGTCAGGCTCTGATACAAAAGCTGTCAGGACCCCGACTCAATGCCACATCGATCTAGCATGTAACACCTCATATCACTTTGCGGCCTCACGCACGGTATCCCCACGGGTGTCGCCTTACCTTTTCCCGGGACCGTTTGCGCCTTTTGGCACACGTATATGATAGTGTCGCTAGCATCCATATGATAAGGAGCCCGGACTGACATGGCTAGTCATAAACCCAAAGTGGCACAAACTTACAGGGACAGGCATACATGACCCAGCAACGAACGTGTCGGTCATCAGCGAGTGAATCCGAGCTGTAGCAACTGGGCTAGCAGGACTCCGGTAAACCGGGCTGTAGCAGGCTAACAGGACTCCGGTAGACACCGCGTGACATTTCCCTGAAGGGACAGACACAGGAACGAAGAAGGACACATGCCGGCCAGCCTAAGTGTTCCGGAGCAGTAGCAAGCTACCAAGGCTCAGTGGAAGCACTAGGAGTCATTTCCCGGTAAGAGAGGCTACCAAGGATAAACAACTAGATAGTCAGATCCCACACATACCAAGTATTTCAATAACATACACACAATATGCTCGATATGTGCAAATACAACATGGCATCACAACATGACTCTACAACTCAAGTATTTTATTCAATAGGCTCCGAGGAGCGAGATATTACAAACATGGGTCTCATGACCCAACAATCAGAGCATACAAGTCAAAGCACATGTGGAAGCTTAACATGTCTGAGTACAGACATCTACAAAAGAAAAAGGCTGAGAAGCCTACCTATCTACCAGATCCTGCCGAAGGCACAAGATCGTAGCTGAGGTAACAAGCTAAACGTCGAAGTCCACGCGGTACTAATAGCGAGACTGAAGTCTCTCTGCAAAAACATAAATTAAGCAATGTGAGTACAAATGTACCCGGCAAGACTTACATCAGATCTATCTATATATGCATCAGTATCAACAAAGGGGTGGTGGGGTTTAACTGCAGCAAGCCAGCTTTGACTCGGTGGCTATCCTAAACTACGACTGCAAGTAACTCTTTTGAGGTGGCGCACACGAGTCCACATATTCACCATATCAATACACCACTATGGATCCGCTCCCGTCTCCCTACGAGAACGCCATCCATAGTACTCACGCTTATCTTGCACATTTTAGAGTATCCACTTTCACTTGTCTATGAACTGTACAGGCAACCCAGAAGTCCTTTTCCGCGGACACGGCTATTCGAATAGATCATATTAACCCTGCAGGGGTGTACTTATTCACACACGCTCTCACCACTTACGCCGTTTACACGACATGTACTCGGCAACGTTCAAGCGGAAGCCCAACGAGGGTGTCGGCCACGACCTGACTAACCACACAAGTCTCTTGTCCAGGTTTATCGCCTATTCGGGTTCCATCCGCAAGGAGATCCGGACGGGGTGTCTCTCACGACCCCAAACGATGTGAGCAGGGTTCCCAAGCCCACCATCCGGGTGCCACTTGGTACACTGTGCCACTGTGCCTAGTCTGTCCCAAGCCCACCTGTACCGGGTGCCACTTGGTAGACTACTAACACTACCTACAAACACCAAAAACTAGTTGCAACTCCTGGACAGAGATCATGCTTATTAATAAGTCGAGAGAGTCAATTAAGGATCCCAATGTGTGGTAGTAGCTGTTCATGGATCATAAAAACAGAACTCAGTTCCTGAGGACGGCTGCAATGAGACAACCCACCATGTACTCCTACATGGCCTCTCACCGCTACCTTTACCAAATCGTGTTCACACACTTAGCTCTCAACAATAGGACATGTTCACACACCTCCGATTCATCCCCGATGAATCAGACCTGACTCAACTCTAAGCAGTAGCAGGCATGACAAACAAGCATGAATGAGTAGGCACATCAGGGCTCAAACAACTCCTACTCATGCTAGTGGGTTTCATCTATTTACTGTGGCAATGACAGGTCATGCAGAGGATAAAGGGGTTCAGCTACCGCAGCAAATAACAAAAATTTTGTTGTTGTCCTAATGCAGTAAAAGAGAGCAGGAGCGAGAGAGTGGGATTTTATCGGAATGAGCAAGGGGGTTCTGCTTGCCTGGCACTTCTGAAGATAATATAGTTCTTCATCAGTGTCATCGAACTCATCGTCGGAACGTCGTCTACTAAGAGGGGAAAAATATCGGCAAACAAGGGAGAACACAATCAATGCAATGCAACAATATGATGCATGAATGTGACATGGCAATATGCTGTGGTTTGAGCTAATGCAACTAGCAACAAGTTAAATGAAGTTGGTTTGAATCCAAGATTCAAATTCAAACTCCATATGTGAAGGTTTAAATGTCATTTAATTTAGTTGTCCAAAATAGTAGTCATAAGTTGTTCTAACATGCATGAAAATGGTACAGATGGATAGATTGAATTTTTCTGATCATTTTTCATATATAAATTATTTCATTTGGAGTTACGGTTGAATTTCTATGAATTTTAGAAGTTTTGGATATTTTCTGGAATTTCCTGAATAAGAATAACTCCAATAATTGAATTAATGCGTCAGCATTGCGTCAGGGTGACGTCAGCAGGTCAAAGGCGCCAGCCCAGGTCAAACCTGACGGCTGGGACCCACACGTCAGTGTAACGACTAATTAACAGAGTTAGTTAGCGTTAGGTTAGCACTAACCTAAGTTAATTAGAGCCTGGGCCCACTTGTCAGTGAGTCAACTAATTAGCTAAGTTAATTAGTGCTAATTAAACCCACACCTAAACTAAATAGGGGCATGGCCCACGCGTCAGTGACCCTGGGGGGTCAAACCCCAGGTCAAACGAGTCAACCTCACCGGACTTGGTCCACGGCTCATCGCCGGCGACGCCCGAGACGGCGGAGGTGCTCGGATTTTGCCCACGGTCGACCAAATAGATCGTGGTTTGGTCCTATGCGTAGCTGGGGCTCGCGCACAACTAGTGGTGGTGGCGGCAGCAGCTGGGACGGCCTGAGTCGACGGCGGCAGCGAGCTAGGCAGCGGCCGGAGTTCGGCCAACGGCGGGTTAGGTGATGCAGGGAACGGCAGGAGCCGCGATTGGACATGGTCGACTCCTGGGAACGTGCTGAGCACGGTGGCGCGCTCGGTTGCTAGCTTGCGCGGCTGTGGCCACGGCTACGCCATGGCCGGCGGCAAGATGCTTCGGTCACGGTTGGGGATCGAGGCTAGAGGACGAATTCGTCGACGGGGAGCGGGGCGAGGGGCGTAGGAGCTCACATGGAGTGTAGTGGTGGACTCGGCGTGCTTGGGGAAGCTCGGATGGCGGCGAGTCGGTGATGGAGATTCGTGGCAGCCGACGATGAAGAAGTGGTCGGGGACGGCGCGTTGGAGCTCTTCCGGCCATGTGAGCTGACGGAGAGGACGAGGGTGGCACAGCGGAGCTTGGGGGCTGGTCCATGGGTCTAGCGCTGGCCGGCGGCCGCGGTGGTGACGAACGGCGGCGACGACGCGTTCGGGTGTGCGTGAGAGAACGAGACAGAGGAGGGGAACGAGGGAGAGGGAGAGAGCGAGGGGGTCCAGGGGGTCGGGGTGGCGCCGAGGAGAAGACGCGAGGTGTCGCGGTGGCCAGGCGACGCAGGCAGGCAGCCTGGTGGCGTGGCGCCCGTGCACGCGCCGTGCGTTGTCCCTCCTCTGCCTACTGGCAGAGGTTGGGGATGACTGGCACCGGGTCAGTGGGCTGGGCTGGCCAGGTAAGTGGCCCAGGTAGGTCCTTCTCTCTCTCTCTCTCTTTCTTTTATTTCTATTTTTCTTTTGTTCTGTAAGTTTGTGGCATTACTAAAAATATCTAGGCACTTCCAAAAATCACCAAATTGTGCATGCCCAATGTTTAGAATATATCCAACATGGAACATTTTGGCTTGGGATTATTTGGACATTTAAAATATTTACTAGCATTTAAATGCCCAAATGCAATTAACTAGTGATTTAATCCAGTGACCCTCTGTTGTCCTAGAAAAGTGTGCACCATTTTTGTCAGAGGTTCTGGACCAAGGCAAAGATGATGAACATTTTAGTAGGGCATTTTGGATTCATTGAAAATGATTTTAGTAAACCCTAGTTGGTTTAAGGGGGGGTGCTGGGGGTTCTGTCATCCCCAATTCAACTTAAATAAAATTTAAACATGATGCAACAAGATGCAAACACTAGGCAGCACCAGAAGCTAGGGATGTGACAACTCACCCCCACTAAGAAAAAATCTCGTCCCGAGATTCAATGGTAGGGTAATATGAAGGGGAAAACGCAACTAACGAAATCTTCACGATCCAGGTTGCACTTCAAATGAACGTTGATTCAATCACCATCTTTGTCTTGTCGTCTTGCTCTAAGAACGCCAACTGACATGATAAGAAGAGGAAAGGAAAACTCTAGAGGAATCGATCTTCTCGAAGACCGAACAACTCAGGATCAACTCATGGGATGAGACATAGCAACATCTCTCGGGCTGAGACATGAAACATACATCCATAGGGATGGAGTCTAACAGATGACGAAGGTTCACTAGGTAGACAACAATTTCACACTTAAGAAGGTGGTGAACGGTTGTCAACGTAGCGAGAAGTTGGAGTTGCCATGATACCATAACAAGACATCTTGGAGGAGGGTGATTCATAGAATTATTACCTTAAGTGGCAAAATGAATTAGCTTTGATTCAGAGATCATCGAAAATCTTTTATACCAACCTAAGGCAATTCTCGAGCGACCATTTGGAGGGGTTCGGTAGAATGGCATACCCGGATTAGAATGGATGATGAAGATTACCTTGTTGAAAACAACACAAGGGATGATTTTAGTAACTAGGGACAAGCTCAACAGTAGAGAGTGAGTCCACTGTTTGAAAAGTTATAGCATAACAAGGAAACTGAGAGCAATCCCAGTTAGTGCCGATGATAACACCTAGCGCTTGTGCATGCTCTCAAGAATTGAGCATTTCCATATTCATCAAGGTTTTACCAATATCCGTGTCAAGGGTCCTGGCAACACAACGTACTACCATGATGAACAGCAATGGACGATGCAGATACAAAGGAAGATAACCTTCTCAGATTTCACCTTAGCGAGGCCAAGGAAACAGAATCTGGATGATCGACCGAGAGACATTTAGCACTCCGCTTCTAATGTTCTCCTTGATGTGCCAGCGCAACCCATTTATAAAACTGGGTTGATATCTAGGACATCAAGTAAAGGTCAGACTTCGGGATCACAAAAATCATAAGGAATAACTACGGAAGTAAATCCCTAGGAAATCCTCATGGGGAGGTGGCCAACTTCCTCAATCAAGATACTACAATAATAGGTCTTCCGGCTGGGTGTGTTGGCCACGACATCCACTTAACCGGTTACGGAGAGACCATTATTATAGTTCTTGGGAAATGTTCCAACAATCATATCTACCTAAGATTCAGATCTGGTTGGTGTTAGGATATTCCAGACTCATCGAGTCTAGGAAGAAAACTGAAAGTTTGCAACACAAATCGACGAGATGACGTTGCGAGATTCTCGGGAAATGAACTACGATAGTAAGCTCCAAAACATGAGATGGTTCTGCTACAAACATGTGAACATGTTGTCTCAGACAAAACATGATCACATGGTAGTCTTACAATAAAACACTACCGAGTTCTAATAGGGAACCATCATTAATGACATCGAAGTCTCCACGCGTGGAAGTCCAAAGAGTTCACCTTGGACAGACTCCTTTATCTTTGAACAACTCAACTAGTGGCTTGGTGTGCTAGGAAACCCATATACAATGGAGGCGGCCAACCTACCAAACCATAGAGTACATCACACATGTGCATGACCAACTTGGAACGATTCCCTAAAAGCAAAATACTATTTCTCAGATCTATGGCGGCAACTTACATCAAGTGCATGTGAATTAGAGGAAGTCTCTTCTTCCATCCAAGCACAAGCTTCATGAATGGGACATGAAGATAATGCTTATGAAGTTTCCAATGCTAGCTGGATGTTCAACACGAATCATGGACAAGATAACAATGTTGCTAATGGGCTCAACAACAATTCATCTAGATTTCCATATAGATGGAATTCCATAACTATGTGAACAAGGTGATAGTATTGGTCAGACCCAAAAGATATAATGGTTAATGCTCGAGGAAAATCCACGAGTAAGACAACATTACGAACATCGTTGGTTCTGATTTGATTCGATGATATCCCACACTCAAATCAAAGGTTTGGGTAAGATAATAGATCCAACAATTGATCACGAGGATCAACCAATAACGATATCATCTTTCTTCAACACACACGCACAAGGATATCCCTTTGGAATGAACTAAGTCGGACAAGCTTTATCTTCCAACTCTCCAAGTTGTTGTTTAGATTAACCAACTAGCTCAGGGTATCCAACACGGATTCTTGGAGAAGGGGTGGTTACAAAAAACCAACTAGCTCACAACTCAACATAGCGGTCAGGTGAGAACCTGGTGATACTTCCGAGAAGATAATTGGAAAATCACGAACCACCAGTATGCTTCTAAGCTCGAGAACAATCTTGCTTTTCAAGGCAAGATGATATGATCAAATAAGCAAGGGATTGGCACAATCCTAACTCATTGATCGAGAAGTGCACCGGAAGTAAGGACTAGGTAGCATGATCAACCCTACGGTGACGATTCAATAATCAACACGCTAAGGATGAGATTGTTGTCCATTAACTACCAAGCAACACAGTTGCTAGGAGTATTGACTTCACACATCATAGTTCACTTGTCGGCATTCCGGTTGCGACAACACGAAACCGAGGAATGAATAATGATGGCGAGAGTATCACTAAATCAAGAATTCATAGGACGGTGTGCAATTCCCATGATAATCTTAATATAAAGATGGTAACACTCCAGGGTGGAACTGAACAAAAACTGGATTAGTATTTTTATCTGCTGAGTACAACTGCTTTGACCCAATCCTAAATATGGATGAGGTACTGGAGTTTGTTTCTCCTAGTCATCCTGAATAGAATGGCTTGACGGACCACAAGAATAATAAGCATCGATAACACAAATGCATAATCACTCCTGACTATCAATTGATAGACAAGGGCCAGAAAACAACTAAAGAGGGACAACTCAAAAGAACATATGATTTTCTGACTTGTGGATGCATAGATTAGCATGTCAAACAAGTTCAACATGTTTCTTCCGGATAACCCATGCAGAAAGGTAGAACTGGCAGAGTCACAATATAGAATGGAGAACTCATAGAGATCACTCTGGCTGTGATCCTTGGTTCAAAGAACTTCTCCCATAAGTGGTTCATAGTATTTGGAAGAAGGAAATACCACGAACTTCGAGGACTATTGCAAAGGTTACTAATTTCTAAAGGAACTAGCAAACACTAACAACATGAAGTAGGTAGAGTGAGTCTCGGGTCAGAAACCCAGGAATAGAAAAACTACAAACTAAATGGCATCACGGGATGCTTTCGAAAATGATGGCCAGAATCATCACACTGGGAACAAAAAACATGGCTAAGATTACTAGGTGATACTCTAAACATCTAGGGTCATAATAATAGCTTCAACATATCTGTCAAGGCAATAGAATACCTCAACTCACCGATTAGTGTGGTTAAACTGGCGCAAAGAAACATCGAGAATGGGAGGAAGGGATTTACAAATGCATCAGATTGTTTAGAAACCTGGGATGACTCAGACAGCATAATGGCTGCAAATGCTTAAAATGATTTAAGACATCTTGCAAAATGGTGGCATAACCACCCAACATCATAATATCAAGGTTCCGAGACCAACTATGAACAAACGGAAGTAGTAGGGATTGAACTGGGGCTTGAATCTAACATTCTTAAGTCTACGGATTAGTAACACGTGATCCTGATAGAGAGAAGAGAAAGCCTAGTTCCTTAACCCCGCAGGAAAGATAAGATGACTCAGATCAGAAGAGCATGAGGTATAAGGAGTAAAAAGAGCCTTACGTTCCAACCCACAATCAATTCCCTTATATAACTAAAGAATTTCTAGACTCAACTTCGACCAGTTTGCTTGGTAAACCTACAGGCAGTCAGGCTCTGATACAAAGGCTGTCAGGACCCCGACTCAATGCCACATCGATCTAGCATGTAACACCTCATATCACTTTGCGGCCTCACGCACGGTATCCCCACGGGTGTCGCCTTACCTTTGCCCGGGACCGTTTGCGCCTTTTGGCACACGTATATGATAGTGTCGCTAGCATCCATATGATAAGGAGCCCGGGCTGACATGGCTAGTCGTAAACCCAAAGTGGCACAAACTTACAGGGACAGGCATACATGACCCAGCAATGAACGTGTCGGTCATCAGCGAGTGAATCCGGGTTGTAGCAACTGGGCTAGCAGGACTCCGGTAAACCGGGCTGTAGCAGGCTAACAGGACTCCGGTAGACACCGCGTGACATTTCCCCGAAGGGACAGACACAGGAACGAAGAAGGACACATGCCGGCCAGCCTAAGTGTTCCGGAGCAGTAGCAAGCTACCAAGGCTCAGTGGAAGCACTAGGAGTCATTTCCCGGTAAGAGAGGCTACCAAGGATAAACAACTAGATAGTCAGATCCCACACATACCAAGTATTTCAATAACATACACACAATATGCTCGATATGTGCAAATACAACATGGCATCACAACATGACTCTACAACTCAAGTATTTTATTCAATAGGCTCCGAGGAGCGAGATATTACAAACATGGGTCTCATGACCCAACAATCAGAGCATACAAGTCAAAGAACATGCGGAAGCTTAACATGTCTGTGTACAGACATCTACAAAAGAAAAAGGCTGAGAAGCCTACCTATCTACCAGATCCTGCCGAAGGCACAAGATCGTAGCTGAGGTAACAAGCTAAACGTCGAAGTCCAGGTGGTACTACTAGCAAGACTGAAGTCTCTCTGCAAAAACATAAATTAAGCAACGTGAGTACAAATGTACCCAGCAAGACTTACATCAGATCTATCTATATATGCATCAGTATCAACAAAGGGGTGGTGGGGTTTAACTACAGCAAGCCAGCTTTGACTCGGTGGCTATCCTAAACTACGACTGCAAGTAACTCTTTTGAGGTGGCGCACACGAGTCCACATATTCACGATATCAATACACCACTATGGATCCGCTCCCATCTCCCTACGAGAACGCCATCCATAGTACTCACGCTTATCTTGCGCATTTTAGAGTATCCATTTTCACTTGTCTATGAACTGTACAGGCAACCCAGAAGTCCTTTTCCACGGACACGGCTATTCGAATAGATCATATTAACCCTGCAGGGGTGTACTTATTCACACACGCTCTCACCACTTACCGCCGTTTACACGACATGTACTCGGCAACCTTCAAGCGGAAGCCTAGTGAGGGTGTCGGCCACGACCAGACTAACCACACAAGTCTCTCGTGCAAGTTTATCGCCTATTCGGGTTCCATCCGCAAGGAGATCCGCCGGGGTGTCGCTCACGGCCCCAAACGATGTGAGCAGGGTTCCCAAGCCCACCATCCAGGTGCCACTTGGTACACCGTGCCACTGTGCCTAGTCTGTCCCAAGCCCACCTGTACCGGGTGCCACTTGGTAGACTACTAACACTACCTACAAACACCAAAAACTAGTTGCAACTCCTGGACAGAGATCATGCTGATTAATAAGTTGAGAGAGTCAATTAAGGATCCCAATGTGTGGTAGTAGCTGTTCATGGATCACAAACACAAAACTTAGTTCCTGAGGACGGCTGCAATGACACAACCCACCATGTATTCCTACATGGCCTCTCACCGCTACCTTTCCAAATCGTGTTCACACAGTTAGCTCTCAACAGTAGGACATGTTCACACACCTCCGATTCATCCTCGATGAATCAGACCTGACTCAACTCTAAGCAGTAGCAGGCATGACAAACAAGCATGAATGAGTAGGCACCTCAGGGCTCAAACAACTCCTACTCATGCTAGTGGGTTTCATCTATTTACTGTGGCAATGACAGGTCATGCAGAGGATAAAGGGGTTCAGCTACCGCAGCAAATAACAAAAATGTCGTTGTTGTCCTAATGCAGTAAAAGAGAGCAGGAGCGAGAGAGTGGGATTTTATCGGAATGAACAAGGGGGTTTTGCTTGCCTGGCACTGCTGAAGATAATATAGTTCTTCATCGGTGTTATCGAACTCATCGTCAGAACGTCGTCTACTGAGAGGGGACAAATACCGGCAAACAAGGGAGAACACAATCAATGCAATGCAACAATATGATGCATGAATGTGACATGGCAATATGCTGTGGTTTGAGCTAATGCAACTAGCAACAAGTTAAATGAAGTTGGTTTGAATCCAAGATTCAAATTCAAACTCCATATGTGAAGGTTTAAATGTCATTTAATTGAATTGTCCAAAATAGTAGTCATAAGTTGTTCTAACATGCATGAAAATGGTACAGATGGATAGATTGAATTTTTCTGATCATTTTTCATATATAAATTATTTCATTTGGAGTTACGGTTGAATTTCTATGAATTTTAGAAGTTTTGGATATTTTCTGGAATTTCCTGAATAAGAATAATTCCAATAATTGAATTAATGCGTCAGCATTGCATCAGGGTGACGTCAGTAGGTGAAAGGCGCCAGCCCAGGTCAAACCTGATGGCTGGGACCCACACGTTAGTGTAAAGACTAACTAACAGAGTTAGTTAGCGTTAGGTTAGCACTAACCTAGGTTAATTAGAGCCTGGGCCCACTTGTCAGTGAGTCAACTAATTAGCTAAGTTAATTAGTGCTAATTAAACCCACACCTAAACTAAATAGGGGCATGGCCCACGCGTCAGTGACCCTGGGGGGTCAAACCCCAGGTCAAACGAGTCAACCTCGCCGGATTTGGTCCACGGCTCGTCGCCGGCGACGCCCGAGACGGCGGAGGTGCTTGGATTATGCCCACGGTCGACCAAATCGACCGTGGTTTGGTCCTATGCGTAGCTGGGGCTCGTGCGCATCTAGTGGTGGTGGCGGCAGCAGCTGGGACGGCCTGAGTCGACGGCGGCAGCGAGCTAGGCGGCAGCCGGAGTTCGGCCAACGGCGGGTTAGGTGATGCAGGGAACGGCAGGAGCCGCAGTTGGTCGCGGTCGACTCCTGGGAACGTGCTGAGCACGGTGGCGCGCTTCGTTGCGAGCTTGCGCGGCTGTGGCCACGGCTACGCCATGGCCGGCGGCGAGATGCTTCGGTCACGGTTAGGGATCGAGGCTAGAGGACGAACGCGTCGACGGGGAGAGGGGCGAGGGGCGTAGGAGCTCACATGGAGTGCAGTGGTGGACTCGGCGTGCTCGGGGAAGCTCAGACGGCGGCGAGTCGGTGATGGAGATCCGCAGCGGCCGACGATGAAGAAGTGGTCGGGGACGGCGCGTTGGAGCTCTTCCGGCCATGTGAGCTGACGGACAGGACAAGGGTGGCACAGCGGAGCTCGGGGGCTGTACCATGGGTCTAGCACTGGCCGGTGGCCGCAGTGGTGACGAACGGTGGCGACGACGCGTTCGGGTGTGCGTGAGAGAACGAGACAGAGGAGGGGAGCAAGGGAGAGGGAGAGAGCGAGGGGGTCCAGGGGGTCGGGGCGGCGCCGAGGAGAAGACGCGAGGCGTCGCGGTGGCCAGGCGACGCAGGCAGGCACCCTGGTGGCATGGCGCCCGCGCGCACCGTGCGTTGTCCCTCCTCTGCCTACTGGCAGAGGTTGGGGATGACTGGCACCGGGCCAGTTGGCTGGGCTGGCCAGGTAAGTGGCCCAGGTAGGTCCTTCTCTCTCTCTCTCTCTTTCTTTTATTTCTATTTTTCTTTTGTTCTGTAAGTTTGTGGCATTACTAAAAATATCTAGGCACTTTCAAAAATCACCAAACTGTGCATGCCCAATGTTTAGAATATATCCAACATGGAACATTTTGGTTTGGGATTATTTGGACATTTAAAATATTTACTAGCATTTAAATGCCCAAATGCAATTAACTAATGATTTAATCCAGTGACCCTCTATTGTCCTAGAAAAGTGTGCACCATTTTGTCAGAGGTTCTAGACCAAGGCAAAGATGATGAACATTTTAGTAGGGCATTTTGGGTTCATTGAAAATGATTTTAGTAAACCCTAGTTGGTTTAAGGGGGGTGCTGGGGGTTCTGTCATCCCCAATTCAACTTAAATAAAATTTAAACATGATGCAACAAGATGCAAACACTAGGAAGCACCAGAAGCTAGGGATGTGACATGGCAGTCCAGAAACGCTTCCTTCTAAGACGAGCATTGTCATAGGGGTTGAATTCTGTGAAGAATACGTGCTCGCCGAAGAAATCATCAGCCTTGAATTTTTGCTTCTTGGAGAAAGGATCCTTTGGCTTGGGCTGAGGAGTGTCAGTCAATTGCAGCACCACTTCAGGAATCGCAATCTCAGGTTCCTCGGGCTGAGGAATTTTAGGCTCTTCTGCAGCTTTAGCCTGGGTCGTCAATTCTTCATTGATAATTTCTTTAGCACTAGTGGCTGGAATTTCTTCATGAACACTTGGGGTTGCATGAGGTTCTTCAGATCCCATTTGTACTTCAGTGGCAGCAGGGGACTGAGGAATAGCTTGGAGTGGAGTGAACATTGGAGAGTTTGGATGTTGACTGTCCCAAAATTCATCATTGAGCACAGGAGTGGTACACCCAATGTCCACATCCTCATCTTCAATTTCTTCAACACCTACCTCTTCAGCAGTAAACTGAGGCATAGGTGAGGAAATGACTAGGGTTGAAGGGATCTTATCCACTTCAATTTCTTCGTCCAACTGCTCTGACGAAGCAGCAGAAGGAGTTTCTTCATCAGATTCATCAGGAATCACATAATCTTCACCAAATAGAACAAGGTCCTTTGATGGCATTGAGGAAACCGGAACGGGATCAATTGGATTGTCAATTGAACTGATCAGAGTCTTCATCTTCTTCGGAGCTAAAGAATTTGAAGAAGTTGATGCCTTCCTTTTCTTCACAGCTGCACGTTCTACAGCCTTGGTCTTCTTCACATCTGATGCAGATGGAAGGATTGGAGTTGGTGTAGGCGCAGGAGGTGCAGAGGACTTTGGTTCATTTTCCTCAGGCACAACTGATGCAGTTGTCCTGATTTGTTCATGTTCCTTAGGCGCATCACTAGTGGATGCCCTGGCAATATCTTCAGCGACTGGAATGGAGTCACCAGCCCTGGCACTCTCATTTTCTTCAGCAGTCTGATTGTCATCAGCGGCGCTGGCATTTTCTTCAGTAGGCTGAGCAGATGCCTCAGCCTGAGTAACTTCAATGTGCACAGGTGGAGCAGCACTTGAAGTGAATTTCTTTGTCAGATTGACGAAACGCACCTTGGCGCCCTTCCAATCAGCATGGTAGAGATCAAATTCATCACTCAGCTGTTTGATTTCAACTTGCAAGGCAAGGAGCTGATCAGGAGTGAGAGTGAGGACATTGTCCTTGAGGTAGCGCTTCTTCTTGTATTGCGCTTTCTTCAAACTTCTGCCTTGATCAAATTTCCATTTTTCTTCCTCAATGAAGGCAGTAAGAACATGACTTTGACCAGGAGTGAGGTTCATCTCCGGAAAAGGCGTGTTAGGATCCTTGTGCCACAGGTCAATGTAGTCGAGGATCAATTTGGATCCAGCATCAGCGGCCCTGGCTTGCCTCTCTCTAATGATTTCGGCAAGTTCTTCATCATCAGCCTCATCATCATCAGAGGGTACGTGGAAGGCGACCTGCTTCTTGTGAGGACTTGGTCGAGTGCCTCGTCCAGCAGTGGCCTTTTTCTTCAGCAGAGAGGGACCAGTTAAGGAAGTACGAGCAGCTGAGGAGCTTGTAGATGCTCCTAAGGCAATAGAGAAGCCTTGAGTCCTTTCGCACGTGGCGAGATGCACAGGTGCTGAGGATTTTGTAGGAGCAGCTGAAGACTTTGACGGAGGAGCTGAGGACTTTAAAGGAGGAGTCTGAGGAATTTGCCGTGAGGGCCTTGTGGAATCCAGCCTTGATGGCATAGCAGAGGAGCTTGGCCGTGAGGGCATTGAAGGTGAGGCACTGGACTTATGTGCAGGCTTCTTGTGCATTGCCTTCTTTCGTTGACTAGTAGAGGCTTCAGCAGAGGCAGCAGCAGCAGCAGAATCTGCGTTGAATTTCTTCCCTACTTCCTTTGCTTGCTTAGCCAGTTTGGCTTGGCGCTTAGCCCATTCATCAGGGTAATCCTCACCGCGCTTGAGGCTGGTGGGATCTGCCAACTGGCCTGGTGCCAATGGAGGTCTTGGGCATGGAGGGTTGAGTGCGAATTTCTTTCATGTACTTGGGACTGACATATCTGTACTCCCTCCATTCTTGTGCCCATCTCCTCTCTATCCTTTGTATGCGCACCTTGTGCCGATTCTTGTCCTCTTTGTCGAATTTGGCTTCATCAGGAGTGCAGTAATCCTTGTATATGTCCTCAGGGATTTCAAATGCAGTATTGACCTCAGGCCTCTTTCCTCCCTTCTGTGGCCTTCTGTCACCCATTTTCTTCAGCTGAGGAATATGAACAACTGAAGTTTCTGAAGAGGTATGCAACATTTCTTCGAGGAAAGCTGCTGTCGGTGTTCTGGCAACGGGGGTACACAGACTTGCCTGCCTGCGGCCTGCGGCATGGCTCAGGGAGTTGCCCAGTGCAGCCCATCTTCATCAACATATGCTCAAGACCCTCGTGAGGGGCCAAGCCTCACGGGGCGGATGACCGGAGGCTTCCTCAGGCATAGCCTCGTCAGGCTGGCTCGCGAGGAGGCGGAGAGATCAAGGCGGGGTACCTCGCGAGGTGCCTGTGACGCAAGCCATGATGACAGAGGCCAGGCGGGCGCCGCCTTGTGCAGAGTCCTTGTTTCCTCTTTGGTGCAAAGGGGGCAAGCGCAGGCAAGGATATCAAGAAAAGGTAACCATTTCGGTGCAACAAGACCAAGACCAGCAGGACGGCAGGATGGAGGTCATCGTGGAGCCCAAGCCGGCGTCATCGTCAGGGTCTTTGGCAGGCGAGGACCAACTTTAGTTAGGATAAGTGTACTAGATGTTACCCTTCAAAATGGCCAATTGTTGGCGCCCTTCCCGCTCAATATTTGGGAAGAGGCCCAGGGTCTCCGCCTATAAACAGGACTAGCCACACACAGGGCAGGGGGACAACGACAAAAGGAGAGAAAGAAGGAGATAGATAGAGAGAGAGGCGACTGAACTTCCCCTAGCAGTTCATTGCACCAGCCAAGAACAGACCCTCGAGAGGCTGTTCTTCCCTATACTGCTCATCATCATCAGCCCCTGAGGCAATCCACACACCACAAACTGGAGTAGGGTATTACACCACAATGGTGGCCTGAACCAGTATAAATCTCGTGTCCCTTGTGTTGTTCTTCGTGTAGCTTTAGATCCTTGCGAGGCAGTGAGACATGGGTAGGCAGGAGGTGTGACCTCCGCGTGCACCCGAGTGTTCGAACCTTGACGGTCTGCCGGAACCCGAAATCCGACATTAGGCACGCCAGGTAGGGGTGTGCCGGAATATGCCTTCCATCGCCTCGTGTTTCGCCGTCCGTCGCATCCATGTCAGACGCTCGTCGAGCCCGCGCTGAGCACCGGGCCGCTCTCGCCACACGCGTCGCCCAGACGGCCCCCGTCGGCGGGCGCCCCCGCCGTTCCCCATCGTTTGCCGTCAACGCCGCCACCGGCTTGGTGGGGAACGAGTAGCAGGCGTGGTCCCTACACCCTTCGATGCGGCGAGAAGGCCGCACCGCCACCCCGTCGCTGACTCTAGCCGGCTCCTTGTCCCACGCCTGTCGCGCTCCTGCGGACGCGCACGCCGCACTACTCCTGGCACGGGAGCTCCTGCACTACCGTTCCATCGACGACCTCTACGATGAATGGCTCGCCCGCATCACCGAGCTCGTCAGCGCTGCCGGGGGCTCCCCTGCGCCATCCCTCTCGCTGCACCGCGCCCCGCCCTGCGCGGGCGATGAAGCTCCGGGGGCGCCTCAGCCGCCTCCCCCTCAAGAAGGCGCCTTGGCCCCAAGGCGCTTGGCCCCTGGGCGGAACCCACTCCGTCCGGCGCCAACACAGCAAGAGAAGAGCTGCCAAGAGATCCCTCGTCCCCAAGAAGCCGCCAGTGTGCTCCCCGCACCGGCCCGGCATGAACGCGCTCCTGCTCCAGCGCATCAAGACCCCGCGCTGCAGCTGGCGGCAGCGCACAGAGACCCGCAAGATCAAGCTCTCCGTCTCCCAAGGCCTCCCGCGGCCACTGTAGGATGTCATGCCTTCACCGCCGAGCTGCGCAGGATGGCCTGGCCGGGCAAGTTCAAGCCAGACCTGCCCCCGCGCTATGATGTCACGGCTGACCCTGCGGAGTTCCTCCAGGTCTATGAGCTGGGCATCGAAGCCGCCAACGGGGATGAGAAGGTCATGGCAAACTGGTTCCCCATGGCGCTCAAATACGGCGCCCGCACCTGGCTCCTGAACCTGGCTCCTGGCACGATATCCTCCTGGGATGAGATGCGCACCCGATTCATCGCCAACTTCCAGGGCACCCGCGACCGGCTCCTGGCCATGAGCGACTTGCGCCGCATCAAGCAGCAGCTGGGAGAGACCCTGCAGAAGTTCATCCAGCGCTTTAATAGCGCTCTCCTTAAAATCCCCAAGGTGTCTGAGGAGGCCATCATCTCGGCCTTCTCCGACGGTGTGCGTGACGTCAAGATGAAGGAGGAGCTTGCGATCCATGAGGACCTGTGCACCTCCCTGGAGCTGTTCAACCTGGCGACCAAGTGCGCTAGGGATGAGGAAGGGCGCCTTTCCCTCCTCGAGCTACCAGCTGCTGACCCAGAAGAGAAGAAGCCCAAGGCCAAGGACGTGAAGCGCAAGTGGGTTGCCGTGCTTGCAGCAGAGCCGGACACCAAGCGTGGCAGGGATCAGCCTGAGTCATCCAAGGGCAGCCGGTACTGCGTGTACCACGACCTCCACACCCACAACACCAACGAATGCCAAGAGCTCAGGGCCGTGCGGGACGTGCGTGCCGGCCGATGCCCCGAGCACAGCGACTGGGGCTATGGCCGAGGAGGAGGAAGAGGTGGAGGATGATGGGAAGATCGTGGCCCTCGCCAAGGGTGGCGTGACCGACCTCGCGAGGACCGCTGGCAGGACTAGCCTCGTGAGGGAGGTTGGAGGGACCCATCTCACGAGGGGGGTTGGAGGGATCAGCCTCGCGAGGATCGCCCACAAGGCAACACGGGCCTCCCTCCTCTGCCACCACAGCCGAGGAGGAATGAAGACCATCATCAGGATGAGGGAGCTGGAGGCTTCCAGGAGCCACGTGCAATTGCTTGCATCTTGGGCGGCGCTCAAGCCCCGACATCTCAGCGCATCTTCAAGTAGTTTGCTCGCGAAGTGAATGCAGTTCTCCCCAAGCTTGAGGCCACATGCCCTCTCAGGTGGTCAGCGTGCGCCATCACATTCAGTTCAGTGGACCAGCTCAAGTGTGCAGCCACAGCCGGAGTCCTCCCGATGCTTTGTTCCCCAATCATCAGCAATGTGCAAGTCACCAGGACCCTCATCGACGGTGGGGCAGGGCTCAATGTCCTATCCGTCGAGACGTTCAACAATCTCCAAGTGTCATACAATCAGCTGCAGCCAACCAAGCCTTTCTCAGGAGTCACCGATGGTTCCACGGTTTCGATAGGGCATGTCCGCCTTCCCGTCACTTTCGGGAAGCGCGACAACTACCGCACCGAGATCATTGACTTCGACGTCGCTCACATTCGTCTATTGTACAATGCCATCCTCGGGTACCCATCCTTGGCCAAGTTCATGGCCGTGACTCATCACGGCTACAATGTCCTCAAGATGCTAGGAAACGGTGGAGTCATCACGGTGCCTTGTGAAGAGAGAGACGCTGTGTGTTCTCTGGAGCGTGCTTTCCAAGCCGCATCGATCGAAGACCCAGATCACAGGAGCAGGAGGCTTCTCGAGGCTGTCCCTAAGAAGAAGAAGACATCGCCTGGCCCGGCCCCTCGGGAGGCAGGCCCCTCAGGGTCCGCGCCTGTTCAGGGGGTGCCTCCTTCCGTCGCATAGGAAGGCGCGCCCGACGCCCTCCTCGAGCAAGGCTCGGGGGCTCTCTCCTGGAGGGCCATCGACTTTGCTAAGATCACGAGCGAGGCGCTCGGGCACCACTTGGAGGCATGCTACAATGCACGTTTCCCTCAGAAAGGAGCAAGGCAAGGAGGGCCAAACCCTCGGGAGTTCGTCAGCGAGATCATTCAGGAGCTGCAGGAGTCAAGAGTCATGAGTGGCAGCCGCCGCTTGCCCGCCGTAGCTCCCGATCCAGGCAAGGATGGTGGGCTACATGTCTGCATTGACATACCAGGTCTCAACCGAGCCGCCTCTCAGGAGCGCCTCTGGCCCTCACGCGTGGGACGCTGCGAAGGTCCACCCCACAGCTATGTTCGCATGCCTTACGGCTTGCCAAACGCGGCTGGCGCGCGTCAGCGCCTCATGAGGAGCATCCTGGAGGCTCAAGAGATCAGGCATTCCGCAGTCCTGGAGGAGATGGAGATGGTCCGTGAGGAGCCGCTAGCGCCTCCGGAGCTTCCCGAGGCCCCTGGGCCTGGGGGCTCGTGAAGATCGGCTTCCGCAGCGCACGCCGTCCGCTACTTCAGCATCCCTTCATCTTCAACATCATCAAGTGATATCCTTCGAGTTTCATTTTCAGCTGGGAGCGCCCCCCAGGGCTGCATCATTCCCAGGCTGCGTGGGTCCGTCCCTGCAGCATGTATCCCTTTGATTCATGTTCTTTAGCTTACTTTATTAGGGGCGCCCCTCAGGCTGCATCATCCCCAAAGTCGCTCGGGCCCGACCAAGCGGTGATTATCTTTTTATGTGCCTATCTAAATGGATTGGCTCCTTCATGATTAACGTGCTTGACTTAATCGCCCGCTCGATTGACACCAACTGATGGAGCTGCTCCCTCACGGCACGACACTTGCGCATGGGTCCGTCCCTGCAATGTTGGCAACCCTGGATGGCTGAGCTCTGGCCGCGGCAACCCCGCAGGGCGCCACCTCACCAAGCCTTCAGTGCCTCATCACCTTCCCAGAGCAACCAGCAGCTGGCTGGCAATTGTAATGGCAAACCCTCGCTTTTCTCATGATGAACTCGCAGGATCACTTTAAGGAGCAGCGTCGGGCGAGGCCTCCGCAGCATATCCTTCGCTCTCGTCTGCGCGAACCGCTTGCACATTAAAGGGGGGTACCTGAGCCTCGCGACTCATGGGCTCTTACTGGCTCTCCAGCCCTCACCCTCTGGCCTTGACCACGGCTTCACGACCTAGCATACCAGTGACAGCTGAGCTCGCTCGAGGGCCGGGACCTGAGGATGTAGAGCACGAGGGGGAGCAAAGGCGAGAGGGAAGAGGCACGTGGGGACCTCGCCAGGCAACTCCTCAGCTGTCAACGCGCGGGCCGGCGCCGCGCCAAGGAGTGGTTTCTGACCCCCGAGATAAGTCATCCTCCGGAAACACTAGCTATCGCAGCACCAACCTCACACCTAACGCAGTTCCGTTTTGGCGACGTCGCGCTCCTTTCTCACCGAACGATAGCTGCTTGAGTGCTAAAAGGGGACCTCCTCAGCATCGCGACTCAGGGGCTCTTAATGGACCCCGGGCCGCTCACCTCTTGGCCTTGACCACGGCATCACGACCTGGCATACCAGTGACGGCTGAAGCCTGCCTTGGGACCGGGACCTGTTAGCACAGAGCATCGAGTCCTCGCAAGGTTCGAAAGGAGGAACTAAGCCAAGACGGGACGAGCATCCCTCACCACTTCACGATAAGGATCATATTAACAAATGGAACTACAAGCACCTTACAAACCCCCACGGGGTGTGTTCTTCGATTCCTCGCAGGGAACAAAAGGAGCAAATCCTAAAGAGTGCTAACTACGCGCGCCTCCGCAAGAGACGCCATCATCAACAGTCGGTCGTCAGCCACCGGCACCAACCCCATACAGATCAGTGGTGACGGCGGCCTGACGAGCCCGCCCTGCTCCGAGAGCGACGCAAGCTCGGGGGCTCGTAGCTGTCGTCGCTCGTCTCCGGAGTCGCGAGGAGCTCGGCGGAGTCCCTGGATCCTCTGACACCTTCGCATCCTGAGGAGCTACTGGGGAAGCGATTGGCGAGCCTAGTCCTCGCCGCGGTAGGACCCCGGCCGCCTTTCTCGGGGCAGCACTCCAGCCGGCGTCCCTCCACGTCAAAGACCTTGAAGAACATCAGGGAGGCACCGTCGTACTCGAGGTGGATTGCAAGGGCGCCATCCGTCCTGCAGACCCGGGCGATCTCGCCCCAGCCACGGGTCAGGTAGACCCTGCCTGGAGCAACGACCTCGACCTCTGCTTCGATCGCAGGGGTACTGCAGTCAGCATGCTGCAGCCAAAGCTCGGTAGGCCCCCTCGGCGGGATCTCGAAGGCGAAGGAAGGAGGGAGGCGAATCCAGGACCGAGGAGGCATGGCGGCGTGAAGCATGAGGTCGTGAGAAGAGCCCAAGGTATGAACTCCAGGAGGAACGACGCGCACCGCCGTGATCCGGCGGCGGCGATGGCGCCTCTCGCGGTGCCGCTCGGCGCCAGTGCCTTTAGGACCCTCGATCCGGGCGTACAAGGGCAGTGGGAATCCTGGCGGCGTCCACTCGAACCATGGCCTCGACACCTCCTACCAAGCACCCCCTTCTCCGTGGCAGGAGGCGGGTCATTTCTTCGGAGGAAGCAGGACAGGACCCTCTCGGGGAGCCTTCCCCTTCTCTTCGGCAGAAAACCGACGGATCGGTTCCATTGGCGTAGGGAGGAGCGAGGACGAAGAGGAAGACGGAGAGTAGCGGGAAGAGATGGACTGGAAGGGCTCGTGTCGTTTCGTACATATAGCCGAGGGAGGCCAACCGTCGGCCTCCACGATCACAGGTAATCATGAGCCGTTTTGCATGCAGGGACTTGTCAACTCATGCAGTTTCCGAGGCATCATGGGGGAGCCAGGACGCCCATGTCCAATCAACCGCCACGCAGTGCCCAAGGCCGCAGGCTATTGGGGCCTGCGGTGCTTCGAACTTGCCCCTTCGCTTCTATGCTAAGCCATGTCCGAGCGCGCCTTGGGCCCGGGGGCTACTGTCGGCGTTCTGGGAATGGGGGTACCCAGACTTGCCTGCCTGCGGCCTACAGCGTGGCTCAAGGAGTGGCCCAGTGCGGCACATCTTCATCAACATATGCTCAAGACCCTCGGGAGGGGCCAAGCCTCGCGGGGCGGACGACAGGAGGCTTCCTCAGGCACAGCCTCGTCAGGCTGGCTCGCGAGGAGGCGGAGAGATCAAGGCGGGGTACCTCGCGAGGTGCCCGTGACGCAAGCCATGATGACCGAGGCCAGGCGGGCGCCAGGCGGGCGCCGGCCTGCGCAGAGTCCTTGTTTCCTCTTTGGTGCAAAGGGGGCAAGCGCAGGCAAGGGTATCAAGCAAAGGTAACCATTTCGGTGCAACAAGACCAAGACCAGTAGGACGGAAGGATGGAGGTCATCGTGGAGCCCAAGCCGGCGTCATCTTCAGGGTCTTTGGAAGGCGAGGACCAACTTTAGTCAGGATAAGTGTACTAGATGTTCACCTTCAAAATGGCCAATTGTTGGTGCCCTTCCCGCTCAATATTTGGGAAGAGGCCCAGGGTCTCCGCCTATAAATAGGACTAGCCACCCACAGGGCAGGGGGACGACGACAAAAAGAGAGAAAGAAGGAGATAGATAGAGAGAGAGGCGACTGAACTTCCCCTAGTAGTTCATCGCACCAGCCAAGAACAGACCCTCGCGAGGCTGTTCTTCCCTGTACTGCTCATCATCATCAGCCCCTGAGGCAATCCACACACCACAAACTGGAGTAGGGTATTACACCACAATGGTGGCCTGAACCAGTATAAATCTCGTGTCCCTCGTGTTGTTCTTCGTGTTGCTTTAGATCCTTGCGAGGCGGTGAGACATGGGTAGGCAGGAGGTGTGATCTCCGCGTGCACCCGAGTGTTCGAACCTTGAGGGTCTGCCGGAACCCGAAATCCGACAGCTGCAAATGAGTTAAGTTGATGAGAACCTAGTGATTCAGCAGCGGACATTTGTACCTGTGAACAGAGTATAGTTGCGAGGAATTTGGAGAGGTCATATGCGTTCTCAGAAGTTTTTTCAAAAATAATAGGTTTTGAGGAATTTGACCAGATGAGTGTTGAGGAATTTCACTAAGCGTTCTTTGTCTTAGGTTCCAGAGTTGTATAGATTGAGAATCCACACAATTGAGGAATCTTGAAGAAAATCATTGATTAGAGAAATGAATCAAGAGCAGATGATGTGTGAGGTGTTCATGTGTGTGAAGATTTGAAGAATAAACACCTTTGAAGATTTTCAGGAAAGCTTGAGAATCAAAGCGAGCAGTAAAAGTAACTTCTAATTACACTAAGTGAAGAACACGATGAACTGGGAAGAACAGTGGTGAAGTTCGTCAGGTCAGATCTTCCACGCCCTAACTCGGCAGAGGAAGACGGCTAAGGCGGCGGCAGAGTGAAGAAATCCGCAAGCGGCACAAGTACGACGGCGATGAGGTCGAGGCAGTGAAGCTCTTCCTCACCGGCGACGATGAATTAGCGGCAGCGCTAGGATTTTGGGAAGCTCGAGCGGGAGAGAGCACGAGCGAGGTGAAAGTGAAGTGAGGAAGAGACAGGGGTATTTATAGAGGGAGTGAAAAACTGTTCAACCGAGGAAATCGGACGAACATGCCCCTGGCCTCTTCCCATTCACTTGACATGTGTCACCCACGTATTGAGAGGTGGTGATCATGTAGCATCGTGGGTGAATAGATAAGTATTGTCGTGAGAAGCGGAACGGTTCGAGCGGCAAAGCCGAAAATTCAGATAAGATAACTGAAAAGTCCGGTTCGCAATTTCTTCAGCTGTCAAGGACACAGTGAAGAATATGAACGAGTTACAAATAGAACGCATATGAGGAATTTGTGAATAGACTGGTTGAGTTTAGCATAGAGGGGGAAGGGTCCGATCACATTCACTTAGCAGAAGAAATCAACTTGAAGAAATAACAATAAGTGAATGTTGTAGAGGACATTAAACTCATATATATATATAGTCAAATGAAGAAGAACACCCGAAAGAGTGAAGACAATGCAAAAGTTGAAGAATTTGAAATACTGAGGAATTTCAAAAACGAAGAAGAACTCGTATTGAAGATTTTCAACTTTGATTGGTAGCGTAACCCACCATATAAGAAAGATGATTTCAGACACCGCGTACAATTGTCGTAGGGCTCTGAGAATCAATTTCTTCATTAATTTCTTCACACTTAGAGGGTTAGTCTTCATTGATTGAAGAAAAACGTTACTTTGTGTGTTGCGCATCTAAGTCATCAAGTCAACATAAGTGTTAGGAGGTGTGTCCATTTCAGAGAACAATCAAAGATTCTAGGATATTTAGCTCACACCGCAACTTGCTAAATCTCTTCTCATCAAGGGCTTAGTGAAGATATCGGCCAGCTGATCTTTAGTGCTGACGTGGTCGATGGAGATGTCGCCCTTCAACACATGATCACGAAGAAAATGATGACGAATCTGGATGTGCTTGGTCTTCGAGTGCTAAATTGGTTTATGAGCAATCTTGATGGCACTCTCATTGTCATAGTAGAGAGGCACAATCTTCACGTTGACACCATAGTCCTTGAGTGTTTGCTTCATCCATAGTAGTTGAGCATAGCACGATCCAGCAGCAGTGTACTCACCTTCTGCAGTGGAGAGAGATACGTAATTCTGTTTCTTCGAGGACCAACAGACCAAAGATCGTCCGAGGAAATGACATGTACCAGATGTTGACTTGCGGTCCACGCGATCGCCAGCATAGTCAGAGTCTGAATATCCAATGAGATCAAAAGTAGAGCCCTAGGGATACCATAATCCAAGTGTTGGTGTGTGAGCTAAGTATCGAAGAATATGCTTCACAGCCTTATGGTGTGATTCCTTCGGTGTAGCTTGAAATCGGGCACACATGCAAACACTAAGCATAATATCCGGCCTAGATGCAGATAGGTACGATAAAGAACCAATCATGGAGCGGTATACCTTTTGATTGAAGTCTTTACCATTTTCATCAGTGCATAGATGGCCATTTGTGGGCATTGGAATTTTGACCCCTTTGCAATCTTGCATGCCGAATTTCCTCAATACGTCCTTGAGGTATTTCTCCTGAGATATGAATATTCCATTGCGCTGTTGACGAATTTGAAGACCTGAAAAGAATTTCAACCCTCCCATCATAGACATTTGATATTCTTCACTCATCATATAGGCAAATTCATCACTATATCGTTGGTCAATACAGTCGAAAATGATATCATCAACATATATTTGGCACACAAACAATTCACCATCATAAGACTTAGTGAAAAGAATTGGGTCGAGTGAACCGGGTTTGAAGCCTTTCTTCATGAGGAATTCCTTCAAAGTATCATACCACGCCCGAGGGGCTTGCTTGAGGCCATACAGAGCCTTGCTGAGCTTGAGACTTTGTCGGGATTCTTTGGATCTTCAAAGCCTAGGGGTTGAGCAACATATGCTTCTTCCTCAAGCTTACCATTGAGGAATGCACTTTTCACATCCATTTGTTGTAAGATAATATCATGATGGTTAGCATAAGCAAGTAATATGCGAATAGCCTCAAGTCTAGAAACAGGTGCAAAAGTTTCATCGAAGTCAATTCCTTCAACCTGTGTGTAGCCTTGAGCTACAAGCCGTGCCTTATTCCTCACCACAAGGCCATTTCCATCTTGCTTGTTGTGGTAGATCCACTTTGTGCCAATAATGTTGTGCTTGCGAGGATCTGGACGTTTGACCAGTTCCCAGACGTTGTTGAGCTCGAACTGATGTAATTCTTCTTGCATAGCTTGAATCCACTCAGGCTCCAGAAATGCTTCATCTACCTAAGTAGGCTCTGTGATAGAGATAAATGCAAAGTGCCCACAAAAGTTAGATAAATGTGAAGCTTTTGAGCATGTGAGAGGACCTGGTGCTTCAATGTCATCGATGATCTTCTCGATTTGAACTTCGTTTGCAATACGAGGATGAGCGGGTGGCCTTCGAGGAATTTGATCTGCATTTTCTTCAGGAGCATTTTCCTCAGCACCATTTTCTTCAGGTGCGCCAGCTCGATGTTCATCACGTTCTGGAATGAATTCTTCAGCAGATTCTTCAGTAGGAATGATATCCTTAGTGGCTTTGAACTTGATAGAATCCTCAGGTGCTGGTTCATCTATCATAGAAGGTAGGTGCTCTCTTTGCGAGCCATTAGTTTCATCGAACCGCACATCCACAGTTTCAACAACCTTGTGAAGAATGTTGTTGAAGAGTTTGTAGGTGTGCGAGTCCTTTCCGTAACCAAGCATGAAACGCTCATGTGCTTTCGGTGCAAATTTAGAATTGTGATGAGGATCTCTAATCCAACATTTAGCACTGAAGACTTTGAAGTAACTTACATTGGGTTTCTTGTCAGTGAGGAGTTCATAGGTAGTCTTCTTGAAGAATTTGTGAAGATATACTCTGTTGATGATGTGGCAGGTAGTATCAATTGCCTCACTCCAGAAACGACGAGGTGTCTTGTATTCATCGAGCATAGTGCGAGCCATCTCAACAAGAGTTCTGTTCTTGCACTCCACGACGCCATTTTGTTGAGGAGTATAAGGAGCAGATAACTCATGAGTAATACCAAGTTCATCGAGATAGTCATCAAGACCGGAATTCTTGAACTCAGTTCCATTGTCACTCATGATGTGCTTGATGTTCACACAAAAGTTGGTTCAAGCCCTCGAGGAAAATCTTTTGAAGACTTCCTGCACCTCAGGTTTGTAAGTGACAATGTGTACCCATGTGTAACGAGAATAATCATCAACAATAACAAAGCCATATAGAGATGCATCATTTGTAATACTGAATAATGATTAGGACCGAAGAGATCCATGTGAAGCAATTCAAATGGTCGAGTGGTAGTAATGATAGTCTTCGCTGGATGCTTGGACTTTGTCATCTTCCCAGCTTCACAGGCTCCGCATAAGTGATCCTTGAGGAATTTCACATTCTGAATGCCAATGACATGCTTCTTCTTCGCGAGCGTGTGCAGATTCCTCATGCCAGCATGACCAAGTCGTCGATGCCATAGCTAGCCTTCTGAAGCTTTTGCAAGTAAGCACACGGCAGGCTGTGCTCCATTAGAGAAATCAACAATGTACAAGTCTCCTCTCCTAAAGCCTTCGAAGACTTTGGAATTGTCAGCTTCCAAGATCACAACACACCGATACTTGCCAAAGACAACAACCATATCAAGATCACAAAGCATTGAGACAGACATGAGGTTGTATCCTAAGGACTCGACAAGCATGACTTTGTCCATGTGTATGTCCTTAGAGATCGCAACCTTACCGAGACCCAATACCTAACTTTTGCCTTTGTCAGCGAAGATGATATGCTTCAGATGTGACGGTGATAACGGAGCATCCATCAATAGATTCTTGTCACCAGTCATGTGATTTGTACATCCACTATCGAGGACCCACTCATTGGCTTTGGGTTGATCATCCTACAGATGAATTGGTGCAGCTTACAAACTCATATACTTCATCAGTGAAGAATATGACATCAATATCATCAGGTCAATTTCATCAAGCAATTACAACAGATAATCAGTACGAGGATGTGAGAAGTTAAGGTTCATTTCATCATGATTAGCCTGCATCCTACCAGGCACTGTTCAGGTCTCCAGCAAATTCTCCAGTCGTTTTGAGCACGAATGGAGACCGGACCCTGCATAAGAGATTAGTTCTTTTTCTTCATCACCCACATCTGAAGGGGTGGCAAAGAATTCATCACTGTGCGAGCACCATATGAGAAAGGTGGCATAGATGCCAGTACACTTCGTTTCACATAAGAGGGGTTAGGGTGAGCATATGAATAAGCAGAGAAATTGTTCGAGCACTTATGAACATAATGATTTGAAGAATAATGCACATATTCATAGCCCTTAGCTCTACCCTGCAAACCAGAAGGGTTAGCACGATGATGATCATATGAGGACTTTGATCCATGTGAGGAATTTGATCCATATGAAGAATTTGGTTCATATGAAGAATTTGATCTGGAGTTCCTATTCTTCACATGTGGAGTCATGAGGACATTCACCTGAAGACTTTCAAGGCAACTTTTGGGAACCCAGATTTTCTTCATAGGAGAACCGTTCCTGCAGTTAGTCCCAACATATCTAGCAAATACTTCACCATTCTGATTTTGAACAGTTTATAGTTAGAGTCAAATGACTCATCAGAAGAATGAGGAGATTCACATGTAAAGCCAGATAAGTTGGATGGATCAACTGGAGGTCCCTTTGCAGCAACCCATGAGGTTTTGGGGTACTACTCAGGCTTCCAATATGTTCCATCAGCATTGAGTTTCCTCTCAACGGCAATGCCCTCTTTCCTAGGGTTCCTGTTGAGGATCTGCTTTTTGAGCACATCACAAAGAGTCGGATGCCCTTTGAGGCTTTTGTACATGCCTGTCATGTACAATTCCTTCAGCCCTGCATCATCAGATACTTGCATTGTCCTCAGATGAGGAATTAGTGATAGAAGAGACATATGAAGAATTTGTAGCATTAGAAGCATTTGAACATTCAGGTGAAGAATTAGCAGTTTCACGTTCAGTGCACTTCAGACATGGAGGAACAAATTCTTCCTGGGTAGCACTGATTTGTTGAGCAAGTAATGAATCGCGCTCCTTCTAAAAATCTTCATAATCCACTCTTAGCTTTTCAAGATCTTGCTTTCTTTGAAGAAATTCATAAGAAAGCTTCTCATGATCAGATAAGAGAGAGTTATGATGACCTTGAAGATTGTCAAACCTGGACTGAAGTCTCTGAAGATTTTCAGTCAAGGTTTTAGTGCGATCTATTTCTTCATCCAATATATCATCACTTTTGTCTAGCATGTTTTGAACCTTTTCAAAGGCCTTTTGTTGTTTCACAAAAATTTTAGCAAGTTTAGAGTAGCTGGGTTTGAGATTTTCATCAGATTCATCCTCACTTGAGTCAGAGGAGGCGTATTTAGTTACCTTGGCACCCTTTGCCATGAAGCAATAGGTGGGAGCGTAGTCATCATTGCCTTCATCAGCCTTGTTGGTGGAGTCGTTTTCTTCAGAGTTGAAGATAGACTTGCTGACGAATGCAATAGCGAGAGCTAGGGTCGCCACACCCGACTCAGACTCCTGAGATGCCTCCTCGTCCTCATGTTCCTCAAATTTAGCCTCAGAGTCTATTTCCTTGCCAATGAATGCCCGAGCCTTCTTGGAGCTGCTCTTCTTTTGAGATGAAGACCTCGAGGATTTTGATGATGAAGACTTTGAAAATGTCTTCTTCTTCTTTGCGTCACCAGAACTGTAATCCTTGTATTTCTTCTTCTTTGATTCCTTATCCCACTGAGGACAATCTTGGATGTAGTGACCAGGTTTCTTGTATTTGTTGCATAGCCTCTTCTTGTAGTCACTGGATGAGGAATCGTTGCTCCTTGATGGTTTTCCAAAGCGACCACGTCTTGAGAACTTCTGAAATTTCTTCACGAGCAGTGCAAGTTCCTGACTCAGTTCTTCAGGGTCACCAAGGCTGCTAGCAGAGTCTTCATCTTCAGACTCAGACACTGCCTTGGCCTTCAAAGCACATGATCTGCCATAGCTCGAATCATAGAGATCTCTCTTCTTAGCAAGCTGGAACTAATGAGTGTTTAGCCTCTCGAGGATATCAGCGGGATCAAGTGACTTGTAGTCAGCACACTCTTGAATCATCAGTGCCAGAGTATCAAATGAGGAATCCAGCGATCTCAGCAATTTCTTCACCACCTCATGGTCAGTGATGTCAGTGGTGCCAAGCGCTTGAAGCTCATTTGAGATGTCAGTGAGGCGATCAAAGGTTTGCTGAACATTTTCATTGTCGAATCTTTTGAAGCGGTTGAAGAGATTGCGAAGAACGTCAACACGAGAGTCACGTTGAGTTGAGACTCCTTCATTCACTTTGGACAACCTATCCTAGATAAGCTTAGCTCAGATGACCACATATGATATTCTTTGCTTGAGAATCGAGTCGCTTGAATCTCTTCACATCAGTAGCGTTCAGAGAAGGTGTGGCTGAGGGAACACCATTTTCCACAACATACCAGAGATCGTTGTCAATTGCCTCAAGATGCAATCGCATCTTATTCTTGCAGTAGGGGTAGTCCGTTCCATCGAAGGTAGGACACCCAGCAAAGACCTTGATCATACCTGCGGTCGACATAACTAAAACTCCAGGCGGTTAAACCAAAATCACACAGAACAAGGAAGTACCTTGCTCTGATACCAATTGAAAGTGCGTTATATCGACTAGAGGGGGCTGAATAGGCGATTTTTATGAATCCTTCATTAAGGAATTTGCTGGTGAGGAACTTCCTAAGTGAAGAACTACTAGCAGCGGAATAAGTACTCAGAAGTAAACATAACAGAACACAAGCATAGTCATCATGATGAAATGAAAACAAGCAAAGAGTACAGAAAGCGTAAACACACGATAACACAAGAAAGGAGACGGACAGACTGAAGAAATTGATCTGAGGAAATTGAGAAAGTCTTCTGTCAAAGTCTTCAAACAGATATGAACAGGCACACAACAACATACATGAGGAAATGAAAGAGTTGAGGAAATAGAACCAGTAAGCTTGGTGAAGACAATGATTTGGTAGACCAGTTCCAACTGATGTCTCAGTTGTACATATGGTTGGAGTGGCTGAGTATTTAAACTCGAGGACACCCAGTCCAGGACACATAGTCCTCACCGTATTCTCTTTGAGCTAAGGTCACACAGACCTCGCCCAATCACTCATGGTAAGTCTTCAGGTGACTTCCGATCCTTCACAAAATCGGTCACTCGGCGATCCACAATTCCTCTTGGATGCTCTAGACCTTGACGCCTAGCCGTCTGGAAGAAGCACAATCTTCAAAGGAAACAAGCGTCGGATCCACGCAGGATCAATCTCTTCAGTGATGCTCAATCACTTTGGGTTTGTAGATGTTGGGTTTGGGTTTTCCTCACTTGATGATTTTCTCTCAAAGTCCTCGGAGGATGGGACGCTCTCAATTGACAAGTGTTAGTTTCTCTCGGAGCAGCCAACCAGCTAGTGGTTGAAGGGGGCGGCTATTTATAGCCTAGGGAGCAGCCCGACATGATAAGACATAAATGCCCTTGTCTGATATGACCGTTAGGTCGGTAGATATTTTGGAACCGCTGGCGCATAGCACAGCAACAGTCGGAATTTTGTCTATCAAAATACTCAGGGCTATCATGATCCTCACTGTGTTGGCAATTCACACTGGCGAATTCCTAAATCCTCAGTCAGAACAAATTCCTCAGAGATCAGAGGAACTTCGTCTCTGTCACTGAAGAATATGACTGAACTGTATGAGATTTTCAATGGCTTCACTCAAAGGGATTGGTAGGTGTAGGGTTTTGAGTTGAGCATCACATGGAAAAATTTCCTTAGTATTTCCTCGACCCCCTTTAATAGTACGGTGTTTCCTATGACTCAAGAAAGAGAAAATGAAACTACGAAAACAAAAGTCTTCACGCTTCATGTTCCTCGAATGATTGCCAAGTCTTCAAGGTGACACCAATTTCTTCACTTTCAAAGTCTTCAGAAAGTCTTCAGAAATCCAAAGTCTTCAGTGAAGAACTTCATTTTTTGGGGTCGACTTTCTCTGTAAATATCAAACTCCTCACAGACTTATAGTCCTGTGTACACTCACAAACGCATCAGTCCCTTAACCTATAAGTCTTCAATCACCAAAATCACTAAGGGGCACTAGATGCACTTACAGGTGCATTATGTAGTGTGAGTTATTTTTAATGCTCGTTTATGATCGTTTTCCTTTCTTGGTTGGTCGCTTCTCATCTATTTGCTAGCCTTCATTTGTACTAAGCAAGAATACTACTTGTGCATCCAAATCCTAAACCAAGGTGTCCCAAATGAGTCCACCATACCTACCTATATGTGGTATTTCTATGCTGCTCCAAGTAAATTTGTATGTGCTAACTCTAATTTTCAAAATGAATTACCTTTTTGTGCGCCCGTACCGCTCATGAAGTGACAGAGGGTGGACAATATGTTTCCATGCTAGGTATGTTATAATCAAGATGAGTGTTTATTCACTTGTCATTGCACGAGAGTGTGGCATATAATAGGGATGCCTAGTCCCGAAATGAAAAAAATGTTGTTCATAATAAATTCCTTGGAAAGTGTGGGTACGGAATGCACCGTTGGATACGGCTAGCCATGGATTGTGAAAGAATGCTGGAAAAGGAAATAAACTTTATTTTATGTTTGGGAACCACCTATGATTTACCTAGCATGGAAGATATTGGGAATTCTTAGTTTTTTTCGTTGACAGGAAAAGCATGCCTCTCAAAAACTATTTTATCTCTCAATTTAAGCTATGAGCTCTGGCACCGCTACAAATATCTACTTCCCTCTGCGAAGGGCCTATTTATTTACTTTCATGCAATTTTTTTATTGAGTCTCCATCTTGTCTTATAAATCACCAACTAGGGAACACTATTATCATACTTGTGCATTGGATGTAGCTAATATTTGAGTGTGTTTCATGAATGCATCAATGATTGAGCATAATGGGCAAGGGATAGCTTTCTTTTGTGTTGATATATTGAAAGACATGGTTGCTTGTTGATATGCTTGAGTATTGATGCCTTCATGTCAAATTATAAACTATTGCTTTGAATCACTTAAAGTCCAAATGTCCATGTTACAAAAGAAAAGAATATGTGATGAATATGATAGGAAGCACTCCACATCAAAAAAATTGTTTTTTTCATTTACCTACCCAAGGACGAGCAGGAATTAAGCTTTGGGATGCTTGATACGTCTCCAACGTATCTATAATTTTTTATTGTTCCATGCTATTAGAGTATCAATCTTGGATGTTTTATAAACATTTACTAACAACTTTATATCATTTTTGGGGACTAACCTATTAACCTAGTGTGTAGTGCTAGTTGCTATTTTTGCATGTTTTTTACATTGTAGAATATCAATACCAACCGAAGTCCAAATGCCACCACTACTGAAATCAGGATCTTTGCCGTCAGCCCTCTCTTTGTCGTCGGCTAGCTGACAACAAAGAAGCTCTTTGCCATCAGCTTGAGTAAAGTTGACGGCAAAGAAAGAGCTGACTGCAAAGAAGGTGTTTGCTGTCAGCCTTCTCTTTGCCGTCCTCTAGCGGACGGCATAGAATCTTTGTCGTCCGCTAGCAGACGAAAAATATGGTGGGTGGCGGACTGTAACAACGACCAAACGGACAGATTCTTTACCGTCATCTAGCCGACGGCAAAGATCATTTGCCGTCAGCGAGCGGACGGCAAAGAATCTGGCCTTTTTAACGGCCATTTCCCCCTGGCCCCACCCCACGTGCCCCACCTAACCTCACCCTCCCCTCTCTCTATCTCAACCCTCACCTCACCCGCGCCACCGTCCCCACCCCGACCCCCCGCACCCGCCACCGCCCCAACCCCCCGCCCTCGCCGCACCAAGCTCTGCACCGCCCCGTCA
>NC_041393.1:377804655-377847694 GCF_002162155.2 Triticum dicoccoides
CGCCCCTCCCCTGACCCCGGCCGACCCCAACACTGAGGTGCGCCACCCCTCCCTCTTCCCTCCCTCTTCTCTCTCTTTCTCTCTTTTTAGGTTTACATTTAGGTTTAGGTCTAGGTTTAGGTTCAGCACGGCCCTAGTGCAGAATACACATTGAACTAGAAATAGAATTGACCCTAGTGCAGAATACTCATTGAACCACATCACCTGCTGAATTATAGCTATTGCATCATGTAGTGGAACAATTTAAGCCGCGAGATGTGAATGCTATGATAAATAAACCATTGCCAGTCAATGTGTGCTTTCTCCTGAGGTTGTATGGTTTGTTCACCGGAGGCTGGGGCCGGCAATGTCGGGTAGCCGCCATGGTGAGTGTGGGTAGGCAGGAAGAGATTGAAAAATTAGAGAACTAGATTGGGTTGAGAAAGCATATGCGACTGCTTGCCCTCAATGGTACAATGGGCATGGTTTGATAGCACATACCAAGAAAACTTCTACATTTTACTGGTACAAACTTGGACATGATGTTAATGAAGAAATTGAGCTTGTCTTTTGCTGTATATGATCAGTTGTAGGCTGATTCAGATGCCCATACAAACTTTTTCACGTGCACCATGGAAGAAATGACAGTTTAGCTGGTAAAATAACTTGGGGTAATTTCTTGTAAGTTGTTGTTTTATTGATTTCAGAATAGTTAATTAAGTTTGGTTGTGTTTTTTAGATTACTATGCTCCGTTTTTTAACATTTTTAGTTTTCTTTCATGTCTAAAAATCCATAGTTTCGAAGGGTGCCAATTGCCATTGCTAACTATCCTATGAAATTAAATAAGTGTTGTTGATGTTGTTGATTATCAGAGATGTGGGGTGGCCGCCACCGCAGGCTACACTCTGCCACAGTGGAGTATGAGTTGGACTTCGAGTTCTTCACGATCATAACTGAGAATTCCTCCAAGAGGCATGTATATAAAAGGAGAGATCTCCCCTTCACCCATCTCTTTATAAATCTGTTGTTTGCTACATAACTCCTTGACCCACGTTGCAGAGGTTGCCTGACACTTTTATGAAGATGTTGGACGGCCATCGGCCAAAAAATGTGACACTGCGATAGGCCGGCAGCGGGCTTCGCAGGCATTGGGATGTGGAGGTGGTGATCATGAAGGAACACATGTACCTGTGTCGTGGCTGGGAGTAGTTCGTCCGTGCCCACGACCTGAGGCATGGGTACTTCCTTGTCTTTAGGTACGATGGTGATGCCATGCTGACCATGAAGCTGTTCAACACAACTATGCGCCGCATGCGCTACCAGGACGACGACGATGCCAGTATGATTTGCCTCTTCTTACTCTCAATTTGGCTTTGTCTCACAATGAATGTTAAAAAATCATGGGTTTTTTATTTCTGTGCCCCTGGTTCCTTTGCTCTACTCATTCATCCCCACTCGATTAACTTTTGCTCACTTTCCCCCACTCCCTTGTCCGAAACCGTCAGAACAGGTTATAACAGACGTTGTCGTCGGGTCAATGCCTTTGACTGTTAACTCTAACCAGTGGGGTCGTGTATACGTAGGCGCATGCAAGACCGCGGTCGTGTGTGCACGATCGTGGGGTAGCACTGTCCATGGACATGCCCGAAACGTCCCATCATATAAAGAGGGGCAACCACCTCCATCGCCCCTACCATTTTCCCCCAAATCCCCCCCTGCCACATTGTCTTCCTCTCCCCCACTTGCGTCGTCCCGCTCTCCTCCACTACCTACACCGCACCGTCTCGCTCTCCCCCACCGCATCCTCTTCCTCACCTTCATCGCCTCCATTTTCAGATGGCCGACGCTCGTGGCGACGTCGGCGCAGCAGCCGGAGATGTGGTGGAGCTGCAGGGTCAGGTCATGGTGACCATGGATGTCGGCGGTGTCCACGGCGGTGCGGGGAAACTCGCAACCGCTGTGGAAGTGGCGGGCTCTGCCTCATCGCTGCAGAAGGTGACGGCGTTGAGCGGTGCAGTCCATCCCGATACCCCTGATGCGCCTCCTATCGTAGAGCAGCAGGTATTTGCACTTGCTTAGCTTGTAGAGTTAGTTGCTCCCTAGTAGCATTGGTTAGATTGTGATTCATACGGTAGTTCAGATGGTTAGAGTAGTTGGTTTGGCGGATGGGCCGGGGTTTTTTGTATGGGTTGGGGGGTGGGGGTTTTTGGACTAGGGTTTGTTGGATAAATTCGTTGCAAAAATGCTAGATGTTGTGAACTATGATTTTAGGTGCTGCAATGATTGGGGTTTTTAGATTTGTTTCTAGATTTGGATAAATTCGTTGCAAAAATGCTAGATATTGTGAACAGATGCATGCTTATTTAGATTTGTTTTTAGTGCTCACAGATTGGGGTTTTTAATGCTACTCGGATTTGTTGCCTTAGATTGGGTCCCTATTAGATTTGTTTTTGAATGTTACTCAAATTGGGGTTTTGAATGTCATATGCCCAAATGGAATCCATTGATTAAGAAGTTATATATGTTTAGAATAACAATCCTACCGTATGAATCGCAATATAAATTTGAATGTCATAACCAAAAGTAACCCTTGATTCATTAGTATATAAATTTGTCCACAATATGTAGTGACTAGTGATGGATGTAATTGTATGTTCAGGAGCATGATAGTTGGGAGGGTAGAGAGAGGAAGCTGGCCCAGTACGACCTGTATGATCTAGAGGAAAGTGATGATGAGGAATATGAGGTAAACCTACTTGAAATTTAGATTGTTCATTTAGTTCCTTTGACATAGTGTATCCGTGAATCTATAATGTATTAATGTAACTCATTCATGTGTGTAGTATGATTCTGGAGAAGTGTACAAGGGCAACATCGCATCCTTCACAACCAAGGAGGTGGTGAAGATCAAGGCCAAGGGAGTTGCTTCCTTCTACAACCGCAAGACCAAGAAGTGGCATTGCCCCTACTGCACCACCAAGCCAAAGCCAAGGGATGGCCGCTTTGGTCACCTTCTGTGTCATGCAGAGGATGTAGCGATTCGCGGGGAGGACTACATGATCAGCGGGAAGCATGCCGCCCTTGCGAAGGCCCTGACTCCGGCGTGATGTGATCGATGATGTGATGCTGTGAACTGAATCTTTAAGTTTATCTGTTGGGTTACTTTTGGTTTGTTGAACTGAATCTTGTTGGTTATGGTTTGTTGAACTTAATTTAGTTTTCATGAATTTGGTTATGGTTGACTAGGTTGATGCTAGTAATCTGGTTGTTATCTATATTTGTCTGTCCTTAAGTTTGCCTGTGGTATATTTGTCTGTCCTGAATCTATGGTTAGTTATGTTTAGATATTGTGAACTATGATTTTAGGTGCTGCAATGATGACACATGTTGTGTAGGAAATCAAATGCATGCTCCAAATGAGGCCATGTAAACCTTGGCAAACCTGGACAGTATAAATTCAAGAAAATTCAAAAACAAGTAAAACCTTGGCAAACTATCTATGTTTGTGTAGTACATCATGTGTGCAAAAATTGAAGTTATTTAGAGGAGGTCAAATAAATTTGAATTTGAGAAATGAGCTCCAAATGAGCTCCCAGGCTAAGGTAAACAGCCTATTCATAATCAAGTTTTTTTGGACCTACTCTAAATGAGCCAAATGTTTTTTTATTAACACATATTCACTTTCCATAGTGTAGATTCAATGTCTCACTATTACATTTTCTTTTGAAAACATATGCTTTAATATAAAAACTACTAAAAACATGTTTGAAATATGAAAATGGAAAACTAACTTCAGATCCTTCTTATTCACTTTGAAATAAAGCTTTGGTGATTTTTTTGGTTTTTTTTAAAAAATTCAAAAACAGAAGGGAACCCTACCTCCTCTCCTTGAACTCTATGAAATCATGTACATGATAGCTCATATGTGTGAAGCTTTTCTCATGAAAATGACCACGGACCAAATTTATGATTTTTGGTTGGTAACATGTCACATAAGACAACATTGTGCGCGGGTTTTATATATTTTTGATTTTTTTAAATTAATGGTCCTCATTTGACCTCGATCGTGCCAGATAGGGTTTTTTTCATGAAAATTACGATAGACCAAGTTTAGTATTTTTCCTCGTTAGTTTGTCTTATAATACGACGAACCACAAAGGTTTCATATTTTTTCGATTTTTTTAAATTAGTTATGCTCAGTCAAAGCCTTTGAAACCCCGTTGACCAGCTCAAAACCCCTCTAAATCCCATGGGGTTTCGCCTAACCCTAGCTCCCAACGTCAGTCGTTCGATCATACCCTTTTGCCAAGCAACAGCCCTCAGATCTGGTCTTCTAGAAGGAATTAGGTGGGCTGGCTACGTGCAGGCACCGCATCGTTGGATCACAAGGACGGCTCCTCATCGTTGGATCGCGGGGAGATCCGTGAGAGGCGATCCTATTGTTTGTGCTCGACTTCTCTCCCACCACTGACTCCATGAAAAAAAGTTCTTATTAGGCCCACAAGGAAACCAAGCTCTTGTTGGGCCATCGAATTACATCGTTTTTTTGCATCGTTTGCTCTGTTTTTTGTGAACGTGCTGGCTATGTAATTTTGCATCGTTTCCTCTATTTTTTGTGAACGTGCTGCCTCTATTCTTTTTGTTCTATACAAATGCAAAATGACCAAAAAATTGTCCAAAAATTGTCTCTTTTTGTTCATATAACATATATCACCACAGATTCCCACGCGTGCAATTAGCTTCTTTTTCTTCTTCTTTTTTGAACCATCGTTTCCCACGCGTGTACACTCCTGATGCTGCGGTGGGTTTGAACACATTTGACCCCGTTATTGCCATGGCCAAATAACACGTAGCACTATGGCTATTTATGCCACTCTCTGGATCTGCCATCCCTCATCCATCTCCCATCCTCTCTGCCATATGCCCTTCTTGCTCTTCGACCACTTCTCCTTCTTCTAGCACATCCTCAGCCATGCAGTACACCAGACCAACCTACCACTTCCCACCCACTGTGCTGAAGTGGCTCTACCATCCTGGCATGTACGTTAAACGCACACTATGTGTGTGGGTGATATCAAGGTGGAGGACCGCAAGGAACTTCACCGAGCTCTTCGTCCCGTCTGGCTACCACCACCTCCCGTGGGATCTCGAAGGATGTTCCGTGTCGAGGAGGTCATCCAAAACAGGGTGGTGGTTGCTCCCCTTGCCCACTTCACCAACACATTTGACACCTTCTACCTCCTCGGCCAGGTGTTTTGGTGTGGCTGCGAGTTCATCGCTTTCACCACCCACAACATGTTCACGAAGTACCAACATCTTCCCCACCACGTCGTGCATGCACACTCTTCCGTACCCCATCGACAACGCCCTGGAGCAGCAGTGAAGGGCGCCCGGAGGAGGAGCGAAGTGCAGAAGGCGGCATCTAGGGTTCTAAACCCTCTATCTATTTTTTTTTGAGTCTATGCTATGTCAAGTTGTAATTGAACTATGTTGGAGATGCTATGGGCTTGTTGTCCTTTTTGTCAAGTTCTATTATTAAGTTTTCTATTTATTCTATTATGAAGTTCTTCCTAGTTTCAACTATGTGATCGTACTACGGGCTTGTTGGCCCTATCTACATGTTTGTTGAATGTTCTCTTAGAGAGCTCGCTTTGTTAGCAACCATCTAGTGCATGCAGCCACAACAAACCCTTCTTTTTTTTACACAAGCCACAAATATGTAGCCACCTAGCTAGTGCATGCAGCCACAACATATTTGTTCAATTTATTTGTTGTAGCAAAATGGGTGTAGATGCGAGTGGACCAAAAAGGCTGCAACTGATCATAAAAACGATGCTCTAAATCAAGGAGACAAGCGTGCGTGAAGAGAGGAACCAGCGGCAGCAATTGTCACTGCATCCATGGCGGCTGGCGTGCACGAAAGCAGCTCGGTCAATGAATCGTGGCGGTACGCATCAGCGCATGCAGGCTCGGTCGGCGCATGCAGGCTCAGTCGATGCATCATGGCGGCGCACATCAACGCATGCAGGCAGGCTTGTTGGGTGCATGCATAGTAGGCTTCTGTCATGGAGGCGCGCTTAGGAATTTAATGCAAGGGACGGCCCAATGAAACCACGGCCCAACGGTCGAACAGCTACACCGCCCAACGCCGCCCCACACGTCAGAGTTAACGCTCAAAGCACTGACCCAACGGCGACGTCCTTTCTGACCTGTTCTAATGGTTTCGGGCAAGGGAGTGGGGAAAAGTGAGCAAAAGTTAAGAGCATGGGGATGAATGAGTAGAGCTAAGGAACCAGGGGCACAGATGTAAAAAACCCAAAAAACTTTATTGCATTTGGTTAGGCAATCGGAGCAGTAGCAGCGACTCTGGCTACAACACTAGCATCAGCGAGTCTGGCTACAGCGAAAGCAGCAACGAGGATGATCTGGAATGGAGTGGGGAAGAAGAGGAGGAGAGTGGGGATGAGGAGGTGCTGGCTAACGATGGGCAAGACATGGTGATGGCTGAGGATGACCTAGCGATGGTGGTGGCTAACGATGGACAAGAGATGGTGGTGGCTCATGATGGGTGTCGGTGTCAAAACCGGCGGATCTCGGGTAGGGGGTCCCGAACTGTGCGTCTAGGCGGATGGTAACAGGAGACAAGGGACACGATGTTTTTACCCAGGTTCGGGCCCTCTCGATGGAGGTAAAACCCTACTCCTGCTTGATTGATATTGATGATATGGGTACTACAAGAGTGGATCTACCATGAGATCATGGAGGCTAAACCCTAGAAGCTAGCCTATGGTATGATTGTTGTTCGTCCTATGGACTAAAACCCTCCGGTTTATATAGACATCGAAGAGGTCTAGGGTTACACAGAATCAGTTACAATGGTAGGAGATCTACATATTCGTATTGCCAAGCTTGCCTTCCACGAAAAGGAAAGTCCCATCCGGACACGGGACGAAGTCTTCAATCTTGTATCTTCATAGTCTTGGAGTTCGGCCAATGATGATAGTTCGGCTATCCGGACACCCCCTAGTCCAGGACTCCCTCAGTAGCCCCCGAACCAGGCTTCAATGACGATGAGTCCGGCGCGTACATTGTCTTCGGCATTGCAAGGCGGGTTCTCCTCCAAATTCCATGTGCTTGCCGAATAGTGTCTGGCTTCCTTATAAATGTTGCGCTCCTTGGCTTCCACGTCCAATAATGGCCCTCTTCCACGTGTTGTACGAATGCAAAAAGCCAGGGTATTTTTACGTTTTACCCCCTAGCTGCGCGAATAAGCTGCCTATAAGAGGAGCAAGGATTTAGATCCGAATCACACCATCCTCCTTCCGCGAGTACTCATCGAAGCGCCTCTGACAAAAATCCATTCCATCATGGACAGCCGACGCGGCTCCTCCTCTCGCACTCCCAGCCCTCAGCCAGGAGATTGGAGGAGATGTTCAGTCCCGCACAGCGAGTTAGTGACGCTCCAAGCAGAGGGATACCTTCCCCCGGCCTTCATGGTTCCGGTTCGAGCCGGACTGGCCACCTACAAGGGTGGGAAGCAGGCAGAGAGCGTCCCCAATCCCTCCAAAGGAGAGCGGGTATGCTTCGTCCCTTATCTAATAAGGGGACTCAGATTTCCCGTACATCCCTTTCTCCGGGGGCTCCTGGAGTTCTATGGACTCCAGCTTCACCACCTTACACCTGCCTCCATCTTGCACATCGCGGGCTTTGTAGCCCTTTGCGAGCTGTTCTTGGGCATCGAGGCCTATTTTGCACTGTGGAAGAGATTGTTCTGCCTCGTACCCCGTTCTCACGAGGGGTCGATATATCAAGTGGGCGGAGCCGAAATATGGCGCATCGCCGGACCGGATACCTATCCGGAACCCCGAAGAAGGCGTCCGAAGACTGGCCTTCGGAATGGTTTTATATGGAAGACGCCCCTCTGTCGGACCCAGTTCGGATCGGCCTCCCGGAGTTCAGCAACGCTCCTCTAAAGAAACGCCTGAGCTGGCGCCCGTGGAGCCCTCAACAGGAGAACGATAGGGACGTCCTATATCTGATGAGCCGGATAAGGTTACTGGCTCATTCCGGATTGACCATGATCGTAGTCATGGCCACGTGCATCATGCGAGGGGTGCAGCCGCTCCAATATAGGGGCCATCCCATGTGGGATTTTAACGGGGAGGATGACGCCACTCATCATGGCCGCAAGGGGTCGGGATCGGTTGCCGATCTGGTGAAGATCCTGTCCGGCTTGTACAAGGGGGAGAAGGAGGACTTCCTCCGCGTGAGTCCATTGAATGGATTCTCCATGAACAACCCTCGGAGCTGGGAAAGCGGACGTTTGTCTATCCGATCCATATTTCCAAAGTTAAGTGTCTTACTTTGTGATTTCGACGCAGGAACTGTGTCGGGACGTGGAGGGCATACACAGCCAAACTCCACAACCCGAGGATCCGGGAAGATCCCTTGATCCGGCCTCCGAAGAGGACCCGGAGACAGAGGTGGAGCTGATCGATGGGGTGTTCCATCAACTTAGCATGGACAATGCTTTGGTCACCATTACGGCCGACTACCCCGGTTTATCTCCGGCTTCCCAGGTAACTGTGACCGGAGTCCTGTCATTATTACTCATCCATGCTTATTTATGACCACCGTATACCAACGGTGCTCCACAGGAGGTGCCTTCAGGGCGGGAAGCCGAACCCGCGGCGGCTGACCAACAAGGGTCAGTTCGGCCCAGCAGGCGGAAGAGGAGTGCGGCGCGAATCGAAACATCGCCGCAACGGTATGACGCACCACCGTGTTTAAAGGAAAGATTCCTAGGAGGTATATTAACGCTCATGATTTTTCCAGGAGAAAAAGCGCTCGCCGGACTGTGCCCGGAGAGGTTGCCAATCAAGCCTCCGCCATCCAGGCTCCAACGCCTGGTCCGGAGGGGGAGGCGAACACAAGGCGTGAGCCGGATGCTCCTCCAATGGAGGATGCTGACAGGCTGTCCGCCACCAGGTCTGAGGTGGAGAGCGCCATGAATCATAGGCACCACCGGACAGTTCTTCATGACGCGTGTTTCTCCCTGGAGGCGTTGAATGCCTTTAATGCGGGAGACGCGCTCCTCTGTGCCGCTCGAGATGGTCTAACCAGAGCCACGGAGCAGTATGTGAAAGACATACGGGTGAGAAATTTTAATAGTTATATATGCCCGTAGCCCCCAAGACTTGAAATAGTTAGAATAACTGATTTAAGGATCATTTGTTATGCAAGATCTTACGGAGAAGAATGACCACCTGTCCCAGGAGCTTCAAGAGTGCAAGGCCCAACTTGAGGCCGCACTAGCCGCCGCAGGGGGAGCCACAGAGACCCCCTCTGGTAATATATACTTTCGAAAAGATAAGTGGTTTATGAAGCGTGTGCGTAAGTCTGACAATAATATTGCAGAGGGTGCCGGACTAGATCCGGACAAGCAACATCTGCTGCGCCAGGTGAAGGCCGGCGAGAAGGTGCTTATGAGGGTGCAGCAGGAGAGGAACAAACTCCAAGATGCTAACACCCAGCTGGGCGAAGAACTAAAAGATGTTCGGGTCCAGCTGTCTGACTCCGTAAAGAAGAATCGGCGACTTCGTCGCGGCATTTACAGTAAGTGCTTGAGCAAACTCTTTTGAAAAGAAGAGTTCGGCGAGGAAGTCGATTGACAGAAATGTGTCTGTAGGTGTGCTCACAGGTCGTCCTGCGGAGGAAATGCCTGGTTCCATGGGTGACCTTCTTCCCGAGCTGCTGCAACTGCACGAACGTGTTCGGCAGGCAATGAGCGGCGTTGTCCAGGCCTTATGGCCGTCCGTCTCCCTACCCAAGGGTCTTGGAGGGCTTGCTGAGAAGCTTCAGGGAGCACGGCAGCGCTTCCGTCTGTGGAAGATATCGGCCTGCCGTCAAGGCGCCAGGGAGGCATGGGCCATGGTGAAGACGCGGTACACGAAGGCTGATCCAAATCACATGGCTGAGGTCGGACCTGTGGGGCCCGATGGGAAGGAGATCCCTGTGAGCCTAATGTACGGCCAAGTAGAGTTGGCCGCGGAATATTCCCAATGGGACTGTAAACTAGACAGCCTGTTAGATGGGATTGAAGGGGAGTACAATCAGTCAATTTGACAATGTAATTTAAAATGACATGTAAAATGCCTTCTAGCCGGATTGTAGATCATTTGTCTTTGCGGACCTTTTCGCTTCAACCTCGAGACCCAACAGTCCGGAGTGTGTCCGAATACCCTCACGGTTATATAAAAACCGGGGCATGCATGGAGACCAGATGTAGGGGTCATTAGTGCTTTATCAGACAAGTGCCCAACTAGTTATGTTATATTACATGGTTAGTAAGAAACATCTTCCAGGGAGAATAGTTCCGTTAGGGGTTCCTTTCCCTGGGAGGCATGCCCTAAAGTGCATGTCCGGACTGCGAAAAGAGCAGAAAAGCATCTGGGGGCAGATAAATAAATAAGTAAGAAATCATCTTTCAAGTCACCGACCGAATATTCCCTTAAGAACGCTAGCTTTCGGCTTCACCCAGTCTGAGGTACACATCCGGCTGACCCGGCAGTAAATATCGCAGAGGTGCTCCCTTTACCTCCTAGCCGAACAATCGGGAACGTAGGGGTAAGCACAGGAGCCAGGCAACCCAGCTTGGCCAAAACTTAAGTCATATCGATGCATATAATGGTGAATAAAAGGTACATGAGGAAGTTTGACGCATGTGTTGGGCGTGAAGCCCGTATAAATAAGCTTCTGTTAAAGAAGCCCCAGGTATCATGAGTGCGAGTAGCACGTCAAGTGTGTGCGAACAATGCGCAGATCAGCCCTCATAGGCTTTACCAAAAAGGGAGGGAAAAAGGAGAGAAACAAAAGACAGCTAATTTATAAAATGTGGACGGAGGAAGGAGACAAACTCTGAGTCCGGCGCTAGGCGTAGAATCTTCGGATACGGGCTGCGTTCCATGGGTTCGGCTCGAGTCGGTTGTTAGATGCGTTACGTAGATGGTATGCTCCGCCGGTTAGGACTTGGTCGATGATGAAGGGACCTTCCCATTTGGGCTTGAGTTTGTCCTTTTTCTTGTTCGACAGGCGTAGAACTAGTTCGCCAACATTGTTAGTTTTGGCCCATACTTCTCTGCTTGGATATCTTCGAGCCTGCTGCTGATAGAATGCGGAACGAGCTTTTGCCACATCACGCTCCTCTTCTAAGGCGTCCAAACTGTCCTGCCGATCCAACTCGGCCTCTCTTTCCTCGTACATGCACACGCGAGGTGAGTCATGAATTATATCGCAGGGCAAAACTGCCTCTGCGCCATATACCATAAAGAATGGTGTGAATCCGGTAGTACGGTTTGGCGTGGTCCGCAGCCCCGAGAGTACGGAGTCGAGCTCCTCTACCCAGTGCGTGTTAGATTCCGTAAGGGACTGCACTAACCTGGGTTTGATGCCGCTCATGATTAGACCATTTGCTCGTTCGACTTGACCGTTAGTTTGAGGGTGATAGACTGAAGCGTAGTCGAGCTTGATGCCCATATTTTTGCAACAGAGTTTAACCTCGTCGGCCGTGAAGTTCGTGCCGTTATCAGTGATGATGCTGTGGGGGACGCCATAATGGTGTACTACCCCAGATATGAAGTCTATCATAGGTCCGGATTCGGCCGTTTTAACTAGCTTGGCCTCTATCTATTTGGTGAATTTGTGCACCATGACCAATAGGTACTTTTGCTTGTGGATTCCCCCTTTAAGGGGTCCAACCATGTCAAGCCCCCAGACCGCGAACGGCCAGGTGATGGGTATAGTTTTGAGGGCGGTGGGTGGCATGTGGCTTTGATTAGCAAAGAGCTGGCAACCGACGCATCATTGGACTAAGTCCTGAGCATCTGCCCGGGACGTCGGCCAACAAAATCATGTACGGAAGGCCTTACCTACAAGGGCCAGGGTTGCGGCGTGGTGCCCGCCGAGTCCGGCGTGAATTTCAGCGAGAAGATTTCGCCCTTCCTCTTCAGAGATGCACCTTTGAAGGACTTCGGTTGTGCTTTTCTTATAAAGCTCTCCCTCATGGACCTTGTAGGCTTTAGATCGCCATACTATGCAGCGGGCCTCATTTTAGTCTTCGGGGAGTTCCTGTCTAATTAAGTAGGCTAGGAATGGTTCCGTCCACGGGGCAATGACTGCCATTATTTCGTGGGCTGAAGGTGTTATTTCATTGGCTGAGCCACCGATTGTGTCAGAATGTTCGGTGTTGGGCGGTGCGGTTGGTTCCGGATTGTTTTTTCCGGACTCCTCTTCCCATACTACGGATGGCTTAAAGAGCCGCTCCAGGAAGATGTTTGGAGGGACGGCGTCGCGCTTTGCGCCGATGCGAGCCAACACGTCGGCCGCCTGGTTATTATCCTGGGCTACATGGTGGAATTCGAGTCCTTCGAACCGAGCTGACATTTTTAAGACGGCATTATGGTAGGGTGCCATTTTCGGATCCTTGGCATCAAAGTCTCCACTTACTTGGGATATTTAGAGGTTTGAATCCCCGCGGACCTCTAGGCGTTGAATGCCCATGGAGATTGCTATCCGGAGACCATGTAGAAGGGCCTCGTATTCAGCTGCGTTGTTGGAGTCTGTGTACATTATCTGAAGTACGTATTGGACTGTGTCTCCAGTTGGGGACGTCAAGACGATGCCAGCCCCCAAGCCGGCCAACATTTTAGAGCTGTCGAAGTGCATGATCCAATTGGAGTATGCGCCGTACTCTTTAGGGAGTTCGGCTTCGGTCCATTCAGCAATGAAGTCAGCCAAAACTTGTGACTTTATAGCTCGCCGTGGTTTGTAGGTTATGTCAAATGGTAGTAGCTCGATGGCCCATTTTGCAATCCTGCCCATTGTGTCGCGGTTGTTTATAATGTTGTTGAGAGGTACTTCGGAGGCTACTGTTATCGAACACTCTTGAAAGTAGTGTCGCAGCTTCCGGGATGCCATGAACACCGCGTACGCTATCTTTTGATAATGTGGATACCGGGACTTGCATGGAGTTAAGACAGTGGATACATAGTACACTGGTTTTTGGAGAGGGAATTTATGTCCTTCTGTTTCTCGTTCGACGACGAGCACTGCGCTTACCACCTGATGTGTTGCCGTGATGTATAATAACATTGGTTCGCCCAAGTTGGGCATGGCCAGGACCGGATTTGTTACCAATATGGCCTTTATTTCTTCGAGTCCGGCCGTGGAAGCATCCGTCCATTCGAAGTGTTCGGTGCGCCGGAGGAGGCGATAAAGGGGCAATGCCTTTTCTCCCAAGCGGGAGATGAAGCGGCTTAGAGCCGCCACACATCCAGTCAATTTTTGTATTTGTTTGAGGTCTTTTGGGATATCCAACTGTGACAGAGCTCGGATCTTGGCTGGGTATGCTTCAATTCCTCTACAGTATACAATGAAGCCCAAGAGCTTTCCGGCAGGTACGCCGAAAACGCATTTTTCCGGGTTGAGCTTAATGTCATATGCTCGGAGGTTGTCGAATGTGAGCCTCAAATCGTCTACTAGAGTTTCGACATGTTTGGTCTTGACGACCACATCGTCTACGTATGCCTCCACTGTTTTGCCGATCTGGGTTGCCAGACATGTCTGAATCATGCGCTGATATGTTGCGCCGGCGTTTTTGAGCCCGAAGGGCATTGTGTTGAAGCAGAATGGTCTGTATGGAGTAATGAATGCCATTGTGGCTTGGTCTGTCTCCACCATCTTGATTTGGTGGAAGCCGGAGTATGCGTCGAGGAAGCACAATGAATCATGCCCTGCGGTGGCATCAATGATTTGATCGATGCGGGGAAGTGGGAAAGGATCCTTTGGACAAGCCTTGTTAAGGTCTTTAAAATCGACACACAGGCACCAGGATTTGTCCTTCTTTGGTACCATTACCAGGTTTGCTAGCCAGTCTGAATGTTTTATGTCTCTGATGAATCCGGCTTCTAATAGTTTGGCTAGCTCCTCTCCCATTGCCTGTCTTTTAGGTTTGGAAAATCGCCGAAGAGCCTGTTTGACTGGCTTGAATCCTTTTAGGATATTTAGGTTGTGTTCTGCCAACCTGCGTGGGATTCCTGGCATGTCTGAAGGGTGCCAGACAAAGATGTCCCAATTTTCCCTAAGGAATTCTCGTAGTGCGGCATCTACATCAGTGTTTAATTGTGCCCCAATGGAGGCCGTCTTTGTGGGGTCCGTTGGATGGACTTGGAATTTGACTATTTCGTCCGCTGGCTTAAAAGAGGTGGACTTGGATCTCTTATCGAGTATCACATTGTCCCTGTTCACTGTGGAGCGCAGCGCAGTGAGTTCCTCTGCCGCTAGGGCTTCGGATAATGCCTCTGATAAGAGTGATGATTCCTTTGGGACCAGGCATTTTGAGCTTCATGTACCCGTAATGGGGTATAGCTTGAAAAATTGTGAATGCCTCTCGCCCTAATAAAGTGTGATATCCGCTGCTGAACGGGGCCACTTGGAACGTGACCTCCTCGGACCTGTAATTGTCCCGCGAGCCGAACACCACATCCAGTGTAATTTTTCCTGTGCAGCGTGCTTCCCGACTAGGGATTATTCCTCTAAAGGTTGTGCTGCTTCGCTCAATGCGGCTCCAGTCTATTTCCATTTTTTGAAGGGTTTCCTCGTAGATGAGGTTTAATCCGCTGCCGCCATCCATGAGTACCTTAGTAAGACGACAGCCGTCCACTATTGGACTGAGGACCAATGCGGCTGGTGCTCGGGCTGTTCGAAATTTAGGTTCGTCGCTGGCGTTGAAGGTGATAGCCATGTCGCTCCATGGATTTATTGTTGCTACTTGGTAGACTTCGTCGAGGCTGCGGAGTGTTTGTTTCTGCATATTATTTGATGCGAAAGTCTCGAAGACTGTTGATACCGTACTAGTACTGTTGGGGTAGTTTTCTGGGGCTAGAAGCTCTTCACTACTTTTGGCCACCTGCCGTAGTATCTAACATGTTCGAAGGCTATGTGTTGAAGTGGTGCCCTCTGCACTATGGATTTTACAGGGTCCGCTGAGCCATCCCTCCAGTACGGTTCCGTGCCCTTTAGGGGGTTTTTGCTTTTTGGTTTTTGTTCCAGGTGCTTGAGCATGATGCACCCTTTTATTTTGGACTGTGGTTGTGTTCGGAGCCAGATTGTCCCAAAACTTGGTTTCGGTTTTCCAGGTGCTCTCCATTGCACAGTACTTTCATACTATTGACGCCAGGTCGGCGAAGCGCGTAATTTCACGACGACTTATGGCGTTCATGATTCCCCTGTCCGTGCAATTGTTGCAGAAAATTGGGATTGCGCTTTCCTCACGGCAGTCCTTTATCCTGTCCATAACCAAGAGGAATCTGGCCCAGTAATGGTGTACTGTTTCAGCAGGCTCTTGCCGGATTTGAGATAGATCGCTTGAATTTGGGTGGGCGGGTGGAATTAAATTCGGAACCCCGCCCATTCGGAGGCTCAAGGGCCGAAAAGTTTCCGAATTTGGAAGATTGGATTGCTGGATGTTTTCCAATGAATCTGGTCCGCTGCCTGACTTTAGGTTCAGTACTTGATTGACGTCCGTCCCTCCGCGGGAATTCGGCATGGAGGGATCAGGAATCCGGACATAACTGGTTTTTAATATAGAAGAAGAGTCTCCATGTTGTTCCTCTACCACAGCAACGTGGTGAGTAGCCTGGGGAGAGTTGATCTCTCTCAGATCGGTTTTAAGCCCAATCTGATCGTAGTCTGTAGCGACTCCCAGGGTGGCGATGCGATCCAAGAGCTCGTTTACGGAGGAGAGCTCCATCGGATCTAGCTGCTCGGCGAGTTCCGAGTTGACATGAAGATTGCTTTTGATGACCCGAGAGGTCATTGTCAGAGCAGCGGCCGAACAGGCGGTCATAAGAAAACCACCTAGCCGGATAGTTTGGCCGGTGGCGAAAGCTCCTTTGGCAATGGTACCATCTTTAAAGACGGGAAGAGGCATCCTTCCTGATTGCGACGGCACAGAGGAACTCTCAATGAAAGCACCAATGTCGGTGTCAAAACTGGCGGATCTCGGGTAGGGGGTCCCGAACTGTGCATCTAGGCGGATGGTAACAGGAGACAAGGGACACGATGTTTTTACCCAGGTTCGGGACCTCTCGATGGAGGTAAAACCCTACTCCCGCTTGATTGATATTGATGATATGGGGACTACAAGAGTGGATCTACCACGAGATCATGGAGGCTAAACCCTAGAAGCTAGCCTATGGTATGATTGTTGTTCGTCCTATGGACTAAAACCCTCCGGTTTATATAGACATCGGAGAGGGCTAGGGTTACACAGAATCGGTTACAATGGTAGGAGATCTACATATCCATATTGCCAAGCTTGCCTTCCACGCCAAGGAAAGTCCCATCCGGACACGGGACGAAGTCTTCAATCTTGTATCTTCATAGTCTTGGAGTCCGGCCAATGATGATAGTTCGGCTATCCGGACACCCCCTAGTCCAGGACTCCCTCAATGGGCAAGAGATGGTGGTGGCTAAGGATGACCTAGCGATGGTGCTGCTTGAAGATGGACTCGCGATGGTGGTGGTGCCTGACAATGACCCCGCGATGGTGGTGGCACCGGCGATCCCACAGCCGGGTGACATGACCATGCCAATTGTGGTAGAAGACTACATCCCACTGCCTCCACTGCCTCGCCGCTCTAGGCGCATCAGGATGAAGAAGGAGAAGGAGAAGGAGGAGGAGTGAACTATGTCAGGTATGGCAGATCAACAAAATGATCTATTCTTAGCTTTGTTTCCTCCGAAATGACCTAAGTTAGCTCTAATATGCTAAAATATCTCTAATATGCTTAGTTACCTAGTTTTGCTCAATAGTGACATACACTTGGCTTACTTGTGTAAAAAATTGCATATTTATGCTCAGTTAACGAACAAATGGCATAACTAGTTAAGTTAGTTCCAAAATGACACATTTAATCTAGGTTAGCTCCAATATGATCCATTTTAGCTAGATTAGCTCGAAAATGATCCATTTACCTATGTTAGCTAAAAATGGCATAATTACTTATGTTAGCACAAAAATGACCTATACTTACCTTATTTTCCTCCAAATTGACATAATAAGCTTAGTTAGCTAAAAATGGCATAATTACCTATGTAAGCTCTAAAATGAAACAAATAAGGAATAGTAAGAAGAAAAACAAGGAAGAGGAGAAAAAGAAATAATATAAGAAGAAAAAGAAGAAAAATAAAGAATAAAAGAAGAAGAATGAGAAGGAAAAGGGTAAAAACCTTCTTCTTCTTCTTCTTCTTCTTCTTCTTATAATCTTCTTCTTCTTCTTCTCCAAAATGACCTAAGTTAGCTCTAAGTTAGCTCTAATATGATAAGTTACCTAGGTTAGCTCAATGAAGACCTATGCTTAGCTGCTTTATATAAAAAATGGCATAATATGCTTAGTTCACTCAAAAATGCCATAATTAGCTAGGTTAGCTCCATTTTACCTAAGTATGCTTACTTCTTCTTCTAGTCTTCTTCTTCTTCTTCTAGTATTCTTCTTCTAACTTTCTTGTTTCCCATTTTGCAGATTTCATTTACTTCGTGGAAGCTTGCATGGATGGAGTGCTTCTTTTCCCTTTCTGCTTTTATTTTGTATCGATGAACAATGTGGAACTTCTTATATGGATGGATAGATGTTGGATGAACAATGTGAAACTATTGTAATATGTATGGATGGAACTATGTGTTGGTTATTTATGTATATATGATGAAACTTGTGTGTTGGATATGTCTGGTGTGAAATTTGTGTGTTCAAACTTGTGTGTTGAAATTGAATGAATCTAAGAAAAAACAGAAAAAATAGGGGCTATACAGGCTCTTTGCCGTCCGCTGGCTGACGGCAAAGAGATTTGCCTTCAGCCAGCAGACGGCAAAGATGCCACGCGGCAGCTACCTGTGCAACTTGGGGGGCTAGCCTATTTGGTTACTTTGCCATCCGCTGGCTAACAGTAAAGATGAAATGGTCTTTGCCGTCTCCAGCTGATGGCAAAGCGCACCATTAACCCCCTAATGGTCATAAGTTGTCGCGTGTGATGTCCAAGTCCTTTGCTGTGGGCTGGTGGACGACAAAGACCATATCATCTTTGCTGTCCGCCAGCAGACGGCAAAGAGCCTTTGCCATAGCCTATTCAGCCGGACATGTTTGCCGTCTGCTGACAGACGACAAAGGCTTTTGCCGTCCATGAGGCATGCCTTTGCCGTCAGCCATGGCGGACGGCAAAGTGCCTGATTCCTCTAGTGCACCAAACTTTTTGGAGATTTTTTTTCTGGTGATAAGAGACCGTAGAAGCTTCTGGAGGCCACGAGAAGATGAAGGTGGGGCCCACTAGACACCAGGGTGCACCAGGGGCCTCTAGCTCGCCCTGCTGGGTAGTGGGGCCCACAGGCATCATCTTGACCTACCCTCTGCCTCTATAAATATTCTAAAATCCCAAAAACCCTAGGGGATTCCACGAAATACTTTTTTCGCTGCTGCAAGTTCCAGAACCATGAGATCCAATCTAGAGGCCTTTTGCGGCACTATGTCGAAGGGGGAAACAATCACGGAGTTCTTCATTATCCTTGCTGCCCCTCCGATGATGCGTGAGTAGTTTACAACAGACATACGGGTTCGTAGTTAGTAGCTAGATTGCTTCTTCTCTCTTTTTGATCTTCAATACAATGTTCTCCTTGATGTTCTTGGATATCTATTTGATGTAACTCTTTTTGTGGTGTGTTTGTTGGGGTCCGATGAGTTGTGAGTTTATGATCAGGTCTATCCATGAATATTATTTGAGTCCTCTCTGAACTCTTTTATGCATGATTGTTATATCCTTGTATTTCTTCTTCGATTTATTGGTTTGGTTTGGCCAACTAAATTGATTTATCTTGCCATGGGAAGAGGTGCTTTGTGATGGGTTTGATCTTGTGGTGCTCAATCTTAGTGACAGAGAGAGACATGACACATACGAATCGTTGCTATTAAGGGTAACAAGCTAGGTTTTATTCATACGTGAGTTTATCTTGTCTACATCATGTCATCTTGCCTAATGCATTACTCCATTTTTTCCATTAACTTAATACGCTAGATGCATGATGGTTAGCGGTTGATGTGTGGAATAATAGTAGTAGCTAGATTCAGAATCTTTTTGGTCTACTAATCTTGTACATGACGCCTATATACATGATCATTGCCTTGGATATCATCATAATAATTTTCTTTTCTATCAGTTTCCCAACAGTAATTTGTGTACCCACCGTATGCTATTTTCTCGAGAGAAGCCTCTGGTGAAAACTATGGCCCCCGGCTCTATTTCCTATCATCTATTAAAATCAAAAATACCCTGCTGTAATTTTCTTTTATTTATTTTATTTTGTGTTTTAGTTAGACCTATTTATCAAAACCTATACAATTTAATATATCTCAATACCGTTGAGGGATTAACAACCCCTTTATGTGTTGGGTTGCAAGTATTTGTTGTTTGTGTGCCGGTGTTTTTTACATAGTGTTGCTTGGTTCTCCTACTTGATTGATAACCTTGGTTTCAGGACTAAGGGAAATACTTACATCTTCTATGCTGCATCATCCTATCCTATTCGGGGAAATACAAATGCATATTACAAGTAGCACCTACCTCTAGAAAAGAAATCCTGGTTCTCTCTCCCTCGTGTTCTTGCGCGCAAACCTGAGATTATCGATCTCTTTGCTCGAAGCTCTATTCCGAAACTGTTTTAGGGGATTGCTCCTTGGTATGTGACTCCTCCATTGCTCTAATTAGTTTTTGCTTTAGTGGATTATATTTTTCTTAATTAGCTGCTCTTGGTGCTATTGAAAATGAGCTTGCATGTTAAATTCTTTGAGCTGCAAGTAGTTTGAATGCTTGATATAGCTTCTAAACATTCATATGAGTAGTTGCTATCAATCTTGTGAAGTTTTATTGACATCATCTTGTGGCCCAAAAATTTAAAAAATTTGTTCGTAGGGAAATGCACTAATTTTGGAGAGGTTCCTCGAGACAGAGTACCAAAGGAGTCACTTGGGATGCTACGGACCGTGACCTTAACATTCGCGTAGAGGATAGAGGTCCAGCCATGCGAATGGCCACATAATACCTTCATGAACAAGGTCGGGTTTCACCAAGAATTTACACAATTTGTTGCAAATGTCGGGTTGACCAACATCCTCTCATATGATGTGACCAGTACCCCATCCTTACAAATCTTTTGTGCAAAATTTCCATTTCTTACATATGCTTGAGCCTCCATGGTGCGTCTTGATTTATATGATGAATATTATGCGATACCATTTACTGAGTTTTGTGAGTTATGTTTGATTCCCTTTGATGGAGAATCGAGAGAGCCTCGACCGGAGGAGTTTGAGGACTTCCTCCGTACATTAACTGTGTGAGAGGAAAGGAGCATGTCGAAAGCCTAAGTTACTAGTTTGCATTTTCCTGTTGTGCACTACTTTTCTCTATTCATAGGAAAATGTTTGACTGCTAGGGAGGAAGGTGGTACACTAATTGCCCCTAACCTCGCAATTTTACGCTGTGCGTTTTTCAGTGAAAACACTTGAAGGCTTGGTACTATCATTACACGACGCCTGCACACTAACAAAACTGGGGGCGATATTCACGGTGGCATTTATGCTACTCGCTTAGCCATACATTTCCATGTTGATATACGCCACCATGATTATTTGTTGCCTAGGATTTACTAAGATCACAAGGCTATGGTAGATCACCACTTTATTGATGAACCTGATCCTCCTCACCACATTCGTTATAACCTGGTATTTAGTGAGGATACTCATAATATTATTCCGTTTCCTGCACCTTCTTTGTTGGACTCTCATGCCAGGAACGGATATGCTGCCATGCCATCAGATATCATTGCTTACCGTAATGAGTTGGCCGCGGTTGAGAATGAGGCCCAGGCTTGGGATGCTCAAGTGTCATTGTCTCAAAACTTTCCTACCGCACCAGATGGCTATTCCGGATGGTGATTACCAGGTTAGGCCAAAAGCCTAAGCTTGGGGGAGTATGTATTTCTCATCGACATTACATTCATGATCACACATTTCATTCCAGTTGTCGGTTTTGACCCTCTTCCATTGTATAATCGATGATAGTTTTATTTCCACTTTCTTCTTGTGTGTTTAAAAAAACATTGAGAAAATCTAAAAATATTTCTCGCTTCTTTTCGGGTTTTCTTTCTCGATTAATTAGTTGTAGTATTAAAATAAAACAAAAACAGACTTCTCATTTCTTCTTTTGCTTGATGGGAGCTTTCCCGTGTAAATAGTTTTTCTCGCTTTTCGTTTTTCCTTCGCTAATTTGCTTTCCTCAGAAAAAGTTAAAACTCCAAAAATATTGCGGTGTATTTTGTGAAATTCTTTTCTTTTTGAGCCGTTGTAAGGAGAAGACCATGATGAAAATGTTGAGTGTCTCTCATATGCATTATTGTTAATCTGACAAAGATCCAACATCACCTTATCTTCTCCTTTTAATAAAATGTTTGCAGATTCCAGCTTAGTCCATGACACTCTTTCACTATTATTATTTTCATATCATTCGATCGTGCAAGTGAAAGGCAATACTGATGATAAGTTGATGAAGTGATTGTGGGAAGGAAAGCGGATATGAACTCAACTTGTTTTTGTTTTGTAAATATGTTTAACTCAGTATCCATGATTTAGCAAAATATGAGTAAACATGTTTATGATGACAATTAGAGATTATAGTTGCTCATGCCATGCTTAAGTATCTAGGAGTGGATAATGATTTATCTTGAGTGTCAACATGCATTAAAATGGTTATGATGTAGTATGATAGTATGTTATCCTCCTTTGAATGTTTAAAGTGGCTTGACTTGGCACATGTTCACGCATGTAGTTGATTCAAAACCAACATAGCGTCCAAGATATTTATGTTCATGGTGTTTATATCCTACTCATGTTAGTATTCCATGTTAATTATTCACAATGCATGATATTATGATTGTTGTTGCTCTCTAGTTGGTCACTTCTCAATATATTTGCTAGCCTTCGCCTATACTAGGCGGGAATACTGCTTGTGCATCCAAATCCCTAAACCAAAATTATTATAGATGAGTCCACTATATCTACCTATATGTGGTATTACTCTGTTGTTCCAAGTAAACTTGCATGTGCCACCTCTAATCCTTCAAATAATCATCTGTTTTGTGTGCCGGGACCGCTCATGGAGTGACAAGGGGTAGTCAGTATCTTCCATGCTACCAATTAGAGAGGCTGGTTATTGGGATGCCAATCCTATAATCAAAATAAAAAATATAATGAAACAAACTCCCCTGGAAAGATGTTGGTATGGAGGGCACTCATGAATTCGGCTAGCCATGTCTTGCTTTTGTTGGTTGAGGGGGAGTAAACTTTACCTTTCTGCTGGGAACCGCCGATAATGTGTTTAGCATGGAAGATTTTGAGAATTCTAGGTTGTGACTTTGACAGTAAAGGCATGCCTCTCAAAATTGCATTTATCTCTGATTTAAGCTTCAGACTTTGACACGTCTGCAAATCCCTGCTTCCCTCTGCAAAAGTCCTATCTATTTACTTTTATGTTATTTACTTTTACTATTGAGTCATCACCTTCTCAATTAAAGCACCAGTCTTGAGAGCACTATTGTCATTCTTATGCATTGTGTATAGTTAATATTGTGTGAATCATGAGCGGATCTCTTCTACCATGAATTACAATGTTTAGTCCCTACTTGAACTTTGGAGTAGCTATGCAATTATGTTTTGGGGTCTCAGAAAGGGCAAGCGAGATACCGTGTTATCATATTATATCATGATTGTTTTGAAAAAGTCTTGGCATTTGAGATATGTTGTTATTGCTTGCTAATTGATTATGCCATCGATATGAGTGAATAAATTCCGTAGAGTTATTATTTGCATGGTTAGTTATGATCTTTGCTAAAAACTTGGGTACTATTTAACCTTATATATGGATACAAGAACAAAAGAGTTCGTAAAAGTTTTTCTTTATTATCACTTTCTATTTGTCAACTGAATTGCTTGAGGACAAGCAATGAGTTAAGCTTGTGGGAGTTGATACGTCTCCGTTGTATCTACTTTTCCGAACACTTTTGCTCTTGTTTTGGACTCTAATTTGCATGATTTGAACGAAACTAACTCGGACTGACTTTGTTCTCGGTAGAACTACCATGGTGTTGTTTTTCTGCAAAAATAAAAGCTCTCGGAATTGGACAAAACTTTTTTGAGATTTTTTATGGAATAAAAAAATACTGGAGTGAAGATCCACCGGAGGGGACCCACCAGTGGCCCACAAGGCACAAGGGCACGCCCCTTCCCCTTGGACGCACGCCCTGGTACCTTGTGGGGCCCACGTGGCTCTGCTGACCCTAATATCAAGCCTATAAATTCCTTTTCTTCGAAAAAATAAGAGATGAAGTTTCATCGTGTTTGAGCTGCCGCCACCTCATCTTCTTCATCGGGAGGCCAGATCTGGAGTCCATTTGGGGCTCCAGAGAGGAGGATTCGTCGCCATCATCATCACCAACCCTTCTTCCTCATGCATTTCATGACGCTCACCACCAGGAGTGTGCAATTCCTTCATAGGCTTGCTAGACGGTGTTGGGGTTGGATGATATTTATCATGTAATTGAGTCAATTTGTTAGGGCTTGATCCGCATTATCCACTATGTTCTGAGATTGATGTCGCTATGACTTTACTATGCTTATTGCTTTTCACTAGGGCCTGAGTGCCATGATTCTAGATCTGAACCCTTGGTGTTTTCATGAATATATTTGAATCTTGATCCTATCTTGCAAGTTATACACACCTATTACGTGTTATGTTCCGTATACCCCAATGTGAAAACGATTGGGATTCTTTTCGGTGGTTACTGTAGTTTGAGGAGTTAATGTATTCACGATGTGTTAATGCTTTGTTCCAGTTCTATATTTAAAGGAGGCCTTAATATCCCTTAGTTTCCTTATGGACCCCGCTTCCACGGGAGGCTAGGACAAAAGATGTCATGCAAGTTCTTATTATAAGCACATATGACTATATACGAAATACATGCCTACATTACATTGATTAATTGGAGGTATTGTGTATCGCTCTAGGTTGTGTCTGTTACATGATGAATGTCATCCAACACAAATATCGATCACTGATCCAATGCCTCACTTCTTGCATATTGATCTTCACTAAGTTACTTTCGTTGATGTTGTTGTTACATTCACTACAAAACTGCTACTGTAATGTTACCGTTATTGTTGTTACAGTTACCATTGCTATCAAATTGCCATACTGTTGTGCTACTGATCACTCTACTGCAGATATTTAGTTCTCTGGGTATTGTTGAATTGACAACTCAACTGCTAATACTTATGAATATCCTTTGGCTCCCCTTGTGTCGAATCAATAAATTTGGGCTGAATACTCTACCCTCGAAAACTGTTGTGATCCCCTATACTAAGGAATTTGTTTTCATCAATATGTTCCTTATTATATCAATGAAGTTGGGGTGAACACTAATCATTTTAAGATCCTCGTTTCCTTTACTAGATGTGGCACCTATATTCTTAGGAACATACATAAACTTGGAATTCTTATTAGGAGGACTTCTCTCAATAGTTTTAACAGAGGAAAAAGCGGAACAAAATTATTAATGATTTCCTTCCAACTTATCAATTCTAGCGGGACTTTGTTCTACTCTTTCATTAATTATCGGTTCCTTATCCTTTAAAATATTTAATGTAGTTCCTACCTTAGAGCCAAATTGAGTAACTTGATTATGGACCTATTTGTCTAGATTCTGAATATGTTCTATGGTGGGCACTTTATTTTCAATAGCTTCTAACCACTGTTAAAAAATCTTCTGATGTTATCATCTGAGTTATCGCTACTCTTGGGGTGACCGATAAGGTTATGTCTTATCTTCACGATTATCGGTTGGGTCGATTTATCGCTATGACAAGTGATTTATCGGGAAACTACCGATAAACCGAGCCTATTCATAGCACTATGTTAGCAAAAAAAACTATTTTTATTTGCATTTTGTGGACCCGTTTATGCTATATATATGGTTGTCCTATTTTTTGTCATTATATGAGGATTCAAAGGCTAGGAATCAAGGTAACACTTCTATCCAATATAGTTTTGGTGTTGAATATCTCAAATTTTAGTGTTGGGAACCTGAGATTTGCAAAAAGTGGCCGATTAATAGTCGCCCATCAAAATCAATTAATCGGCCAATTTTCGATTAATCTCTAATCCCCAGCTGACTGAGACACTAACAATAAGCGATATCCTCAACATTGCTTCCAACCTTCACATAACATGTTCCAAAGTCAATGTTGTTTCATTAGTAGTAATATGTGGTGACACTACTAAATTTCCCATAACATTCAAAGCATAATCAGGGTGACTACTCAAGAAATTACCTCTGGTAATAGTGTTAGGCACAAATCTATACCAAGTAGTAACACCCACATAAAAATTGCAAAGAAGAACAACAGTGGATCACTTATGAGATAATCTATTGTGAGCATTAGAAATCCTATACCAAGCGTCTTTTAAATTTTCTCCCTCCCTTGTTTAAACTTAAGCACTTCATTCTCGGGAGTACAAGCAACAAACGAAGAACTATCCATAGTGGCAAACCAAGCAAGCAAAGACATGAGCAAACTGACAAAGTAAAATATTTTTGTGTTTTTTGATTTTTAGAGAAGTTGAGGGAGATGAAAAAGAGAGGCGAATAAAAAGTACAACAAGTAGATGATAATTTGAGTGAAGGTACTTGTAGTGATTTGATGATATCACCCCTCAACGGCACCAGGAATTTTCTCTGCTACTTGTGAGCTGCGTTGGGATTTTCCTAGAAGAGGAAGGATGAAGCAGTACAGTAGAGATAAGTATTTCCCTTAGTGAGAACCAAGGTTTATCGAACCAAAAGGAGAACCATGCAAATCCTAGTGAATAGCACATGTACACACAAAAACAAATACTTGCACCCAACACGGGCAAGAGGGTTGTCAATCCCCTTGACTTCGTTACTTGCAAAGATCAAATCTTGTATATGTAGATAGACATATTGTGAAACAAAAAAAGTACATAAATTGCAGCAAGGTGTTTTTGATTTTAATAATACAAGTAAGCTTGCACGTGCAACGCACGTCAAACTTTGACCAAATAAGAATCACACTAGCATAAAATAATGAGAAAGTCTATTTTTAGTCCTTCAACTAATTGAGAAGTGCAGATTTCATACCTCAACTTAAAAACAGGACAACTTGCAACTTGAACTTTTCAAACCAAAGAAGTTTTCTCCCTCGACTCAGCTCTTGTATATGTAGATAGACATATTGTGAAACAAAAGAAAAGTACATAAATTGCAGCAAGGTGTTTTTGGTTTTTATAATACAAGTAAGCTTGCACGTGCAACACACGTCAAACTTTGACCAAATAAGAATCACACTAGCATAAAATAATGAGAAAGTCTATTTTTAGTCCTTCAACTAATTGAGAAGTGCACATTTCATGCCTCAACTTAAAAACAGGACAACTTGCAACTTGAACTTTTCAAACCAAAGAAGTTTTCTCCCTCGACTTAGCTGAAGCTGACTCGACATGGTTTCGACCGGGTCATGTCCACGTAGCAATGTTTTCCTTTTCATTTGAATCTATCTTTAGTGTGGACATTTTGTCGAACTTTTGGAGTGCAATGTGTACACAAATCACTTGACGCCGTCGTCCCAAAAGCCACGCGCCATCGCCATTAGTAGCCCTGTCAGCTACCACGCCAAAACTTTGTGACTCATAGTCAAAATACAAACATAATTTTCATCCAGAGTGAACTTTGTTCAAAAGATAATTTAAAATAAGTATGTATTGTGACTAGGGAATCCAATTTGGATGGAGAATGAGATGGTTGCAGAGAGATGGCTTCAAAAGGAGCTAGAAATGTACATGCCCATGGAGTGCATTTGTGTATAGATACAGACTGAGCAGCCAAATGGGAACTGTGCTTGGTCACTTAAAAACCTTCACAACATATCAGATTAGGATACATAATGCATGTGCTCACATCTTAAAATGTTCTAAATAATCATTAATAGTCCAGTAGCAGATAAGATTTACAGTCATTTGCAGAATAAAGAACGTTCAGACAATCAACAGCCTTTCACACCATACAAAAAGGATTTAGCCACGATGATCTCTCCTACTTCAGCTGACAAATCAGAGCAAGAAGCCTCACAACCATTGTAAATTTTGGCATACTTTTAGTCAAAAAAGAACTAACTCTAAAAATATTATGCTCATTTGGTCTTTATAAACGGGGAACGTTCCCCTGATCCTAATGGATATGCAACTGCATGATGATTCTCCAGCTCTGACATGTTAAAACCTTGGGGAAGCACTAAATCTACAGAACTACATAATTTGTTGCAATTGATGTTATACTCTGGGCATACATGGAAGTCAGAATAGGAGGAGTAAATAGTTGCTTCCGATTTGGATCCAAAGCGCATCTTAGTTAAGCAGAACACGGATGCAAAAATTGTAGTACATTACACTTAGTATTAGGTCAAGATATAAGAAGTCAAGACACTTCATTGAAGAGCAAGAAAAGGCACCATAATAAACATGTGGTTAGCAAAGGGACAACTAATATAGAGAGAAATAATTAAATGTCGTCCCATCAGATGACTATAAAAAGCTTAATTCTGTCCCTGCAAGAGCACAAGTCACATGAGAATACACAGAAATTATAGACCATCAACAATTCTATTGTTATCATACGTTGAACATTTGTAATGTCATATTCCTGCAGGTAAGTCGATAGGGATTTTCACAAGTTTAGCCTCTTCTTTTCCTCATACACCAGGTTGCTGAGTTTGGCCCTCTGAGACAATATCGACAAGGAGCTTATAATTGTTGAGGTTACTGATTCTTAGCAATCTGATGCAACGTAACCTTTTTTGAGAAGAACACAACTATGCCTATCAACCAATCAAAATTATATATCGTAACATATCAATCACAATGCATGATGAAAAATGGTATGCCATGATACACTAATTCTATTAAATGAACTTCCAAAATATACGTACTCCCTCCGGTCCAAATTATCCGACACAACTCTTGTACAACTTTAGTACAAAGTTAAACTAAACCTGCGTCAATTAATTTGGATCGGAGGGAGTAGTAAAATTCATATTGCGTATAGCACATTCTGCTCTATATGGCTTATTTCTGCACGTCCCCCTATTGTTTTTACTAAAAGAAGGCAAAGGGACCGTTGAATAGAAATACATATCTCAAAACTATCTTCTCAGAGATGGCAATATGTTCATGAAGCATAACACAATTAAATTTTTGTTTATAGTGACAAATTAGTTGTATTATGCATAACAATTTCGAAATTTACCTAATACTCATTTATTTTCATATATGGATAAAAAATGCAACAAGTTTTGACTTCTTGTGTTACTTCATATTGAAATGATAGCGGACACTCAAAATAGTCATTTTAGTAGAACTTCAAGGAAGCCTAAAAATGGAGATAGAACAAAAATCTGAAATACACGGTCACTTTAAAATCCTTGGAAAAGATTTGGCCTTCTTACAAAAGAGAATTTTCCTAACAGAATTCCAAAAGCCATAGGTTCCTTCGATACTTGAATTATTGCCTATGTTACCTGTACACAGGAGAAGTTTAGATACTAATACAACACAAATATATGGCATGAGATGGAAAAAATTCTGTTACTTGTTGCTGACCACCACTGATAAGTATTTCTGTATCAATTTGTCTAGTAATACCTGACACCTAACCAAAGCATAGTTAAATATCAAATATGCTTGGGGAACACATTTCAATATTAATGGCTGAAACAATAGCATCAGAGTTTGGAAAAAAAATACAAAATGACATTGGTGTAGAAGTTTAGTTTGAGAAGAAATATTGCAAGTGCACCAGAGTTAGAAGCTGATTGTCTAGTTGAAAAATATAGGAGCTTGGACGTACAGAAGATATGAAGTTTGTCACAAGAGAAACAAAATGTCTGAATGAGCTGGACAACCATAACTCTGTTAAAGACATTCAGATTCTGGTGCCAGTTAACTCAATCAAAAAGACATATCAGAGGCTGGCCTGAACTATAGGCAGTTGGGTTCCCCTTTTCTTGAATAGCGTATTTGCAGATTGCCATGGTATGAAACCTTCTAAAAGCTAATCCATTTATTTATTTACACTACCAAGTACTCTGGTCTGTGCAAAGAAGAATTCTGTCCATAATACCCACATCCATGAATTTTATATAACTTGTTTTTATATAAATATATGTTAATTTCTTTCCAGTAAAACTGTTGAGTTTTGGTTCAGAATACCGAACTTTGGATGTCCTGCATTTTGCACTATAGAAACAAGTAATTTGAAACAATTAGGTTTTACAGGCAAGCCCATAGGGATTTGACAAGATCAAGACTCTTCTTTTGGTCATACCAAACAACACAGCTACACCATACATGAACCAATCAGATTTGTAAACCGTGGCCTATCATTGACAATAAAGGAAAAAGAACATAGTGGGAGATTAATTATTGCTCACAGGAGAGAAATTTACAGTCCTCATCAAGGCGCTATTGATAGAAATTCAGTTCAGATTATCCTATTTCACATCCATAGAATATGTGTAGGGAAAATAACAATTACACTACAAAATACTTTAGTACTCAATGTGAATCCTAGTCCATGCCAAAAGGAAATAAATAGAAGAGGCTCTGCAATATTTGAATAAATTCAGAAAAGGACATATTGCCTTAGTGTAAAGTAAGCAGAGGCGATGGAACAAGATTCCTGATAATGTCCAACCTAAATAAGAAACCTAAAGTTCTCCTTTAATGATCCACAGTAAAAATAAAAAAAGAAACTAAAAATTCCACTCTTCCATATGTAACTTTCAATTACCATAATGGAAAGAATATCTGTCAGGACCCCGATCCTTAGTCACACGGATCTAGCAGGCAACACATCATATCACTTTGCAGCCTCACGCATGGTATTCCCATGGGTGTAGCCTTACCTTGGCCAGGACCGTTTGCACCTTTTGGCTCATGTATATGATTGTGTCACTAGCATCCATATGACAGAGAACCCGGGCCAACAAGACTAGTCTTGAACCCAAGGTGGCACAAACTTACAAGGCCATGCATACGTAACCCAACAATGAACATGTCCATCATCAATGTATGAACCCAACCTACAAGGACTTAAAGGAACAATGTGTGACATTTCCCCAACGGGACAGACACAGGAACAAAGAAGGATACATGCCGGCTAACCTAAGTGTTCCAGTGTAGTAGCAAACTACCATGGCTCAGTGGAAGCACTAGGAGACATTTCCCCATAAGGAAGGCTACTAAGAATAAACAACTAGGTGTCGGATCCAACACATACCAAGCATTTAAATAACATACACACAATATGATCGATTTGTATAAATACAACATGGCATCACAACAAAACTCTACGACTCAAAGTATTTATTCAATAGGCTCTGAGGAGCCACATATTACAAACATGGGTCTCATGACCCAGCATTCAAGTCATATAAGCACCAAGAACATGCAGAAGCATAAACATGTATGAGTATAGACATCTAAAAAGAAAGAAGGCTAGAAAGCCTGTCTATCTACAAGACCCTCCAAAGGAACCAGACCTCTGTCTGGGATTCCCAAGCTAATCGTCGAAGCCCATGTGACACTACTAGTGAGACAGAAGTCTCTCTACAAAAACATAAATTAAGCAAACGTGAATAGAAATGTACCCAGCAAGACTTACATCACAACTAACTACATATGCATCAGTATCAACAAAGGGGGTGGTGGAGTTTAACTGCAGCAAGCCAGCTTTGACTCACTGGCTATCCTGTACTATGACTAGTAGTATTTCCATTAAGGTGAGAAAGAACACACGAGTCCACATATTCACCAGATCAATACACCACTATGGATCCGCTCCCGTCTCCCTACAAGAAGGCCATCCATAGCACTCATGCTTATCTTGCACATTTTAGAGTATCCACCTCAAGTTATCTATGAACAATGTAAGCATTCCAAGTAGTCAATAATCGAGGACGCATCCATCCGAATAGATCATTAACCCTGCAGGGCTGTACTTCTTCACACACGCTCTCATCACTTTTCACTGTTTACACGACATGTACTCGGCAACCTTCAAGCGGAAGCCCCACGAGGGTGTCGGCCATGACCTGACTAACCACACGAGACTCTAGTCCAGGTTTATCACCTATTTGAGTTCCATCCACAAGGAAGTCCGGCCGAGGTTTCCACTACGGCCCCAAACGATGTGTGCAGGGTTCCCGAACCCACCAAACGGGTTCCTCGTTACACTGTGCCATGGTGTATCTATTCCATCATAGCCCACCCCTAGGGTAAGCGCTACACACGACCTCCAACACATATCGTACAAACACCAGAAACTAGTTGCAACTCTTGGATAGAGATCAAGGTGATTAATAAGTCGAGAGAGTCAATAAGGATCCCATTGTGTGGTACTAATTGTCTTGGATCACAAACAGGGAACTCAGTTCCTGAGGATGGCTTCAATAAGACAAACCACCATGTACTTGGGCATGTCCTCTCATCATTACCTTTACCAAATCGTGTTCACACACCTAGCTCTCAATAGTAGGACATGTTCATCACCATTCCAATTCATCCCAGATGAAACAGACCTGACATAACTCTAAGCATAGCAGGCATAACAAGCAAGCATGAATGAGTAGGCACATCATGGCTCAATCAACTCTACTCATGCTAGTGGGTTTCAACTATTTACTGTGGCAAAGATAGGTCATGTAGAGGAATGGGTTCAACTAACGCAACATGGAACTGTCAAATCATTATTGTCCTAATGTAGGAAAACAGCACGAGCGAGAGAGTAGGACTGTAGCGGAATGGTCAAAAGGGGTTTGCTTGCCTGGCACTTTTGAAGATAGTATTGATCTTCATCGGTGTCAACGATCACAACTTTGGAATCTTCTGCTACCGAGAGGGGACAAACACCGACAACAGAGAAGGAACACAATCAATGCATATGCATGATCATGATATGACAATATGCTGTGATTTGGGCTAGTGTAGCTAGAAAAAATTTAAATGAAGTTGGTTTGAATCAAAGGTTCAAATTCATACTCCATATGTGATTATTTGCCATTTAATTGATTTGACCTAATCAGCAGGTTTAACTTGTTTTGTCATGCATGAAAAATCTGTGCCATTGGATATACTGGATTTGTCTGATCATTTCTCATATATAAATTATTTCATTCTGAGCTACGGTTGAATTACTATGAATTTTTGGACTTTGAACTATTTTATGGAATTTCCTATTTTCTTGAATTAAAATAAATCCAGAAAGCACTACGTCATCATCGCATCAGCAGGTCAACGAGTCAGCCAGGTCAAACCTGACCAGTGGGGCCCACTGGTCAGTGATCCATTTAGTTAAGAGTTTTGTTAGTGTTAAACTAAACCTAAACTAATTACGGTTAGAGGTCGGGCCCACCTGTCATGGGCACAGAGGAGGCCATTAGTGGTAACTAAACTGGGATTAGGTCGGCGGCTTGTCGCCGACGAGGTCAGTGGCGGTGAAGCGCGTCGGGTTTCTCCCTCATCGACCAAATGGACGGCGGAGGGGCCCGGCATGGAGTTAATGCTCGTCCATGTCCAACGAAGCGGGAAGTAGCGGCTGGGGTGGTCTACATCATTGACAGCAACGACGACGAGCTACGGCCGGAGTACGGGTTAGCATGGCAAGGCACTACGCTTGGCTAGCGAGTGAGCTAAGCATCTGGGTGGACTCCTAGGAGCACAGTGACCACGAGGAGACACTCAAAAGCGAGTGGCGGCAGCTGTTGCCACGGAGACGAGATGGACCACGGCGGTGAGCTTTCGACTCTGGAGAAACAACGCCTACATGGCACAATCAAGCACGGGGAGAGATGGGAGCGGCAGAGGCGCTCACAGCGAGGCCGTTGGAGATCTTAGCAGGCTCGGGGGAGGGTCAGAGCAGGCAGGATGGCGAGGTCGATCTTCAGTGGACGAGGAGGAAGAAGAGGTTGGGGACGGTGCTCCGAGGGCCTTCTGGTCGCGTGGGTCGGTGGAGATGGCATAACAGTGGATGGCGGAGCTTGTGGACCAGTCAGGGAAGCGAGGGGGAGGCGGTGGACACGATGATGCTCGTCCGCGTTCTCGGGCACCCACGAACGGAGAGAGGGGAGGAAGCAGAGGAGGGGATGAGGGCGAGAGATAGTGAGAGAGGGTTGAGGGGGTCGCGTGTCGCTCGTGGGCTCGTCAAGGCACGCGCCCTCATGCCTTCTGGCATGAGGTTGAAGACGATTGCCGCTAAGGACGTGGACTGGGCCAGCTCGACTGGACCACGAGGTAAGCCCAAGAACAGTATACTCTCTCTCTCTCTCTCTCTCTCTCTCTCTCTCTCTCTTTTATTTCTACTTTTGTTTTGTTTTCTAATTTGGAATTTGTTTTTGTCCAGTTTTAAAACCAAATCAATTTTATAAATCCTTGAAATATTTGTGGGCACTTTTGAAATATTTCCAACAACCCTCATTTAGTTTCAGAATTATTTGAGCGTTTAAAATATTTATAGCATTTAAATGCCCAAATTCAAATACTTTAAGATTTAATTCAAAATTCCATAAATGACCTAGAAAAATGTGCACCATTTTTGGCAGAGGTTCTAGACCAATTCAAAAATGTTGAAATTTTGTGAAGGGCATTTTGGGTTAATTGAAATCATTTAAATTTGAACCTAGTAGAATTTCATTCGATGCTAGGGTTTAACCATCCCCATTTCAAAATTCCTTTGAATTCAAACATGATGCATGGATGTTGATGCAACTAATTACAATCAGTTTCTAGGGCTGTGACAAATCACCCACGCTAAACAAGAATATCATCCCGAAATTCAAGACATAAGATAAGAAGACACAAGGGACACAAAGCTAACATGATCTTCACAATCTCGTTGATTCATTGCTTCAAATTGATCTTGACGTCTTTGCTTTCGAGATCTTCATCCAACACGATGACGATAGAAAGAAACTCTATAGGAATCGATCTTCTCGAAGATTGAGCAACTCAAGATCAACTCATGGAGTGAGATGTAAGAACACCTCTTGAGTTGAGACACAAAACACACATCAGAGGGATGGAATCAACAGATGAGATAAATTGAACGCTTAAGTAAGATGTGCATAACTGCCAAAATAGCGAGGAGATAAATTGCCATGATTCCATAACGGGGCACCTTAGAGGAGGTGACTCGTAGAATTATTCCCTTAAGTGGAAAAAGGAATTTCTTTTGATATATAGATCATTGAAACTCTCTATACCAGCGTAAGGCAATTCAAATGGTCGTTTTGAGTTGGAAGAAATGGCATACTCATATTGGAATGGAAACTATGGTTATAGAACAATCGGCAACGGAAGGCACATTCCAGTTCGTACCGAGGATATAACCTAGTGACTTAGCGTGCTTCCAAGAACTTGAGCATCTCCATACTCATCAGGGTTTTTACCAACATCTATGCCAAAGATCTTGGCAACACTTCGAACTACCATGATGAATAATGATGGAGGATGCGGATGCAAAGGAAGATAACACTTTCTCAGATTTGTCCTTAGCGATGCCAAGGAACAAAATCTGGATGATCGACCGAGAGACATTTGGCACTCCGCTTCTAATGTTCGCCTTGGTGTACTAGATACCACGATCATGCTTAAAGACGTCATCAACATGGTCATAAAGTAAAAGTCGGGCTTCGAAAACACAAAGTATCCACAAGGAATCAACTTCTATAATAAGTCACAGGGAATCCTCATGGAGAAGATGACTAGATTGCTCAATCAAGATACTACAATAATAGATCTTGGAAAGGTTCCAGTCATCATATCTGCCAGGGATTCAGATCTGGTTGGTGACAACAGGCTTCAGACTCAGCATGTCTGAAAAGAAAGTTTGCAACACAAATCAACGAGATAACGTTGCAAGATTCTCGGGAGATGAAATATGATAGCAAGCTCCAAAATATGAGCTAGTTTTGCTACGCACACGTGAACACACTATCCCAGACAAGCATGACCACATGGTAGTCTTGCAACAAAACACTACCGACTTATAGTAGGGAACCATCATTGAGGATAACTAAATCTTGTGCATGAACTAGTATTAGCACAACAAACTCCTTTTCCTAGGAAAAATCAATCAGTGGCTTGGTGTGCTAGGGATACATATAGAATGAAGGTTGCAAGTCTCCAGACCACAGAATACTTCGCACATATGCATGAATGTCTTGGGATGATTCCAGAGGCAGCAAAACAAACTTTCTTGAATTCATGGCAGCAACTTGCATCAAAAGCACGTGAATTAGAGGAAATCACTTCTTTCATCTGAACATATACCTCATGAACGGATCATGAAGGCATTGCTTACAAAGTTTCCCACACCAGCTTAAATGTTTAGCATGAATCATGGAGAAAATAAAATGTGAACACGGTGATGGCGTTGGTCAGACCAAAAGATATAATGGTGTAGGATCGAGGGATCAACCACGAGTAGGACAACATTATGAACATCCTTTCTTCAATGGCATTTGGGACCGTCTCCAAGTGACTGTGGGCGATAGGGGGGGTCCTTCCCAAACGACCTAGAAACCGTCGGGGATAGGCCCTCCTGGCACACAGGTGGGGACAAATGAGCTCGTGTGCAATCGGGCGAGGCATTGAAACCCAATTATTTCCGTTTGTATGTACAAACCACACGGTGAATACAAAAAAAACATTTCGGTTCGTATGTATATCACACATAGTCAATCCAAGGAGTATGTTTCCGTTCTTATGTACATCCCACACAGTCAATCCAGGGAAAACGTTTCCATTCGTATGTACTTCCCACATAGTCAATCCAGGGAAAACGTTTTTGTTTGTATGTACATCCCACACAAGCAATCTAGGGAAAACATTTTCGTTCGTATGTACATCCCACACAAGTTTATGTATAGGATCGTGTGTGATAGGTGTAACTATCACACACACTCTACCTTGGTTAACCATTTGCTTTTACCAAATACATCACACACGATTTGATGAAGAAAACTGTGTTGCATTGGACTATCTATCACAAGCACTTTTACTTCTAGAACCGTTTGCAAAGTTCCATGACCCATTTAGCAGGTTTATTAGTTTACAATTAATAATTCCAATATTACGCAAATTCCCATTTCATATCTAACAGCTGGTTGCCAATTTCATATCAGCCACATCGATATACTTTAACATCACAGTACGATAGCGACCGAAAAACAGCACAATACATCATATAGATAGTTCAACTTCATAAGAACAATATTAGAACAACATATTCATTTCCCTAATCGAGATCATCCAGTCTCGCCTTATCCACCTCTGCTTTCAGTTCAGTAAGAACCTCTTTTGCACTGGCCAAGTGGGAAAGTGCCTCCTCCTTCGCCAACACCATCTTAGCAAAGTCCGATTTAAAAAATCTGAGCTCATTCTCCACCTTCCTCTTTTTATCCCGCATCTTCAAATTTTCTTCAGCATTGACAACACTTTCTCTAAGCCTACCTCTGTTCTCTTCCTGATACATGCTCCAGAGCTTTGCTAGGTACATCTTGAAAGACTGTGGCCACTCTTGATCAACCTACTCCAAGTAAGAACACTTATGTTCATCCTATAATATTTAAAACTAGATAAGTAACAATTGTAGGGAAAATGGGTTTATAGCAACATAGAAAATCGCCAGTACTAATTTTGAAAAACTGAAGAAACAGGTTAATTATGACATATCTTCTCAAAAAGATCAATGTGCAAATGAATTAATTTCTACTGAGACAACAACCAAATTCTGAAACATCAGAAGCTATAATTAACTACAACAACACTACAAGTTCTTACTCATGTACTATAAATAACAAATTGAACATTTTAAGAGGAAGGTAAATATAACTGCAACAGCATAGCGATAGTGTTTGGATGAAAACAAATTGATAATAACAGGTGTGTACATGCACAAATTAGTAACATAGAACTAATAGCACTAAGGCCGTCCACTATGTATGCCAAAACCGGTGTAAAGACAACTGGTTCTACATCTCGCACTGGTGCCCCGCACTGGCGAGCCGATGCAGTGGAAAAAATGAGGGACCCGAACTCTAGAGCACCTAGTTGCTCCGATGCCTAGTTACTTCGTGCCATAAAGATTTTGTATTTTACTGTTGGGCTGCTCGAATGTGTGGACAAGTTGGCTGAACAAACTGCTGAAGCGGTGCCAAATAATTTTCTAATGGCATCGCTGCTGAGATGGCAATATTTTTAGATACTAGGTACAAACTATGACACTGTCTTAGGATGCATTTGGTTGAAGGTGTGGTGAATGGGTTGGGACCGTGACAGTGTCTGAATCACATCTAACAAATGATTTGCAACAACGAAAGAGGGTCTAACCTTCTCTGCACATGACAGAAACTTCCTCCCACTGTCCACAGATTCAAATGCAACTAGCTTCACGCATGGAGATTCATGGTGACAACGAGCAGACAGATCTTCAGCCACCCCGCTCCATTCGTTGGAATTGATGGTCCTAGGGAACTACAAGACAAAGAAATGACTCAAATCGACCGCCAGTAAAGATCCTTCATTCCAATTCATAGCCCGAGAGAGAGAGAAGAGAGGCATACCTAGGTGGTGAAGGAGTCGTCGCCGGAGGAGGAACTGCTGGAGAGGTCTTTGAAGAAGACCATGGCGACCCCGACGGTAGGATGTGAGACGGTGAGAGCGAGGAGTCAAGCGAGGAAGCAGGTATAGCTTAGGAAGGAAGGAAGGAAGGAAGGAAGGAAGGAAGGAAGGAAGGAAGGAAGGAAGGGGAAACAGGCGAAATGTGACTTGTGGTTGAGGAGAAAAGGGGGTGGGGAAGGGGGTAGATATTTTGGCGGTAGGCCAAAAATCTCAAAATGTGGAGGGAAACTTTCCGCGTGGTGCCACCGGACACCGTTCACTTTGAATGATAGTGTGCATCGCAAACGATTCTTCTGCTTTACGCGCATGGGATGAGTTTGATAATTCAAATTTTGGCAGAAATATCCCCGGGTACGTCATTGCATAATTTAATATCACTTGCTAATTTGGGCACACAAAAGAGCGTACAACACATAGACCAGACTTACCCAATCGAGCAATTTTAGTAATTAAACAGAGCAGTTGACATAAACATTGCTCTAACAAAAGACCAGCATTAAAAACAAAGCCTAAGTACGCATAATTTTAGCAAATCCACCGTCGCGCCGGCCTATGCATCGCCGGTGTGAGATGAGACGTCGATGACTTGTCCTGGAGACATGCCGCCGTTGGTGGACTCCGCATCCCCCCTGCTGAAGTCAACCACGTCCTCTTCCTAGTCCTCGGCGCCGCCCTCAAGGTTGTAATACTCGTAGTAGTGGCTGCGCCAGAGCTCGCATTGGTACTCCACCGCCGATTCCTCGACGGATAGACTCTTCTCTACCTCGACCTGGGCCTTGTGCAACTCCTCCTCCCAGCGCTCCTCAATATCCGCCACCTCCTGCATCTCCAGCTCCCGCTCGGTGACCTCATGAGGAAGCAGGTGCTCCATGGCCACCGCCACCTTTTTGGACGTGGGTTGCATGCTGGATTCCAAGGTGGCCTGGAATATCTTGGCGTGGATGGACTCGACCCGGGCCAGGGCGACATCGGCAACACGTATGGCAGCTCGAGCGCTCTCAGCTTTTGCAGCCGTCGTCGCAGCAGCAACTGCAGCTGTCTCGACTGCTGCAGCTGCCCTGTCGGCTGCCGCAGACGCCCTCTCGGCGGAAGCGGCCGCGCTCAATGAGGATGCGGCCATCATACAGGCCTTCATGAAGTGTTTCCACGGTGTCATCTTTGCAAGAAGGAGGTGCGTTAATGGGGATCGAGATTTTTGGACTCAGGGATTGCCGGCACTGGAGCAGACTAGCCGACGAAGCTTAAGGAGGAAGACTTAAATAGACCCAAAAAATTTCATCGCAAACGATTCCTACAAAACAACTATGTGTGATGTTGTAGATATTTTTTATTAGTTGTGAAAGACAAATTTGAAGTAAAGTGGCAATGGATGGTGCTTTAAATGTATGAGAAAATTGTAGTACTAATACAATTGTCATGTCAAATTTTGGAAAATTCAGGGGTCATTTGACCTTTTAAGACATTTAAGTGATTTTCTAGCCATTTAATGACCGTAGTTGAAATTTGAAGTCCATGTACATGCAATAGCTAACCATAACGGTTTGAAAAGTCATATTTTGTGTACTTGTGTGCGATTTATTTCCATGTGCAGTAAATTGGAAAGAATTTTCAAACGTATTGGTCTAACGGCTATGACACAATTAAGCATGGAGTGCCATGGCATTTAAACTACAAAAAATTAAAAAAAGATCAGAAACACATGAAACATTGGTTGATATAATGTCATGCCACCAAGATGATGTGATAAAAAATTTGGCATGTTTGACGAAAGTTTGGACACACACCCCTCACAAAATGGAGGAACTCACTAGAAGGCTCGTGGTTCCAAGAGGGAACAATGCATGTTTGATGACGAAGGGGAGATGGCTTCCTCTTACGGCCTTCAAATTTTTTCTACGTGTAACGTGCACCAGTACAACTGTCATGTGAAAAATTAAATGACCCATGAAATTTAATTGATTTTCTAGCCATTTAATGATCGTAATTCAAATTAGAACAACATGTACATGTAAGGGCTAACCACAACATTTTGAAAATCATATTTGTGCACTTGTGTGCGAGTTAATTCCATGTGCAATAAATTAGAAGGAATTTTCAAACATATTGGTCTCACGGCATGAACACAAGATGCATGGAGTGCCATGGTATTTTAATTCCAGAAAATTAAAAAATGATCAAAAAGACATGAAAGCTTGCTTGTTGTAATGTTATACCACCAAGATGATGTGGTAAAAAAATGGTATGTTTGATGAACGTTTGGACACACACCCCTCACAAGCTGGAGCAACTCACTAGAAGGCTCGTGGTTCCCAGAGGGAACAACGCATGTTTGATGATGAACGGGAGATAGCTTCATCTTACGGCCTTCAAAAAATTTCTACGTGTAATGTGCACTGATACAACTATCATGTGAAAATCTGGAAAATTTCAGGGGTCATTTGACCTTTTGAAAACATTTAAGTGATTTTCTAGCTATTTAATGACCGTAATTCAAATTAGAACTAGATGTACATGCAACGGCTAACCATAACGGTTTGAAAAAATATATTTGTGTACTTCTGTGCGAGTTAATTCCATGTGCAATAAATTAGAAGGAATTTTCAAACATATTGGTCTCATAGCATGGACACGTGCATGGAGTGTCATGGCATTTTAATTCCAAAAAACTAGAAAATGATCAGAAAAACATGAAACCATGCTTGATTTAATCTCATGCCACCAAGATGATGTGGTAAACAAATTGGCCTATTTGACGAAAGTTTGGACACACGCCCCTCACAAACCGGAGCAACTCACTAGAAGGCTCGTGGTTCCGAGAGGGAACAATGCATGTTTGATGACGAATGGCAGATAGCTTCCTCTTACGACCTTGAATTGTTTTCTACGTGTAACGTGCACTAATACAACTGTCATGTGAAAATTTGAAAAAATTCAGGGGTCATTTGACCTTTTGAAAAAATTTAAGTGATTTTCAAGCCATTTAATGACCGTAATTCAAATTTGAACTACATCTACACGCAACGGCTAACCATAGCGGTTTGAAAAATCTTATTTGTGTACTTGTGTGCGAGTTAATTCCATTTGCAGTAAATTAGAAGGAATTTTCAAAGATATTGGTCTCACGGCATGGAAACATGCATGGAGTGCCATGGCATTTTAATTCCAAAAAATTAGAAAATGATCAAAAAACATGAAACCTTGCTTGATGTAATGTCATGCCACCAAGATGATGTGGTAAAAAAATTGGCCTATTTGACAAAAGTTTGGACACACACCCCTCACAAACGGGAGCAACTCACTAGAAGGCTCGTGGTTCCGAGAGGGAACAATGCATGTTTGATGACGAACGGGAGATAGGTACCTCTTACGGCCTTCAATTTTTTTCTACGTGTAACATGCACTGATATAACTATCATGTGAAAATTTGGAAAATTCCAGGGGTCATTTGACCTTCTGAAGACATTTAAGTGATTTCCTAGCCATTTAATGATAGTAATTCAAATTTGAACTACATCTACATGCAACGGCTAACCATAACGGGTTGAGAAATCTTATTTGTGTACTTCTGGGCGAGTTAATTCCATGTGCAATAAATTAGAAGGAATTTTCAGCATATTGGTCTCACGGCATGGACACATGCATGGAGTGCCATGGCATTTTAGTACCAAAAAATTAAAAAAAATTATCAGAGAAACATGAAACCTTCCTTGATGTAATATCATGCCACCAAGATTATGTGATGAAAAAATTGGCATGTTTGACGAAAGTTTGGACACACACCCCTCACAAACCAGAGCAACTTAGTTGAAGGCTTGTGGTTCCGAGAGGGAACAATGTATGTTTGATGACGAACGGGAGATAGCTTCCCCTTACGGCCTTCAATTTTTTCTACGTGTAACATGCACTAATACAACTGTGATGTGAAAATTTGTAACATTTCAAGGGTCATTTGGCCCTTTGAAGATATTTAAGTGATTTTATAGCCATTTAATGACCGTAATTCAAATTTAAACTACATCTACATGCAACGGCTAACCAGAACGGTTTGAAAAATCTTATTTGTGTACTTGTGTGTGAGTTAAAAAATCATCAGAGGATGTAAATATCTGGTGTTCAAAAAAGGAAATGTTAAATCTGGCAAGGAAACCGGCCCCCGCACGATTGGCACTCTATTTCGTGCCTTGAGGTTTGGAAGATGAGTGGCGAGCGTTATTAATTAGACACGATTCTGTATAGGAAACTGTCAGCTATTATGTCCACACATGGATTTTTTGGCGGGAATCGTGTGTAATTCAAACTACAGTACTCGTCAATTCCGGCGACCGGCGTGTGTACTATTCCCGTCGGTCTAGATTCCGGCCGCCAATAAATACTACCTTGCTCATGCCGTCTCGTCTGCATTCTCATCTACATCCTCCCTTGATCTCTCTCTCTCTCTCTCTCTCTCTCTCTCTCTCTATCTGTAACGCCTCAGATGTAACTTTCCCCATTTGTACTCCAACTCTTGCCGTTTCCGGTGTCAAGTTATATTTATTTCTCGGGTTCTGGTCCTTGTCTCCGTGTGTTGTTTTCGTTTTCATGCATCTCATACCATGTCATCACGGGCATTGCATTTGCATACATGTTCATCTCATGCATTCGATCATTTTCCCCGTTGTCCGTTTTGCATTCCGGCGCTTCGTTCTCCTCCGGTGGTCATTTCTAGCTTTCTTTCGTTTGTGGGGTTTAAACATTTCCGGATTGGACCGAGACTTGCCAAGCGGCCTTGGTTTACTACCGGTAGACCGCCTGTTAAGTTTCGGGTCATTTGGACTTCGTTTGATACTCCAACGGTTAACCGAGGGACCGGAAAGGCCTCGTGTGTGTTGCAGCCCAACACCCCCCAAATTTGGCCCAAAACCCACCAAACTCTGCTCCATGTCCTAGAGCGTTCGATCACGATCGTGTGGGCGAAAACCGCACCTCATTTGGACTCTCCTAGCTCCACTTATGTCTATTTATAGACCCCCTCCTCCAAATCCCGGATCCCCTCGTCTCAAACCCCTAAAAAAAAAAGATCTCCCTCCTCCGCCGCCGACGGACGTGTCCGGCCCGCGCCGGACAGCGTCCGCTCCACCCAGCTGCCCGCCTCAGCCAACGCCGCGCCGCCACGTGGGC
>NC_041393.1:377848443-377857248 GCF_002162155.2 Triticum dicoccoides
GGTCGCCTGCGCCGCCTCCTTCCCCGACGCCGGTGACCGGCGCCGCCGCGTGCCGCCTCCCCGCCGCCGCTCGCCTCTTCCCCGCGGCCGACCGCGACCACCGCCGCCTCCACGCCGCCGCCCGCGGTTCCCCTCGCCGCCCGGGAGCACCGGCGCCGCGCCGCCCGCCCCCACGCCGGCGCCGCCCCGGCAGCCTCCTCCCCGACCGGCGGCCGCGTCTCCGGCGAGCTCCGCCTCCGGCTGCTACAGTGTTCCCCGGCGCCGCCTCGGGAAGCGTGCCGATCCAGATCTGGATCTGGGCTAGGTTGACCTCTCCCCGAAACCCTAATCTCCCAGATTTTTTATGCATTCTTTGACTTCTTGTATCTTTGCAACCGTAGCTCCGTTTTGGTCGTATGATATATCAAAATCTTCGACTCGACATGTACTTCATTTCATTCCATTGCATCATTTGCATTTGAGGTCATATTGTTGCCCAAAATGCTGTTAGAAGGAGGCTTCGTGAGTTAAATTGCAGATCCGTTAGTTCATCATGCACTTTTGTCATTTTTGCTATGTTTAATTCGTGCATGATATGCCTGTGCCCCTTTGGGATGAATTGTTAAGCATTTTGTCTTCTTTCCAGTGGTGCCACCCATGCATTTTTAGGATGTGTGTGTTGTCTTGTGCAAGCTTGCGAAGAGAGGTACCTGAGATTGCAGATTTCAGGGACTTAGTGATTTCACTAAGTCTGGGATATTTTAGTTCATGATGCTATATGTCCAGCTTGTTTCCTAGTGATCCGTGCCTCTTTTGAGGATGATCAGTAAGGGAGTTTTGATATTTATGTTATGCTCTATCCATCCATGTCTTTGTTTGCATATGTGGAGTGCTCTAGGTTGAGTCAATCGAGCTCAACTTTTGCTTCGTTGTTAATTCGGGCAGATCGTCAACTTGTTTGCGATTTTGCCGATGCTACCGTTAGTGTTCCATGCATGCTATGCCTTCGTTCTTGCCATGTGTAGCTAGCACTTTGTGCCTTCTTGCTGGTTATATGCTTTCCTTGCCATGACTTGCACCGTAGTGAGTGCTTCGAGCTCGTTTACATGCCTTCGTGAGTTATATTTCAGCATGTCTCAGTTTTCACTAAGTCTGAAAACTGATTGTGTTCGAGCTATGTTCGTGAGCTCGGTAGAGTATTTTGTGAACCCTTTTGGCCCCAGGTCACTTTGGGTGTTTTTTAAGCTTATTGAGTAGCTCCATGCCATGTTCTTACTTGTCATGTTCAGGTTTTCTATCATGTTGTTTTGCTGCTCCGAAGTGAGCATCATGATCTGAAATTTCAGACTAGTGTTAATTTCACTAAGTCTGAAATCTGTTTTGCTTTTGCGTTTTAGCCATGCTTGTTTGAACCTCTTAATGGATTAATTTGCCTATGGCTCAGTGCTAGTGTTTTGTCAACCATCTTGTGTACATCACCGCCATGTATTTTGTTTTCATGCTTGGTGGCTGTAGCATGTTCACTTCGTTGCATTTAGATGCCTACTTGCTGTAAATCGCATACCGGTGTCATATCTTAAAACGCTCGCCATTTCCAAACCGTAGCTCCGATTCCAATGATCTTTATATCGTTTTCAAGCGATTTCATCCCCTCTATCCAGTGGAACACTTGGTTTTCCAAGTTGATGCCAGGTTCATGCATTTCCTGTCATATCTTGCATTTTGCATCCCGCATCGCATCCCGCATAGCATATCGTCATTTCATCATATTGCTTGGTCTTGCCGTGGTTGATTGTATCCTTGTTGCTTGTTTGTCTTGTTGGGTAGAGCCGGGAGACGAGTTCGCTACCGAGGAGCCCGTTGATTTTGCTTGCGAGGATCCAGTCAACTCTGACAACTGTGCAGGCAAGATGATCATACCCTCGAAATCACTACTATCTTTGCTATGCTAGTTTGCTCGCTCTTTTGCTTTGCCACTGCTACGATGCCTACCTTTTGCTTGTCAGCCTCCCAATTGCCATGTTGATCCCCTAACCCACCATTGTCCTAGCAAACCGTTGATTGGCTATGTTACCGCTTAGCTCAGCCCTTCTTATAGCGTTGTTAGTTGCAGGTGGAAGATTGGAGCCGTTCCTTGTTGGAACTTTTATTTACTTGTTGGGATATCACAATATACCTTACTTAATTAATGCATCTATATACTTGGTAAAGGGTGGAAGGCTCGGCCTTATGCCTGGTGTTTTGTTCCACTCTTGCCGCCCTAGTTTCCGTCATATCGGTGTTATGTTCCCGGATTTTGCGTTCCTTACACGGTTGGGCTATTATGGGAACCCCTGACAGTTCGTCTAAAGTAAAGCTCTTCCAGCAATGCCCAACATTGGTTTTACCATTTGCCACCTAGCCTTTTCTTTCCCTTGGGTTCTGCAGACTCAAGGGTCATCGTTATTTTACCCCCCCCGGGCCAGTGCTCCTCTGAGTGTTGGTCCACCTGTCAGCTACCGGTGGCTACCAGGGGCAACTCTGGGCTGGCCTACCCGTACCTAGGACAATCTGAGTGTGCCCTGAGAAAGAGATATGTGCAGCTCCTATCGGGATTTGTCGGCACATTCGGGCGGTGTTGCTGGTTTAGTTTTACCCTGTCGAAATGTCTTGTTGTACCGGGATACCGAGTCTGATCGGAACGTCTCGGGTGGAGGTCTATTCCTTCGTTGACCGTGAGAGCTTGTCATGGGCTAAGTTGGGACTCCCCTGCAGGGTTTGAACTTTCGAAAGCCGTGCCCGCGGTTATGGGCAGATGGGAATTTGTTAATGTCCGGTTGTAGAAAACCCGAAGTTGACCTTATTTAAAATACATCAACCGCGTGTGTAACCGTGATGGTCCCTTCTCGGCGGAGTCCGGGAAGTGAACACGGTGTTGGAGTTATGCTTGACGTAGGTTGCTATAGGATCACTTCTTGATCATACTTGTACCGACCGTGCTTTGCCTTCTCTTCTCGCTCTCTTTTGCGATTGTCGCCACCATATATGCTAGTCGCTTGCTGCAGATCCACATATATTTGCCTTATCCATTCCCATGAGCTTAAATAGTTTTGATCGCGTGGGTGTGAGATTGCTGAGTCCTTGTGGCTCACAGATACTACAACTCCAGATGCAGGTCTAGGTGATTCCGCTCCAGGTGACGAGTACGAGCTCAAGTGGGAGTTCGACGAGGACTCTCAACGTTATTATGTTTCTTTTCCCGATGATCAGTAGTGGTGCCTGGTTGGGGTTATCGATTCAGGACCTTGTCGCATGTTGGGTTCTTTTCTATCTTGGCGCCGTAGTCGGGCCATGAGTGTTTGTTTGATGGATGTTATTTATGCACTCTGATGTGACGTGGCGAGTGTAAGCCAACTATGTTATCTCCCCCTTTTATTATATATTACATGGGATGTTGTAATGATTGCCTGACTTGCGACATTGCTTTCAATGCGGTTATGCCTCTAAGTCGTGCCTCAACACGTGGGAGCTATAGCCGCATCGAGGGCGTTACAAGTTGGCATCAGAGCCTTCCCCGACCTTAGGAGCCCCCATTGCTTGATCGTTTTTAGCAGCCGAGTTGTGTCTAGAAAATGTTTTGAGTCCTTAGGAATTATATATCGGAGAGCTTAGGAATTCTTTTACTTCCCAGTCTCCTCATCGCTCTGGTAAGGCATCCTGACGTAGAGTTTTGACTCTTCTCTTCTCAAATTTCACTAAAAAAAATTTTAGGATCACGCGAGTATCTTGGTTTTGTTCCGATGGTTTTGTGACGAGAACATTGTTCTTGGTGCCTCCTGTCTTTAGGGGTTGTGGCAGTGTCCCGGGGAGTTGAGCTCCGAGGTGTTGTCGTCACAATTTTATCGTTGCAATTCTGGTATACTTGAGATATGTGCGCGACATCGGAAATCTCTTTTATGCAGTTTGTTGGTGAGATAACCTCGACGCCACCCAGTACTGGGGCGGGAGTTCGGGAGTATCACCATAACTTGTATAACGGATGCTTTTCGAAGGTTGAGATAGATGGTTTCCGAAGGTTTCTTGGTTATGTGTTGAAGGATGGATACAGCTGGATGTAGGATTTGCTAGTTTGGGTGAGATATTGTGCTTCCCCTGTATCCCCAACACCTGATTGCATAACCAGAAAGGTTCGGGAATTTCATAGGTGGGAATTCTAGTAGCTCTAGTTCTTCTTCCACGGATATTGGTTTGAGATTGGGATTTCTTACCGATTATTCGTTCTTGATCGTACCTTGTTGAATTATTTCTCTACCTTAAATTCTTCGTGGCTTCTCAATTTATGGATATGTGACCATTTCAAGAGAAATTCATTCGTTCATTCTGTTCGGATGTGAAGACTATATGTTGCAATTTTCATTCCGTTGGATTCAGCTTCTATATTGTTGTCTATCAATGTGCTAATGGTGTTCAACCTCTTCAGGATGGCTCCTCCAACGCGCACGACTCCGAATCCTAATCCGCCTCCACCTCCGCCTCCTCCGGAAGCATGGCAAGCTGTGATGGCCGCTACTAATGCAAACACACAGTTGATCATGCAAATTCTCCAAGAGCGCAATCAAGGCAGTCAAGGGAATCAAGGCCATAATCAGCACCACTTTGCTACACTGAACCAGTTCCTTGCTAATGGCCCAAAGACGTTCAGCGGTTGTGTTGAGGCTACCGATGCTGACGATTGGCTAGTGGATCTGGGCAAGCATTTTGAATGTAGCAACGTCAGGCCTGAAGATTTCGTCAAGTTCGCTTCTTTCCAGCTCAAAGATCAGGCTGCAGAGTGGTTCCAGCAGTACAAGGATTCCAGAGGTGGACGTGTTATCACTTGGAATGATTTTCGTCAAGATTTCCGCGCTCATCACATCCCTCAAAGTGTGGTTGAGAGTAAGCGTCAGGAATTCCGCAATCTGAAGCAAGGCTCTTTGTCTGTCTATGACTACAACAAGTTGTTCCAGAAGCTCGCCCGTTTTGCCAAGCAGGATGTTCCTGATGAGAAGAGCATGATCTATCAGTTCAGGGGTGGTCTTCGTGAGGAAATTCAGCTCGCTCTTGTCCTCTTTGAGCCGTTGAGATACGATGAGTTCTACAACATGGCACTGAAGCAAGAGGCTGCTCAGATGAGGTGTGATGCTTCCAGGAAGCGTGCTAGAGATGTTACTCCGTCTTCCTCTACTCAAGTGGTCAAGCAGCAGAAGTATTAGCTTCCTCCTCCTCCGTTCCGTCAGCCGTATCAGCAGAAGAGCAAAGGTGGCAGTGGTTTCTCCCACCCACCCAACCCAGGCTTTCAGAACAAGTCTTCGTCTCAAGCGCCAAGATCGAGTGCTCCGTATCACCGTCCGCTTTCAGAGGTCACGTGCAACAAGTGCCAACAGAAGGGTCACTATGCCAACAAGTGTACCAACCAGAGGCGTCTTCCTCCTCCTCCTCCTGTCAGATCGGCAAGTACAGCTGTGGTCAAGCATAACCACAAGTCCGCCAAGGTCAACTTGATGAATGCAGCTCAGGCAGAGGACTCGTCAGATGTGATCATGGGTAACCTTCCTGTTAATGATATTCCTGCAAAAGTTCTTTTTGACACTGGTGCATCGCATTGCTTCATCTCGAGACCGTTTACAAATAGGCATGAATTGGTCTCACAAGTTTTACCTAGTCCTTTAGAAGTTGTCTCTCCCGGTAAGCGCATGCAGGCTAACTCCATCGTTCCGGATGTTTCTATCACTCTGGGTGACTACAAGTTCTTGGCTTCTCCTACGGTTCTTGGCAACTCGGATATCGATCTTATTCTCGGGATGGACTGGCTCTCTAAGCATAAAGCTCAGCTTGATTGTGCAGCCAGGAAGATTCAACTGACTCATTCGTCTGAGGATGTCATTGTCTTTGCCGCTCGGGATAATACCATCCGGTTGTTTTCTCTCAATGAGAAGGGTGAATTGGATGCTATTTCGCAGATTCCGGTTGTTTGTGAGTATCAAGACGTCTTTCCAGAAGAGCTCCCAGGAATGCCTCCGCACCGGCCAGTTGAATTCGTTATTAAACTTGAGCCTGGCACGGAACCTGTGTGCAAACGTCCTTACAAGCTCGGACCTGAAGAGTTGAAGGAGCTGAAGAAACAACTCGATGAGCAAGAAAGATTGGGTCTCATTCGGCCTAGTACTTCTCCGTGGGGTTGTGGTGTTCTTTTTGTGAAGAAGAAGGATGGATCGAGTCGACTTTGTGTTGATTACCGTCCAGTAAACAAGAAGACCATCAAGAACAAATACCCACTTCCCAACATCAATGAGCTATTCGAACAACTCAAGGGTGCTCAAGTATTCTCCAAGCTTGATCTCCGTATGGGTTATCATCAGATTCGTATTCGTGAGCAAGATATTCCCAAGACGGCGTTCAGAACAAGCTTTGGTTCATATGAATACACCGTCATGTCTTTTGGCCTCGCAAACGCTCCTCCGACGTTCTCTCGCATGATGAACTTCATCTTCAACCCTTACACCAATGAATTCGTTTTGGTCTATCTCGACGACATTCTGGTTTTCTCGAAGAACAAGGAAGATCATGCTAAGCACTTGCGTTTGGTTCTTGACAAGCTCAGGGAACATCAGTTCTACGCCAAGTTCTCCAAGTGTGAATTTTGGCTCGATGAGGTTCTTTATCTTGGTCATATCATCTCTGCCAAGGGCATTTCCGTGAATCCTGAGAAGGTGTCTGCAGTTGTGAATTGGGAACCTCCTCAGAACGTGAAGCAACTCCGCAGTTTCCTCGGTCTCGCAAGCTATTGCAGAAGATTCGTTGAAAACTTTTCTAAGATCGCCAAGCCTCTCTCAAATCTTCTTCAGAAGCACGTCAAGTACGTTTGGTCTCCGGAGTGTGATATGGCTTTCAACACTTTGAAAGAGAAATTGATCACTGCTCCAGTTCTGACTCCGCCTGATGAAACCAAGCCGTACGAGGTCTTTTGTGATGCCTCTCTCCAAGGTCTCGGTGCTGTACTGATGCAAGAGAAGAAAGTTGTTGCTTATACCTCTCGCCAGTTGAAACCTAATGAGAAGAACTACCCCACTCATGATCTCGAGTTGGCGGCAGTTGTGCACGCTTTGTTGACTTGGAGACATCTTCTATTGGGAAGAAAAGTGGACATTTTCACTGATCACAAGAGTCTCAAGTACATCTTCACTCAGCCTAATCTCAACCTCAGGCAGACTAGATGGGTCGAAATGATTCAAGAGTACAATCCGAGTATCGAGTATACTCCAGGCAAGGCTAATGTGATTGCTGACGCTTTGAGCAGAAAAGCATATTGCAACAGTCTGATTCTCAAGCCTTATCAACCCGAGCTTTGTGAAGCTTTCCGCAAACTTAATCTGCAAGTTGTTCCTCAAGGTTTCCTCGCCAACCTTCAAGTCTCTCCTACCTTAGAAGACCAGATTCGCCAAGCCCAACTTCTTGATGCTATGGTGAAAAAGGTGAAGATTGGTATTGCAAAGAGTCAGTCCAAGTACAAGTGCTACCGACTTGATGACAAGGACACTCTCTTCTTCGAGGATCGAATTGTTGTGCCCAAAGGTGAACTTCGTAAGGTGATCATGAACGAGGCTCACAACTCTCTCCTCTCCATCCACCCTGGTAGTACGAAGATGTATCAGGATCTCAAGCAAACTTATTGGTGGACTCGAATGAAGCGCGAGATCGCTCAATTCGTGAACGAGTGTGATGTCTGCAGAAGAGTGAAGGCAGAACACCAAAGGCCAGCAGGTCTCCTCCAACCTCTTGCCATTCCAGAATGGAAGTTTGACCACATTGAAATGGACTTCATGACTGGGTTTCCAAAGTCCAAGCGTGGCAATGATGCTATATTCGTCGTCATCGACAAGCTCACCAAAGTGGCTCACTTTCTGCCTATCAAAGAGTCAATCACTGCAGCTCAATTGGCGGAACTCTATACCTCTCGCATTGTCTCTCTGCACGGTATTCCTCAAGTGATATCTTCAGACCGTGGCAGCATCTTTACCTCCAAGTTTTGGGATTCTTTTCAAAAGGCCATGGGCACAAGTATCCGCTTCAGCACAGCTTTCCATCCTCAAACAAGCGGTCAAGTCGAGCGTGTCAACCAAATTCTTGAAGATATGCTCAGGGCTTGTGTGATCTCCTTCGGCATGAAGTGGGAGGATTGTCTTCCTTATGCTGAATTCTCTTACAACAACAGCTTTCAAGCAAGTTCGGGCAAGGCCCCCTTTGAAATTCTATATGGCAGGAAGTGCCGTACCCCTCTTAACTGGTCTGAATCCGGTGAACGTCAGCTGCTGGGTAATGACTTAATCACAGAAGCAGAAGAAATGTGCAAAGTCATTCGTGATAACCTCAAAGCAGCTCAATCCCGCCAGAAGTGCTACTATGATAGTAAGCACCGTGATCTGGCTTTCGAGATCGGAGATCACGTTTACCTCCGCGTCTCTCCTATGAAAGGTACTCGTCGCTTCGGTATCAAAGGGAAGCTTGCCCCTAGATACGTGGGACCTTTCAAGATTGTCAGCAAGAGAGGCGACCTCGCCTATCAACTCGAGCTTCCTTCAAACTTTGCAAATGTTCATGATGTGTTCCATGTCTCTCAGCTTCGAAAGTGCTTCAAGACTCCTGACCGCACCGTCAACTTCGAGGACATTGAGCTCCAAGAAGATCTCTCTTATCGTGAGCACCCAGTTGCTATTCTGGAAGAGACTGAACGCAAGACTCGCAACAAGTCAATCAAATTTCTCAAAGTTAAGTGGTCTCACCATTCCGACCGTGAAGCCACCTGGGAAC
>NC_041393.1:377858552-377879656 GCF_002162155.2 Triticum dicoccoides
GGTCGCCTGCGCCGCCTCCTTCCCCGACGCCGGTGACCGGCGCCGCCGCGTGCCGCCTCCCCGCCGCCGCTCGCCTCTTCCCCGCGGCCGACCGCGACCACCGCCGCCTCCACGCCGCCGCCCGCGGTTCCCCTCGCCGCCCGGGAGCACCGGCGCCGCGCCGCCCGCCCCCACGCCGGCGCCGCCCCGGCAGCCTCCTCCCCGACCGGCGGCCGCGTCTCCGGCGAGCTCCGCCTCCGGCTGCTACAGTGTTCCCCGGCGCCGCCTCGGGAAGCGTGCCGATCCAGATCTGGATCTGGGCTAGGTTGACCTCTCCCCGAAACCCTAATCTCCCAGATTTTTTATGCATTCTTTGACTTCTTGTATCTTTGCAACCGTAGCTCCGTTTTGGGCGTATGATATATCAAAATCTTCGCCTCGACATGTACATCATTTCATTCTATTGCATCATTTGCATTTGAGGTCATCTTGTTGCCCAAAATGCTGTTAGAAGGAGGCTTCGTGAGTTAAATTGCAGATCCGTTAGTTCATCATGCACTTTTGTCATTTTTGCTATGTTTAATTCGTGCATGATATGCCTGTGCCCCTTTGGGATGAATTGTTAAGCATTTTGTCTTCTTTCCAGTGGTGCCACCCATGCATTTTTAGGATGTGTGTGTTGTCTTGTGCAAGCTTGCGAAGAGAGGTACCTGAGATTGCAGATTTCAGGGACTTAGTGATTTCACTAAGTCTGGGATATTTTAGTTCATGATGCTATATGTCCAGCTTGTTTCCTAGTGATCCGTGCCTCTTTTAAGGATGATCAGTAAGGGAGTTTTGATATTTATGTTATGCTCTATCCATCCATGTCTTTGTTTCCATATGTGGAGTGCTCTAGGTTGACTCAATCGAGCTCAACTTTTGCTTCGTTGTTAACCCAGGCAGATCGTCAACTTGTTTGCGATTTTGCCGATGCTACCGTTAGTGTTCCATGCATGCTATGCCTTCGTTCTTGCCATGTGTAGCTAGCACTTTGTGCCTTCTTGCTGGTTATATGCTTTTCTTGCCATGACTTGCACCGTAGTGAGTGCTTCGAGCTCGTTTACATGCCTTCGTGAGTTATATTTCAGCATGTCTCAGTTTTCACTAAGTCTGAAAACTGATTGTGTTCGAGCTATGTTCGTGAGCTCGGTAGAGTATTTTGTGAACCCTTTTGGCCCCAGGTCACTTTGGGTGTTTTTTTAAGCTTGTTGAGTAGCTCCATGCCATGTTCTTACTTGTCATGTTCAGGTTTTCTATCATGTTGTTTTGCTGCTCCGAAGTGAGCATCATGATCTGAAATTTCAGACTAGTGTTAATTTCACTAAGTCTGAAATCTGTTTTGCTTTTGCGTTTTAGCCATGCTTGTTTGAACCTCTTAATGGATGAATTTGCCTATGGCTCAGTGCTAGTGTTTTGTGAACCATCTTGTGTACATCACTGCCATGTATTTTGTTTTCATGCTTGGTGGCTGTAGCATGTTCACTTCGTTGCATTTAGATGCCTACTTGCTGTAAATCGCATACCGATGTCATATCTTAAAACGCTCGCCATTTCCAAACCGTAGCTCCGATTCCAATGATCTTTATATCGTTTTCAAGCGATTTCATCCCCTCTATCCAGTGGCACACTTGGTTTTCCAAGTTGATGCCAGGTTCATGCATTTCCTGTCATATCTTGCATTTTGCATCCCGCATCGCATCCCGCATAGCATATCGTCATTTCATCATATTGCTTGGTCTTGCCGTGGTTGATTGTATCCTTGTTGCTTTTTTGTCTTGTTGGGTAGAGCCAGGAGACGAGTTCGCTACCGAGGAGCCCGTTGAGTTTGCTTGCGAGGATCCAGTCAACTCTGACAACTGTGCAGGCAAGATGATCATACCCTCGAAATCACTACTATCTTTGCTATGCTAGTTTGCTCGCTCTTTTGCTTTGCCACTGCTACGATGCCTACCTTTTGCTTGTCAGCCTCCCAATTGCCATGTTGATCCCCTAACCCACCATTGTCCTAGCAAACCGTTGATTGGCTATGTTACCGCTTAGCTCAGCCCTTCTTATAGCGTTGTTAGTTGCAGGTGGAAGATTGGAGCCGTTCCTTGTTGGAACTTTTATTTACTTGTTGGGATATCACAATATACCTTACTTAATTAATGCATCTATATACTTGGTAAAGGGTGGAAGGCTCGGCCTTATGCATGGTGTTTTGTTCCACTCTTGCCGCCCTAGTTTCCGTCATATCGGTGTTATGTTCCCGGATTTTGCGTTCCTTACACGGTTGGGCTATTATGGGAACCCCTTGACAGTTCGTCTAAAGTAAAGCTCTTCCAGCAATGCCCAACATTGGTTTTACCATTTGCCACCTAGCCTTTTCTTTCCCTTGGGTTCTGCAGACTCAAGGGTCATCGTTATTTTACCCCCCCTCCGGGCCAGTGCTCCTCTGAGTGTTGGTCCACCTGTCAGCTACCGGTGGCTACCAGGGGCAACTCTGGGCTGGCCTACCCGTACCTAGGACAATCTGAGTGTGCCCTGAGAAAGAGATATGTGCAGCTCCTATCGGGATTTGTCGGCACATTCGGGCGGTGTTGCTGGTTTAGTTTTACCCTGTCGAAATGTCTTGTTGTACCGGGATACCGAGTCTGATCGGAACGTCTCGGGTGGAGGTCTATTCCTTCGTTGACCGTGAGAGCTTGTCATGGGCTAAGTTGGGACTCCCCTGCAGGGTTTGAACTTTCGAAAGCCGTGCCCGCGGTTATGGGCAGATGGGAATTTGTTAATGTCCGGTTGTAGAAAACCCGAAGTTGACCTTATTTAAAATACATCAACCGCGTGTGTAACCGTGATGGTCCCTTCTCGGCGGAGTCCGGGAAGTGAACACGGTGTTGGAGTTATGCTTGACGTAGGTTGCTATAGGATCACTTCTTGATCATACTTGTACCGACCGTGCTTTGCCTTCTCTTCTCGCTCTCTTTTGCGATTGTCGCCACCATATATGCTAGTCGCTTGCTGCAGATCCACATATATTTGCCTTATCCATTCCCATGAGCTTAAATAGTTTTGATCGCGTGGGTGTGAGATTGCTGAGTCCTTGTGGCTCACAGATACTACAACTCCAGATGCAGGTCTAGGTGATTCCGCTCCAGGTGACGAGTACGAGCTCAAGTGGGAGTTCGACGAGGACTCTCAGCGTTATTATGTTTCTTTTCCCGATGATCAGTAGTGGTGCCTGGTTGGGGTTATCGATTCAGGACCTTGTCGCATGTTGGGTTCTTTTCTATCTTGGCGCCGTAGTCGGGCCATGAGTGTTTGTTTGATGGATGTTATTTATGCACTCTGATGTGACGTGGCGAGTGTAAGCCAACTATGTTATCTCCCCCTTTTATTATATATTACATGGGATGTTGTAATGATTGCCTGACTTGCGACATTGCTTTCAATGCGGTTATGCCTCTAAGTCGTGCCTCGACACGTGGGAGCTATAGCCGCATCGAGGGCGTTACACTATCTCTCTCTCTCTCTCTCTCTCTCTCTCTCTCTCTCTCTCTCAAATCAGTACCATGGCTCCACTGGTCTACCCACGCGCCGACGAGCCCCTCCCCCCCGAGGACGCTCAGTCGAAGAGCAGCGACGAGGACCCCTACGCGCTGCCGGACGAGGTTGTGCTGGACCCCCCAACTTTGGATTGGTTTTGGTGCCAGTACCATCTTTGTCTTTGGAAGTCGCTGCTGCCGGCTGAGAAAGCCAGGGAAGTGGCTTTCAAGAAGGAGATGGCATAGGAGGATGCCAGATTCCAGGCGGCCTGTGAAGCCCGTGATGCCGCCTGGAAAAAGGTGGCGGTGAAGCTATGGGGGCGGGCGCTTCGTCATGCGGAGGAGGTGTACGAAAACTGGTACTTCACGAGGAAGGCCAAAGGCGCTAGGCGCCTCATCAGTGCGTGGAGGTGGGCTGATAAGCTCCAGCTTGCCACCGATAAGGAGCTCCGGTGGGCGCCCAATGAAATGGCAAGATCGTTCGCGCTCGTCTGCCTGCATGAGGCAGATCGGTACGTGAAGCACTGCAAGGTGGAGGAGGCAGAGTACCGCTTCCGCGCTCGGAAAGACGCCGCGCACCATGGAGCTGTTGGTGAGGGGTTGCTGGAATACTGGCCCCAAGAGGGATTATTAGTTTAAGTATTGTTCGTTTTCAATTTTATGCATTATACCTAGTAGTTAAGTATCATCATGTATATGTGATGATATTGTTTATATTCTGTGATGAACTAATGAACAATATATATATATATATATATATATATATATATATATATATATATATATATATATATATATATGACAAATTTCTCTACTACCGGATGTAGTTACTCCCACTTTTGTTTCATACGTTCTGAGTAGTATCTATCATATCGGAGAGTATGTACGTGTAGTATGTAGTATATAAGAATGTTTAGATAGTATATATACTACTTTTTTGATAGTATATACCATATTTTGTGCGTACTTCATTTCGCGTATAAATATGTACGTATTTCACAAATACAATAAAACTATAAGCTAACTTACAATTTTTCATATAACTCACTTTGGAGTATCTTAGATATAGGATATGAACATAATAAAAATAATAAATTAGAGTATATACTACGATATGGTAGTATATAAGAAATGAGTGTAGCTACACCCGGTAGTAGGATGCATTTTCCCTATGTGTGTATATATATAGAGATAGAAGCACTATTCTAATCCCGGGATGAGAATAGTTATTCTAATCACGATCAGCCCTATAAGAGCGCCACCGATACGTTCGCAAAATCCCGAACATGCAGCGAAGCAAAAAAGAAAAGGCACAAATAGGAAAAAAAAGTTCTATCCCCACTAACCTCATCCTGCCACCACCCTGATTCCCCACCATCCTGATCCGGTGCGCCGCCCACCCCAAGCCACCGGCGCCATGCCTCCACCCATTGGCGCCGGCCGTAGCGCACACCCAGGCCCAGCCGTTGGCAAGGACTCCCCCAACCCCCATGCGTTGACCTCCGCGCCCTCGTCCGGGTCGTTACCCGAGCTGCCCGCGAGGCGGCATAGCAAGTCGGGGTTGTCGACGACCTTGAGGAGGAAGGCGAGGATCTGCTTGGGCCGGTGCTCCGTCTCCTACACCTGGCGCCACATCTCCGCCACGCTCTCCTCGGAGGCTGTCTGCTCCCTCCTCAGCCGGACCATCCCCATCACCAGCATCGTGCTGCTGCTCTCCCCATCATCCTCCTCCTTGTTCTTACCGTCCTTGCCGCCGCGCTTGCCAACGCTCTGGCGCCGGACGATGCGGGGCAGGAGGTGCATCTGGCTGTGGAGGAAGAAGGCGTGCGCGAACTCCCAACGGTCCGGGTCCACGGACTCCTTGACCAGGCAGGATCTCCAACACTGGTGCGGCCTCGCGCCAGCTTCTCCGGCCACCAAGCCCTTGCCACCTTCTCCGGCCGCTATCTGCCCAGCCCGCGCCCACGACACCTTCTCCCTACCCTGCCCTGCTGGATCCCGCTATGCCCTTCCCTACCTGCACTCGTCGGAGCAAGATTTGTCGGCCCAACCATGGATCCACTAAGCCTCCTTGCCTGCAAATCGTCCCCTACCTCCTCTGTTCCACGTCCACCGAGGCCTTGCTGCACCGCTTGCCACTGTGTTCCCGGCCACCAAGCTCGCCCTTAGCTTGCCGCCTCATCAAAACAAATTCCCATGGCCATGGGTCTGCCATTGCAATGTTCATTTTAGTTGAACTTCTCGAGAGGTCGCCTCGACCTTCTTCAATGACAGAAAGCGTTGTTTGACCTGCCTGACTAACAAGTACGGATTTTAGCAAACAAAAAATGGATGTCTGTAACTTCATATATTGAATCCTACATTTGTATCCTAAATTTTTTAGTGAAGTATGTTCAGGACACAAACGCTAGGTTCAATGGGATATATTATGGCGCCAATTATTGTATTCCACCAACAAAAAGTTCTGAAAGTGTACAGGGAAAGAATGGCACTGAAAAATGGGAACCATGAATCAATTATATGTTCATGTGAGAACGTATTTTGTCTATGAAATAAAAATTATGTGTTGGTTTTCGTTTCTTGCAGCAACTTATCTTTTTGGGAATTTTGTATGTACAGATTATCATTCAAAAAAGAAAATAGATTATCCTTGTTTCTAAAAAAACTGGAAGTTCAAATTTAGAAAACAGGACATTTCGACGTTTATTACATCACTAGGATTTCTCTCCATTGATAATTAATGAACCAAGAAGTTCAAATTAAAAAAACAGAGGAGTTAAATATTTTATATAAAAAGTGGATTTTTGTTGTTTCTAGGAAAGGCCTATAGGTTCATATTAAATAACAGAAGAAGTGCAACGTTTATTACAAACCCAGGAAGGTCAAACTAAAAAAGAAAAAAAGCATCTTAACCGGAGTGGTGTGTGTTTCATATGAGAAAAGGTTGAATAAATATGCAAAGTCCAAAAAGTTTGTGGCTAGAAGTTCAAGTCCTCGACCGGAGAAAGTTCAAAAATTCATTGCAAGAAGGTTTGTTGCAAACTAAAAGCATTTCAGATAAGAATATAAGCATAGAAAACTAAAAGCTTCAAAGGTTTGTTGCAAGAAGTTCACGTGCTCCTCTAGGTGCAGTTCAAGATCTTTAGTGCGAGGCGTCCGACCTTCAATTACATGTTTTTGCCATTTTTAATACTGCACTCAAACGGTAACGGTTGTCTTGATGAAAAAGTTGATCCTATTATCAAGCTTTCCAACGTTATATTATATACTACATTCCTATAAATTGTTTAAATGTTTTATGTACACCGTTAAAAACACATTTTTATGCATTCATAAAAAATATTATGAATCGTCGCAAGTATGAAAAAATGATCAACACGAAAAACTTGCGTGTTTTCAACAACTTTCCATCAATATACAATTTGCTCAATTCGGGTATTTGGTTGGGGAGTTATGGAAAAAATAGCACTTCAAAAACAGAGTGAAGTTCAAGAACTACCACAGAAGTTCAAGTACTTCACGCAGTGCATTTTCTCTTGCGATGAAGGCAGAAATCATGATCTCTCCAATTTCTAAATTACATGAAAACGGCTGGGAATCAAAGAAAACCATCTACATGAAAATATTTCGCATTTTCCATAGCATTTGAACGATATATTATTTGCCCCATTCCGATAAAGTTTGTAGAAACTACGGTCAAAAAGTTTTTAGCCATTTTCAAAATTGACTTAAAACTGTAAGGAATTGGGAGAAACAATATATACCAAAAAGTTTCGCATTTTCTCAAGCTTTCCAACGCCATATCATTTGCTACATTTGGACGTACGTACGGATTAGCTCAAAAATACGAACTCGGTGGAACTTGTATTATTTTCTAAATAATTTTAAACCGTTCAAAATTAGAAAAAACTTTGAACATGAAAAAGTAGCGCATTTTCATAAGCTTTCCAACGCATTTCATTTGCCTAAATTGTATTCGCCATTTAGAAATAACATCGAAAATACGAACTCGGCTGTTTGGTTTTCAAAATTTTGTGATTTTCCAATTTACTCTTTAACCATAGGGAATTAGAGAAAACTTTTAACATGTGGAAGGAGCGGTTTTGCGGAAGCTTTCCAACGCCATATTATTTGCCTTATTCCGATAAATGGTTTAGAAATGCGATCAAAAATATGATTCACATTTTTTGTTTAAAGAAAAAACGGTTTTCAAAATTGCTCTTAAACCGTATACATATTGCCAAAGATTTAACCTGGGCCATGATACTCGTGTCCATAGCTTTTGAGTCGTATATCGCAAGCCCCATTTGGGCAATGTTGGCAGAACTTCAACCTAGCACCGGGGGAAGTTCAGTTTGAACAACTCAAGCAGTAAAATTGCAAAAAGACGCAAGTTCATCACGACCCGAGAGCAAAATCCGCCAACGAGCGAGATTCCTATTTAAAGCGGGCATTTAGTTGCTAAAAACCATTTCTAGATTACACTTACATCATATAGAACACGACTGACCAGAATAATTCACGCGGGGAGACATGGTTGCGAAGATAGCCCGAGGGTCGGGTTCCTAAAGAGCAAACTTCAGGCTATGTAACTCAGGAAGTTCAGGAGTTTTCCCGTTACTAGAAGAAATACAACCACAAAGTCCAAATTAAAAATATGGAGAACTTTGATGATTATAGAAAACTCAAATTTTCCTCGTTATTAAAGAATGGAAACAAGAAGTTCAAAAATGAAATAACAGGAAGTTCAACTTTTAAAAATAGAGCGCTTCAAAATTTCATAAAAAAGATTAAGAAAAAAACCAGGAAGTCCATTTATTAAAGAATGGAATCAAGAAGTTCAACTTCTAAAAATAGCGCGCTTCAAAATTCATAATTTTTTTAAGAAATTCAGATTAAATTTCATAAAAAATCAGATATTCCCACGTAACCGAGAGAAATTCAGATTGATAACTGCCAGAAGTTCACGTACTGCATGATGTGCATTTTGTATTAAAACGGGAATAAAAAAGCAAAGACTAAATTTTTTTTGTTATAAGTTCAAGTCCTCGGTCGGAGAAAGTTAAAAAAATTATTGTTAGAGAGGTTTGTACAAAAGGAATATCATCTGTGTAACACTGGCGAATGGATGAGAAAATTACAAACGAAAATACGTCATAAAAGTTCAACGTGAAAACAGCAGGAAGTTCAACTACTACACTGAATGAATGTAAGATGAAAAACTTTTAAAACCATCATGAGTATGAAAAAATGATCAACACGGGAAAGTTGTGTGTTTACAGTAGCTTTCTATCTAGATATCAGTTGCTCAATTCCAATGAGTGGATGAAGAGATATGGGGAAAAAGCATGTGAAAAAACAGAGTGAAGTTCAGGTAGACATGCCGAGAAGTTCAAGTTCTTCACGCGGTGCTTTTTCGGAGAATCTGTTTCGCGACAAAGGCAAAACGCACGATCTCGCTGTTTTCAAAATTACTTGAATACGGCTAGGAATCAGAGAAAACCATCAACATGAAAAAGGCTTTGCATATTCCATAGCTTTTCGGTCGTATTATTTGCCCCATTCCGATAAAGTTTGTAGAAATTATGGCCAAAAAAGTTTTTATCCATTTTCAGAATTGAATTAAAACCATAAGGAATTGGGACAAACAATACATACAAAAAAGTTTCGCATTTCCTCAAGCTTTCCAACGCCATATCATTTGCTGCATTTGGACATACGGTATGAAAATTAGCTCGAAAATACAAATTCGGTTGAACTTGTATCGTTTTCTAAATTACTTTCAAACCTTTCAAAATTAGAAAAACTTTCAACATGAAAAAGTAGCGCATTTTCATAAGCTTTCCAATGCCATATCATTTGCCTCAATTGGATTAGTCGTTTAGAACTGACATCGAAAATACGAACTCGGCTGTTCGCTTTGCGGAATTTTACAATTTTCCAAATTACTCTTTAACCATAGGGAATTACAGAAAACTACCAACATGTGGAAGGAGCGGTTTTGAAGCAGCTTTCCAATGCCATATTATTTGCCTCATTCCGATAAACGGTTTAGAAATGCGATCGAAAATATGATTCACATTTTTTGTATGAAGAGAAAGATGGTTTTCAAAACCGCTCTTAAACCACTTACATTTTGCCAAAAATTCAACTTGGGTCATGATACTCGTGTCCATAAACATTTTCTATAATGAATCCCATTTTCTATCTCTTGACAGACACACATAGATATAATGAATTTCGTTTTCTATCTCTTTTTTTATACTAATTTGAATCTAGCTGTTATCATCCACATATACAGAATGGAAAGCGTATAAACACACATTGAAACAGAACATATGAGAACAGAAAATAGAGTACACACATTAAAATAGAGCAATAAACAGAGCAATACTATGATTGCTGTGAATACATAGCTATCCACGTCGAAACGACTCGACAAAATAAAAAGCGTCCATGAGACCATGACCAACTGCCCTTGCCTACGGTAGCTCTCGGCTCTGCCTAAACTTGTGCAGGCGTTCGTCCAAGCAGTCGACATGCTCGCGATACATCTGGAGCACGATCTTAAGCTCCAAGTTGGCTATTTCATTGGGGATCACCACCTCGAGGATACGACGACCATGTTCCTCTACTGCGCCCAGGAGGACACCTGGGCCAAGGAGGCGGTCAAGCCTACTGACTAGTGTGTTAGCATCGAGCGGGCCGCAGATAAGGTGAATGGCGCGACCCATGCGAATGGTTGATACGTCTCCAACGTATCTATAATTTTTGATTGTTACATGCTATTATATTACCCGTTTTGGATGTTTATGGGCTTTACTTTACACTTTTATATCATTTTTGGGACTAGCCCACTAACCGGAGGCCCAGCCCGAATTGCTGTTTTTTTGCCTATTTTAGTGTTTCGAAGAAAAGGAATATCAAACGGAGTCCAAATGGAATGAAACCTTCGGGAGCGATCTTTTTGGAAGAAACGCAATCCAGGAGACTTGGAGTGGACGTCAAGAAGCAGCCGAGGCGGCCACGAGGCAGGAGGGCACGCCCCCACCCTCGTGGGCCCCTCGTGGCTCCCCTGACCTACCTCCTTTGCCTATATATATCCACGTACCCTGAAAGCATCCAATAGCACCACGAAAACCTACTTCCATCGTCGCAACCTTCTGTATCCACGAGATCCCATCTTGGAGCCTTCGCCTAGGGCTGGAAAAAAAGCTTGAAGCTCGTGAGCTAAACGAGTAACTCGTGACTCGGCTTGAATCGACTCGAACTCGAAGAATAACGAGTCGAGCCGAGCTTTAGTTTAAGATCCTCTATAGACCAAGTTAAACGAGCCAATCTCACGAGTACTCATGTAACACATTAGGCTCGTTACAAGAGACTAGCTAAGCACCCTGCGTCCTAGGCACACAACACAAGGCCCAGCTGCGCTACAAATATGAAAAAAATGATTACTTGTGAATGTAAAATGTACATATTAAACATGTACAATGTTCACAAACAATGTTCATTTTTATGTTATTCATAAGGTTTTTTGTTCATATCCTTAACGAGCTTAACAAGCTAAACAAGCCAGCTCGCGAGTTATACGAGTCGAGCCAATCTTGGATTTGAACTCGTTATAGTAACGAGTCGAGTCGAGCTAGCTTGTTAATGAAACGAGCTTTAGCGAGTCGAGCCGAGCTGGCTCGACTCGGCTCGAGTTCCAGCCCTACCTTCGCCGGTGCTCCACCGGAGGGGGAATCGACCATGGAGGGCTTCTACATCAACACCGTAGCCTCTCCGATGAGTTTTGAGTAGTTTACCACAAACCTTCGGGTCCATAGTTATTAGCTAGATGGCTTCTTCTCTCTCTTTGAATCTCAATACAAAGTTTTCCTCGATCTTCTTGGAGATCTATTCGATGTAACTCTTTTTGCGGTGTGTTTGTTGAGATTCGATGAATTGTGGGTTTATGATCAAGTTTATCTATGAGAAATATTTGAATCTCCTCTGAATTCTTCTATGTATGATTGGTTATCTTTGCAAGTCTCTTTGAATTATCATTTTGGTTAGGCCTACTAGATTGATCTTTCTTTCAATGGGAGAAGTGCTTAGCTTTGGGTTCAATCTTGCGGTGTCCTTTCCCAGTGACAGCAGGGGCAGCAAGGCACGTATTCTATTGTTGCCATCGAGGATAAAAAGATGGAGTTTATATCATATTGCTTGAGTTTATCCCTCTACATCATGTAATCTTGCTTAATGCGTTACTCTGTTCTCATGAACTTAATACTCTAGATGCAGGCAGGAGTCGGTCGATGTGTGGAGTAATAGTAGTAGATGCAGAATCTCTTCGATCTACTTGTTGCGGACATGATGCCTATATACATGATCATGCCTAGATATTCTCATAACTATGCACTTTTCTATCAATTGCTCGACAGTAATTTTTTCACCCACCGTAATACTTATGCTATCTTGAGAGAAGCCACTAGTGAAACCTATGGCCCCTGGGTCTATCTTTTATCATATAAGTTTCCCATCTATCTTTATTTTGCAATCTTTACTTTTCAGTCTATATCATAAAAATACCAAAAATATTTATATTATCTTATTATCTCTATCAGATCTCACTTCCGCAAGTTACCGTGAAGGGATTGACAACCCCTTTATCGCGTTGGTTGCGAGGTTCTTGTTTGTTTGTGTAGGTACGAGGGACTTTTGAGGAGCCTCCTACTGGATTGATACCTTGGTTCTCAAAAACCGAGGGAAATACTTACGCTACTTTACTGCATCACCCTTTCCTCTTCAAGGGAAAACCCATGCAGTGCTCAAGAGGTAGCAAGAAGGATTTCTGGCACCGTTGCCGGGGAAGTCTTCGCTCAAGTCAAGACATACCAAGTACCCATCACAAACTTATCTCCCTCGCATTACTTTATTTGCCATTTTCCTCTCGTGTTTCTCTCCCCCACTTCACCCTTGCCATTTTATTCGCCCTCTCTTTTCTGTTCGCCTCTCTTTTTCGCTTTTCCTTTGTGTGCTTGTGTGTTGGATTGCTCATCATGATGGCTCAAGATAATACCAAATTGTGTGACTTTTCCAATACCAATAATTATGATTTCCTTAGCACTCCGATTGCTCCTCGTAATGATGTTGAATCTTGTGAAACTAATGCTGCTTTGCTGAATCTTGTTATGGAAGATCAATTCTCCGGCCTTCCTAGTGAAGATGCCGCTACTCATCTAAACAATTTTGTTGATTTGTGTGATATGCAAAAGAAGAAATATATGGATAATGATATTGTTAAATTGAAGTTATTTCAGTTTTCACTTAGAGATTGTGCTAAAACTTGGTTTTCTTCTTTGCTTAAAAATAGTATTGATTCATGGAATAAGTGCAAAGATGCTTTTATCTCTAAGTATTTTCCTCCCGCTAAGATCATCTCTCTTAGAAACGATATTATAAATTTTAAACAACTTGATCATGAGCATGTTGCACAATCTTGGGAGAGGATGAAATTACTGGTTCGTAATTCCCCTACTCATGGATTGAATTTATGGATGATCATACAAAAAATTTACGCCGGTTTGAATTTTGCTTCTAGAAATGTTTTAGATTCCGCCGTGGGAGGCACTTTTGTGGAAATCACTTGAGGAGAAGCTACTAAACTCCTAGATAATATTATGGCTAATTACTATCAATGGCACACTGAAAGATCTACTACTAAAAAAGTTCATGTGATAGAATAGATTAATGTTTTGAGTGGAAAGATGGATGAACTTATGAAATTGTTTGCTACTAAGAGTGCTCCTATTGATCCCAATGATATGCCTTTGTGTACTTTGATTGAGAATAATAATGAATCTATGGATGTGAATTTTGTTGGTAGGAATAATTTTGGTAACAACGCGTATAGAGGAAACTTTAATCCTAGGCCGTTTCCTAGTAATTCCTCTAACAATTATGGTAATTGCTACAACAACTCTTATGGAAATTTTAATAAGATTCCCTCTGATTTTGAGAATAGTGTTAAAGAATTTATGATCTCTCAAAAGAATTTCAATGCTTTGCTTGAAGAAAAAATGCTTAAAGTTGATCAATTGGCTAGGAACGTGGATAGAATATCTCTTGATGTTGATTCTTTGAAACTTAGTGATGGAGTCATGTACCTAGGGTAGGGTCACAGACCTGATCTAAGTACCCTGCCCAAGGACACCCTTAGAAGAGATCACCTTCCAGTCGACCTACGAGGGACTCACTCGACTGACTTGAAGGACTCGACCACGAAGACTCACTCGACCACCAGAAGGTCAAGAGGCACTCTGCACTGCAACGGTCTGTAATTAAGTAGACTTTATGATAGTAAAGGCACTTTATGTGGGGCGTTACCAGTAACGCCCCAGACTTAATGTACCTTAAACCCTTCATTACGTGGATTTGCTGGGGTCCTGGCGCACTCTATATAAGCCACCCCCCTCCACAGGCAGAAGGGTTCGGCACCCTGTAATCCATATACACATAATCCACTCGACCGCCTCCGGGCTCCAAGACGTAGGGCTTTTACTTCCTCCGAGAAGGGCCTGAACTCGTACATCTCTTGTGTTTACAACCTCTCCATACCTAGGACCTTGCCTCTCCATACTTACCCCCCACTCTACTGTCAGACTTAGAACCACGACAGTTGGCGCCCACCGTGGGGCCGGTGTTTTAGCGATTTTGTGGAGAAGTTGCGATTCTTCCGAGTACTTTCATCATGGTATCTGCTGGAGTTTTGGTCGAGGGTCGAGAGATTCGTCTCGGTGCTCTCACCTTCGTCGCCGACGACTCCGCCTGGCTCCAGGAGGCTCCACTCGACGTCGATGCGCTCCCCGTCCGCGGTGCGACGCATTTTCGCGCATGTGTCCGCGGCATTCTGCTGCGGCAACCGTCGACCCCATATCGGTTGACTCCCCTATCGACCACCCTCCCGGTCTCCCGCCAGCGCAAGCGCTCGGGTCGGTCGAGGCTTCAGCGGTGGGTGAGACACGCGGTGGCTCGCCAGACGGCCACCACCCAAGTTGCGGCAATCGAGCCCGACGAATCTCTCTACGGCCTGTTCGATCTGTCGACTGGCTCCGTAGAGACTGCATCCGAATGCGATAGCAGTGATCCAGCGGCGGAAATCCTGATGGTCGACGGGCCTCGCAGCCCCCCTGGCTTCGCCCGTGATGGTGGGGCAGGCGACGGAGGCGACCCTGCACGAGACCACGAAGAGTACCAGCCCGAGCCACTCGACTCTCTGCAAAGAGAGGAACTTCGCCGCAGGAACATGGATGCCCTGCATACTCCCATCGCAGGAGAAACCCCCGAGGTTCGCGCCTTGGAGGAGGCACATTTGGCCAATCTGGCCGAACGCGCTCGCCTGGAGAATCTTCAGCGAGCACTCGACGAGCACGCGCGGCAACGAGTTCCCGACGCCAATCGACGTGAACTATTCCCGCTGACTCAGGTATATCGAACCCCAATCCAGAATTTAGCAGCTGCGACCCGTATAGCAGAGTCCATCCAGCCCTCTCAGTCGGAAGCTGGCAGAGGCTTGATGCAGATCAGGGATCTGCTCCGGGCAGCAGGAGATCAGAATTCAGCCGTGTCGCAGTCGCGCAACAGAATTCACAGTCGATCCGTCGCTGCGAATACGGTTCAGTCGGCTCACAGTCCCAGATCGCCTCCGCGGCGTGAAGGGCGCGAGAATCGGCGAGACCAATATGTAGACCGACACGACCGAGATGATAGGCGTCGAGTGCCCACTTCCCCTCTGAGGGGTGGGTCTTACGCTCCTCGGCAGCAAGATGACAGACGTCAGCTCAGTGCGGGGCGAAGAGTTCCAGTCGACCCCAGAGAACCAGGCTTCGACGCGCGATCCATTATCGTGCAAGGCTTGGTCGACCGGAACAGAGCCCATCGAGGTGGACTCGACAGAGATGCGCCCACGAGCAGTCGAGTGCAAGTTTCTGGTCCGGAATGTTTTAGCAGAGCTATCAGAGCCGCAGTGATTCCTCGCAATTTCAGGTTGGCAACAGGAGTCAGCAAGTTCACCGGTGAGTCTAAGCCTGAAACTTGGCTTGAGGACTACCGAGTGGCGGTTCAGATTGGTGGTGGGAATGACGAGGTGGCCATGAAGCATTTGCCCCTCATGTTGGAAGGTTCTGCCAGAGCGTGGTTGAATCAGTTACCTCCTAGCAGCATTTACACTTGGGAAGATCTGTCCCGAGTGTTCGTCAGAACGTTTGAAGGAACTTGCAAGCGACCGGCTGGATTGACGGAGCTGCAAGTCTGCATGCAGAAGACCAATGAGACCCTCAGGGAGTATATTCAGAGATGGATCACTTTGCACCATACTGTGGAGAATGTGTCTGATCATCAGGCAGTCTGCGCCTTCAAGGATGGTGTCAAGAACAGAGAATTGAGTTTGAAATTTGGTCGAACCGGAGACATGACCTTGAGTCGGATGATGGAAATTGCTACCAAGTACGCCAACGGCGAAGAGGAAGACCGACTCCGAAGCGGCAAGCACAAGCTGAGCCAGTCGGAGAAGGGAAACACCAGTCGGAAACAGAAGCGGAAGGCTGAACCGGCAGCTCCTGGAGAGGCTCTGGCCATGACTCATGGAAAGTTTAAAGGGAAATCAAAAGGATCCTGGAACCCTAAGAAGGTAAAGGATAAAGAAGGGAACGACGTGATGGATATGCCGTGTCACATCCACACGAAGAAAGACGAAGAAGGGAATATCATTTACCCAAAGCATACCACTCGCCAATGTCGACGCCTGATCCAGCAGTTTCAAGGAAAACAGTCTAAGGACAAGGAAAAGGAGTCGGACAAGGCTGAAGACAAGGAGGACAGTGAGGAAGGATATCCACATGTCAACTCCACTCTGATGATCTTTACAGATGTGGAAAGCAAGAGTCGATTGAAAGTCATTAACCGCGAGGTGAACATGGTTACCCCAGCAAAAGCAAATTATCTGAGATGGTCCCAAACACCCATCACATTCGACCAATCTGATCACCCGACTCATATTGCCACCCCTGGGAGGCAAGCTTTGGTGGTCGATCCAGTTGTCGAAGGCACTCGACTGACAAAAGTGCTGATGGACGGTGGTAGCGGGCTGAATTTGTTGTATGCAGACACACTGAAAGGAATGGGCATTCCGATGTCCCGACTGAGCACCAGTAACATGAGCTTTCATGGAGTTATACCAGGGAAGAAAGTCGAGTCACTCGGCCAAATAGCTCTGGACGTGGTGTTTGGTGATTCGAAACATTTTCGCAAAGAGAAGTTGACGTTTGAGGTCGTGGATTTTCAGAGTGCACATCATGCCATTTTGGGGAGACCAGCTTATGCACGGTTCATGGCTCGACCATGTTACATGTACCTCAAATTGAAGATGCCCGGCCCCAAAGGAGTGATCACTGTCACCGGTGATCGGAAAAAGGCAGAAGAGTGCTTTCAGAAGGGCTCAAAGATTGCTGATTCCCAGGTGACAGCGGTCGAGTTTGAAGAATACAAGCAAAACGCAGATCCGAGTGATTTGCTGTGATCCAAGAAACCCGCCACATAATCTGCATTTCAGTCGTCCGGTGAGACGAAGCCTGTTCACATTCACCCGACCGACCCCGATGCAGTCCCAACCCACATCTCCACAACACTCGACCCGAAATAGGAAGACGCGCTCATCCAGTTCCTCCGTGAGAACTGGGACGTTTTTGCATGGAAGCCTGCTGACATGCCAGGTGTTCCCAGGGGACTGGCTGAGCATCGCCTAAGAGTCGACTCATCAGCAAAACTAGTCAAAGAGCATCTTCGGCGGTCCGTCGTCCAGAAGAGAAAAGCAATTGGTGAGGAAGTGGCTCGACTGTTGGCGGCAGGATTTATCCGAGAGATATACCACTCCGAATGGCTCGCTAATGTCGTCATGGTTCCTAAGAAGGACAAATCGCTCCGAATGTGCATTGATTTCAAGCACATCAACCGGGCCTGCCCGAAAGATCATTTTCCTCTCCCTCGCATAGATCAAATTGTTGACTCGACCGCGGGATGCGAGAGATTGTCTTTTCTAGACGCCTACTCCGGGTACCACCAGATCCGTCTGTACGGACCCGACAAGGTAAAAACATCTTTCATCACTCCATTCGGGTGCTTCTGCTATATCACCATGCCATTCGGCCTCAAGAATGCCAGAGCCACATTTATGCGAATGATTCAGAAGTGTCTACTCACTCAAATCAGTCGGAATGTGGAAGCGTATATGGATGATATCGTCGTCAAGTCACGAAAAGGTTCCGACCTGCTCGCTGACCTCGCCGAAACATTTGCCAACCTCAGAAGGTATGATATCAAGCTCAATCCATCAAAGTGCACATTCGGAGTTCCTGGTGGCAAGTTACTCGGATTTCTCGTTTCCGAGCGAGGGATCGACGCTAATCCAGAAAAGATCGGCACTATTCTCCGAATGAAACGCCCTGTGCGAGTGCACGATGTCCAGAAGCTTACTGGATGCTTGGCCGCATTAAGTCGATTCGTCTCACGACTCGGTGAAAAGGCATTGCCTCTTTACCGACTAATGAAGAAGGCAGACAAGTTCGAGTGGACTCCAGAAGCTGATGCAGCATTTGCCGAGCTAAAAGCTCTGCTCTCCACCCAGCCGGTGCTTGCTGCTCCAATCAGCAAAGAGCCTCTGTTGCTTTATATCGCAGCCACAGGACAAGTCGTCAGTACTGTGCTTACGGTCGAGCGGGAAGAAGAAGGAAAAGCTTTCAAAGTTCAGCGCCCAGTGTATTATTTGTCTAAAGTCTTGACTCCATCCAAGCAGAGATATCCTCATTATCAGAAGCTTGTGTATGGAATATACATGACCACAAAGAAGGTTGCTCATTATTTCTCTGATCATTCCATCACAGTCGTCAGCGACGCTCCACTATCAGAGATTTTGCACAACAGAGATGCAACTGGTCGAGTGGCGAAATGGGCGATTGAACTTCTTCCCCTTGATATCAAGTTTGAGGCAAAGAAAGCCATTAAGTCCCAGGCAATAGCAGATTTCCTCGCCGAGTGGATTGAACAGCAGCAGCCGACTGAAGTTCACTCGGAGCATTGGACCATGTTTTTTGATGGCTCTAAGATGTTGAATGGTTCCGGTGCTGGGGTTGTCCTGGTTTCCCCCAGAGGAGATAAGCTCAGATATGTGCTCCAGATTCACTTTGATTCCTCCAACAATGAGGCAGAGTATGAGGCCCTCTTATACGGATTGTGCATGGCCATTTCACTCGGCGTCCGTCGCCTGATGGTCTATGGCGATTCATATTTAGTGGTCAACCAAGTGATGAAGGAGTGGGACGTGAGAAGCCCAGCCATGACTGGATACTACGGTGCAGTGAGGAAGCTGGAAAAGAAGTTCAAGGGGTTGGAGCTCCATCATATACCCCGACTGAAAAATCAAGCAGCTGATGATCTAGCAAAGATAGGTTCCAAGAGAGGAGCCATTCCGAGTGGTGTGTTCTTGGAGCATATACACACTCCGTCAGTCAAAGAAGATCCTTTCACCGAAGAAGCTCCACAGCCCAAGAGTGCCACAGATCCGACTGAGGTTGAAGTCCCAGCAGTGGTCGACTTGGTCATGGAGGTCTTGGTGGTCATTCCCGACTGGACAGTTCCGTATATCGCGTATATCCTGAGAAAAGAGCTTCCGGAGGATGAGGAAGAGGCTCGACAGATCGTCCGTCGATCTAAAGCCTTTACCGTAATCAAAGGACAGTTATATAGAGAAAGCGCGACTGGAGTTGGTCAGAAGTGCATAACACCAGAAGAAGGTCGAATCATCCTTAATGATATCCACTCGGGGACCTGTGGTCATCATGCGTCCTCTCAGACCATCGTGGCCAAAGCATACCGAGCCGGATTTTACTGGCCAAAGGCGAATGAGATGGCGAAGGAAATAGTGGATAAGTGCGAGGGATGTCAGTTCTACTCGAATATGTCGCACAAGCCTGCATCAGCTCTGAAGACATTCCACTCGTCTGGCCTTTCGCAGTATGGGGGTTGGACATGGTCGGTCCTTTGAGAACAGGTCGAAGTGGCTTCACGCATGTACTGGTGGCAGTCGACAAGTTCACCAAGTGGATTGAGGCTAAACCAATCAAGAACCTTGATGCCGGTACTGTTGTTAGCTTCATCAGGGAACTGATATTCAGATATGGAGTCCCGCACAGCATCATTACGGATAATGGGTCGAACTTTGACTCGAAGGAATTCAGGGACTTCTGCAACTCTCAAGGCACACGAGTCGACTACGCTTCAGTCGCCCATCCGCAGACAAATGGTCAAGCAGAGCGAGCCAATGGCCTGATTCTCAAGGGATTGAAACCCCGACTGATGCGTGATCTCAAGCATGCAGCTGGAGCGTGGGTCGACGAACTTCCCTCGGTGCTTTGGGGACTGCGGACCACACCTAATCGATCGACCGGAAGAACTCCATTCTTCTTGGTCTACGGAGCTGAAGCAGTCTTGCAGAGTGATCTTCTCCACAATGCTCCTCGAGTTGAGATCTACAACGAAGCAGAAGCTGAACAAGCTCGGCAGGACGCAGTCGACCTTTTAGAGGAAGAAAGGGAGATGGCTCTGATCTGATCGACCATCTACCAACAAGATTTGCGTCGTTTCCACGCCAGAAATGTGAGGGGTCGAGCCTTCCAGGAAGGAGATTTAGTTCTCCGAGTGGATCAGAAGAAACATCACAAGCTTGCTCCTTCTTGGGAAGGACCCTTCATCGTCACCAAAGTTCTCCACAACGGGGCGTACCGTCTTTACAACGTCGAACATAATATCGACGAGCCCCGAGCTTGGAACGCGGAACTACTCCGCCCATTTTACACTTAAGTTTATCACTCGGATGAGTTGCAATAAAGTACTCCTGTAGTTCATGGATTTCAAAATAATAGTGTCATAGTTCCTCCATAATTTTTGTCACTTTTTATTTTGTCCAATAAATTTTTTCCCTCAGTGGGTCACTTAGCCGCGAATCCGTTTCGCCTAAGTTTGTAAAAATCCTTACTGAGTGGTGAGCCAGACTCCCACTCGGAGGCTTAGCCGCGAATCCGTTTCGCCTAAGTTTGTAAAAATCCTTACCGAGTGGTGAGCCAGACTCCCACTCGGAGGCTTAGCTGCAGTCCAAGTACTCGCCTAAGTTATAAAAATCCTACCGAGTGGTAAGCCAGACTTCCACTCGGAGGCTTAGCTGCAGTCCAAGTACTCGCCTAAGTTATAAAAATCCTACCGAGTGGTAAGCCAGACTTCCACTCGGAGGCTTAGCTGCAGTCCAAGTACTCGCCTAAGTTATCAAAATCCTACCGAGTGGTAAGCCAGACTTCCACTCGGAGGCTTAGCTGCTGTCCAAGTACTCGCCTAAGATATAAAAATCCTATCGAGTGAAGAGCAAACCTCTCACTCGGGGGCTTAGCTGCAGCCCAGTGCTCGCCTAAGATATAAAAATCCTACCGAGTGAAGAGCAAACCTCTCACTCCGGGGCTTAGCTGCAGCCCAGTG
>NC_041393.1:377880229-377918469 GCF_002162155.2 Triticum dicoccoides
ACTCGGGGGCTTAGCTGCACCCCAGTGCTCGCCTAAGATATAAAAATCCTACTGAGTGAAGAGCAAACCGCTCACTCGAGGGCTTAGCTGCAGCCCAGTGCTTGCCTAAGATATAAAAATCCTACCGAGTGAAGAGCAAACCTCTCACTCGGGGGCTTAGCTGCAGCCCAGTGCTCGCCTAAGATATAAAAATCCTACCGAGTGAAGAGCAAACCTCTCACTCGGGGGCTTAGCTGCAGCCCAGTGCTCGCCTAAGTGGATTAAGGAATAAGTCGACTGCAGTGAGCGTCTTGCTTTGAACCTGCAAAAGACATTTCAAGCCAAAAGCAATCATATTCAAACATCAAATTCAAGTTCGGAACGATACCTAAAGGAACCGAAAGTGCTCAGGCGCTAAGCCTGTTAAGGTTTATCGGTTACAACTCCACTCGGCATACCGAGGCAAATTTAAAGCGTCGAGCTTAAAAGAAGTTTTTTACCCCTCCTGTGGAGGGCTGGAAGGTGCAACAAACTCATCAAGATCAATTCCATCTGCGATCCGAGTGGCAGCAGCAATGAAAGTTTCCATGAAGGACCTGAAGTCGTGTTTCTTGGTGTTGGCCACCCGGAGGGCCACCAGCTTGTCTTCTCGCGCATCTTTGCAGTGGACTCGGGCCAGACACAGAGCAACATCTGCACCGCACCGAGCCGAGGACTTTTTCCACTCCTGCACTCGACCAGGGACCGTGTTCAAGCGAGCCATCAGCGACTCGAGGTCGTGCTGGAGTGCCTCCCTGGGCCAGAGCGTTGAGTCGATGCGAGATGTGGCGACCTTCAGCCTTGCAAGATAGTCCACGACAGCTGCAACACGGGACTCCAGTCGGAAAACATTCATGGCAACTTCGTCGTTCACCGGAGAATTGACGGGGTCAAGGTTTGGTTCCAGCCGGCTAGTCTCTTCTTCAAAGTCTTGACAAAATTCTGCAAGGGCGATCACCGAGTCAAGGCAATGGTCGAATGGAAAAATCACAGTTGAAAATGATTGTTGAGCATAAAGGTTTACCTTCAAGCATAAGGAACATCTTCTTGGCAAGACCACTCAGGAAGGCCTCCAGATCATTTTTCTTCCCAAGAGCAGCTTTCAGATTGGTATTTTCTTGTTCAAGCTTGGTGACTGAAGCTAACTTCTCGTCAGCAAGCTTGATCTTCTCAGCTAGTTCAAGGTCTTTTTTCTGTTGGGCCTCCTTCACCTTACCTGCAAGTTACAGCAAGATCAGATTTTGAAACAAATAAAGGGAAAAAGCAGTCGTCGAGGTCTCACCAAACATACCTTTGGTCTCCTCCTTTGCCTTCGTCAGATTCTCCTGAGCCAGCTTCAAATCCAGCTCGAGCTGAATGTGCTTGTTTTCCAGCTCAGTGTAGCGAGCCGCAAGGTCACAGGATCTCTACGAAGAATCAATCGACTAAATGTCAAAGATAATCCACTTCCGAGTGGAACAGGAAAAATCATGCGTTTCTAAGACTACAGCCGAATACAAGCATTCGACCGTAGTCTCGGGGACTACACCCAGTGGGTGCACTCAGCGTGCCCCCACTAATCCTATTGAAGATAGAGTCGACCAGTCGACCTCCTATTCTTTAAGACTGTAATCGACTGCAAGCAGTCGACCACAGTCTCGGGGACTACACCCAGTGGGTGCACTCAGCGTGCCACCACCGGTTTGTGAAATCCATTCGCCATAGTCGAATGACGGAAAGACTGAACTTATACTGCCAACAGTCGACCTTAGCCTTGGGGACTACACCCAGTGGGTGCACTCAGCGTGCCCCCACCGGTTTGCGAAATCCATTCGCCATAGTCGAATGACGGAAAGTCTGAACTTATAAAGCCTAAGGCCGACTACCAGCAGTCGACCTTAGCCTTGGGGACTACACCCAGCGGGTGCACTCAGCGTGCCCCCGCTAACACGGAGTTTAAATCGACACACCCAGTGGGTGATTACTATAAATTCTGGAAAGAAAAGTTTTTGATAGCATATCCTAACAGAACAAGCGGTGGTCGACTGACCTGAACGTTGCTTTGAAGGGCGGAACTAGCGTTGTAAGCTGCCTGGCTCGCATCCCGGATGGTCTTCAACTGCTCCATCATGATCCCTGCCTGGCGTATCGCCTCTTTTGCGGTGCCAGCTTGGTCCTCTGGGACGTGGTGCGTCGTGAAGAGGGAGGGCTGCAGAGCACTCATCAGTGGATCTGCGAAGGACACAGTGTGTCGAGTGGTGTTCTCTTCCTCCGCGACCAGAGTCTCAGGCACCGTCACATCCTGGGACACCCTGCCGGCAGACGCTTTCCTACTCCTTCTGTGCCTCAGCGGTTCCTCATCTTCATCATCATCAGGGAGAGTGATAACAACATTGGATGGAGCTACAGACAAGAATCAGAATTAGAGATCATGAGTCAGTCGACTAGAAACGGTGTTAAGAGTATAGTACCAGGTTTTGAGGTTGCTGCATCCTCCATCTCATGGTCGTCAGCCCGGGCTGAGGTCTCAGAAGTAGCAGCACTGCAACTCCAAAGAATCAGTCGACTAACTCCAGCGCCAACCAGAGATAAAGTTCGCACAAAACAAGAAGACTTAAGCAGCATGATTACCCTGATATGGTGGGGATGGACACCTTCATCTTCGGCAGGAGCTTGGTCGGCTTTGACGGGGCCGCCCTGGGCTGCTTCGACGCCTTTTCAGTCGGCGCCGGAGAGGTGGTCCGAGGGCGCTTGGTCGACTGTGTAACAGTCGCAACCCCCTTGCCACGTTCAGTCGCAGGGTCATGGACAAGCTTCGACCGCCTTTCCGAGCGCGGCGGTGCGACCTCCTCCTACTCCTCTTCTTCGTCCTCATCATCATCATCATCATCGTCATCATCATCATCATCATCCTCAGTGGCGTCCGAGTCCCACTCCTCCTCCTGGCTCTCGCCCCCGCTCGCTTCTCCCTCCTCAGTCGGAGCCTGTGCTCCATTGGGCATCGAGTACAGCTCAGTGAGGACCTGATAGACATCAAGACAAAGATCAATCGACCAATCGGCAGAGAAAACAGAAATAAATGTGACAAGAATACAATGGGAAGTGGAGCAGACATACCTTGTTTGGATCACTGTGGTGGTCGAGCGGAGGAATCCTTCTGGCTCCGCGAGGGTTATCCTTGTTCCCAGTAACGGCGGCCATCCACCTTTCCAGAGTGGCATCGTCGACTGCTTCTGGATTGACCCGAGTCACATCCTCAGTCCCGCAGTACAACCACATGCAATGGCTCCGGAACTGAAGAGGCTGGATACGACGCCTAAGAAAAACCTCCAGGAGATCCATACCCGTCACTCCCTCCCGAACCAACTGAACTACACGCTCCATCAACATCTTCACGTCAGCTTTCTCCTCCGGAATCACCTTCAGAGAGGAGGGCTTGTTCACTCGGCCCATGGTGAACTGAGGGAGTCCACTCGACTGCCCCAGCGTCGGCTGATCCTGGCAGTAGAACCAGGTCGACTGCCAGCCTCTGACTGACTCGGGAAATGTCATGGCTGGGAAGGTGCTCTTGTTCCTCACCTGGATCCCCAGACCCCCACACATTTGGACAACTTGGGTTTTTTCGTCGCCTGGGCTCGCCTTCTTCACGGTATGAGAGCGACACGTGAATATGTGCTTGAACAAGCCCCAATGCGGTCAACAACCCAGAAAACTCTCACACATGGACACAAACGCGGCAAGATAGGCGATAGAATTCGGGGTGAAGTGGTGGAGTTGCGCTCCAAAGAAGCTCAGGAAACCACGGAAGAAAACGCTCGGTGGCAAAGAAAATCCGCGGTCGACATGGGTAGCCAGAAGCACGCACTCACCCTCTTCCGGCTGGGGCTGCCACTCTTTCCCCGGAAGCCTTGCAGCTCCATGAGGGATCAGGCCCTCGTTCGCCATGTCGAGGAGATCCGTCTCCGTGATGGTTGATTGGATCCAATCTCCCTGGACCCAGCCTTTCGGCAGGCGAGATCTAGACGAAGACCCGCCGCGACTGGTGGATCTCCCCTTCGCCTTCTCCATCGCCGACGCCTTCTTCGCGCGTTCCAGCGCCGCCGTCTTCTCCTTGACCATGGCTGCCGGCGAGACGCGCGAGGAGAAGTTGTGCGGAGGCGAGAGCGAGCGCGTTGGGTGGAGACGAAGGGAGCAGAGAGAGAATGCTGAGGCACTGCTCAAAAAACCCTCGCCGGGCGCGTTTATAAGATCCCTTCCGAGTGGATGACAGGTGGGCCCGGTCGATCTAATCATATCCTCAAACAATTACGCGGACGTGATACGTGGCGGAAAAAGTGGCGCGGGGATCGAGGCGTCTATGCCCTATTGCGTCCGAGCGCCGCGGTCCGCCCCGCTTCTTGCGCTTCCCAAAATTTCGTATCCCGCGGAATCCGCGAACGTCAGATCGGTCTGCCAGACGCGGGATTTCCTGCGATCCGTCGCTCGGAAATCGGTGAAGTCCAAAAGACCACTCGACGAAGGAAAAGAATGGATCGAGTCGACTGAAGAAAAGTTGTTCACTATCAACAAAGAGATTTTTTGGTTCAAAACAACGCACGACCAGTATGCGAAGGCTAATCAGAAACAACATCAACTCCTTCATCACTCAAGCCTCAATCCATTCGGGGGCTAATGATGGAGTCATGTACCTAGGGTAGGGTCACAGACCTGATCTAAGTACCCTGCCCAAGGACACCCTTAGAAGAGATCACCTTCCAGTCGACCTACGAGGGACTCACTCGACTGACTTGAAGGACTCGACCACGAAGACTCACTCGACCACCAGAAGGTCAAGAGGCACTCTGCACTACAACGGTCTGTAATTAAGTAGACTTTATGATAGTAAAGGCACTTTATGTGGGGCGTTACCAGTAACGCCTCGGACTTAATGTACCTTAAACCCTTCATTACGTGGATTTGCTGGGGTCCTGGCGCACTCTATATAAGCCACCCCCCTCCACAGGCAGAAGGGTTCGGCACCCTGTAATCCATATACACATAATCCACTCGACCGCCTCCGGGCTCCGAGACGTAGGGCTTTTACTTCCTCCGAGAAGGGCCTGAACTCGTACATCTCTTGTGTTTACAACCTCTCCATAGCTAGGACCTTGCCTCTCCATACTTACCCCCCACTCTACTGTCAGACTTAGAACCACGACACTTAGATCTATTCCACCTAAGCATGATATCAATGAGTCTCTCAAAGCCATGAGAATTTCCATCGATGAGTGCAAAGAAAGAACCGCTAGGATGTGTGCTATGAAAGATTGCTTTGTAAAAGCATGTTCTTCTAGTTTCCATGATAATAATGATGAATATCTAAAAGTTATTGATGTGTCCCCTATTAAATCTTTGTTTTGCAATATGAATCTTGATAATGATGGGACTGGAGATGAGTCAACTTTATTTAAAAGGCATCCCAATGATTCAGAGTTTTTAGATCTTGATGCTAAATTTGGTAAAAGTGCGATTGGAGAGATCAAAACTTTACATAGCAATGAACCCACTATTATGTATTTAAAGGAATTTAATTATGAATTGTTCTTTAATAGATTGTATTTCCTTGTTGCAATCCGTGTTGAATTCTCCTCATGCTTATAGTCAAAATAAAGCTTTTACCAAACATATCGCTGATGCTTTCATGCAATCTTATGAAGAAAAACTTGAATTGTAAGTTTCTATACCTGGAAAGCTTTATGATGAATGGGAACCTACTATTAAAATTAAAAATAAATATCATGAATGCTATGCTTTGTGTGATTTGGGTGCTAGTGTTTCCACGATTCCGAAAACTTTATGTGATGTGCTAGGTTTCCATGAATTTGATGATTGCTCTTTAAACTTGCACCTGGCGGATTCCACTATTAAGAAACCCATGGGAAGGATTAATGATGTTCTTATTGTTGCAAATAGGAATTATGTGCCCATAGATATTTTCGTTCTTGATATAGATTGCAATCTTTCATGTCCTATTATTCTTGGTAGACCTTTCCTTAGAACGATTGGTGCAATTATTGATATGAAGGAAGGGAATATTAGATTCCAATTTCCATTAAGGAAAGGCATAGAACACTTTACTAGAAAGAAATTCAAATTACCTTATGAATCTATTATGCGAGCCACTTATGAATTGAATGCCAAAGATGGCAATACTTAGATCTATTCTCGCTTTTATGCCTAGCTTGGGGCGTTAAACGATAGCGCCTGTTGGGAGGCAACCCATTCTATTTTTGTTTCTTGCTTTTTGCTTCTGTTTAGTAATAAATAAATCATCTAGATTATGTTTAGATGTTGGTTTATGTTTTAATTAGTGTTTGTCCCAAGTAGAACCTATAGGATAACCTACGGTGATAGTTAATTTGATTCTGCTGAAAAACAGAAACTTTTGCACGCACGAGAATAATTTTAGTAAATCACACAAACGTTATTCTTAGTTAATTCCTGATGGGGTAGATCAATAGACAAATTTACCATGACTTCCTATTTTTATAGTATTTTTAGAGTTCCATAAGTATTCGAAAGTTATAGATTGCTACAGACTGTTCTGTTTTTGACAGATTCTGTTTTTCGTGTGTTGTCTGCTTATTTTGATGAATCTATGGCTAGTATCGGGGGGTATGAACCATAGAGAAGTTGGAATACAGTATGTTTAACACACATATAAATAAATAATGAGTTCATTACAGTACCTTAAGTGGTGGTTTTTCTTTCTTGCACTAACGGAGCTCATGAGATTTCATGTTGAGTTTTGTGTTGTGAAGTTTTCAAGTTTTGGGTAAAGATTTGATGGACTAAGGAATAAGGGGTGGCAAGAGCCTAAGATTGGGGATGCCCATGGCAGCCCAAGATATTCAAGGACAACCAAAAGCCTAAGCTTGGGGATGCCCAGAAGGCATCCCCTCTTTCGTCTTCGTCTATCAGTAACTTTACTTGGAGCTATATTTTTATTCGCCACATGATATGTGTTTTTCTTGGAGCGTCTTGTATGATATGAGTCTTTGCTTTTTAGTTTACCACAATCATCCTTGATGTACACACCTTTTGGTAGAGACACACTTGATTCGGAATTTATTAGAATACTCTATGTGCTTCACTTATATCTTTTGAGCTAGATAATTTTGCTCTAGTACTCCACTTATATCTTTTAGAGCACGACGGTGGTTTTATTTTGTAGAAATTGTTGATCTCTCATGCTTCACTTATATTATTTTGAGAGTCTTTTAGCACAGCATGGTATTTGCTATGGTTATAAAATTGGTCCTAGATTGATGGGCATCCAAGTTGGGTATAATAAAACCTATCATAGAAAGTGAATTGGATGCTATGATCATTTTGATGCTTTATAATTGTTTTGAGATATGAGGATGATGATATTAGAGTCATGCTAGTGGAGTAATTATGAATTTGTTGAATACTTGTGTTGAAGTTTGTGATTCCCATAGCATGCACGTATGGTGAACCGCTTTGTGATGAAGTTGGAGCAAGATTTATTTATTGATTGTCTTCCTTATGAGTGGCGGTTGGGGATGAGCGATGGTCTTTTCCTACCAATCTATCCCCCTAGGAGCATGCACATAGTACTTTGTTTTCAATGACTTGTAGATTTTTGCAGTAAGTATATGAGTTCTTTATGACTAATGTCGAGTCCATGGATTATACACACTCTCACCCTTCCACCATTGCTAGCCTCTCTTGTGCCGTGCAACTTTCGCCGGTGCCATACACGCACCATATACCTTCCTCAAAACAGCCACCATACCTACCTATAATGGCATTTCCATAGCCATTCCGAGATATATTGCCATGCAACTTTCCATCGTTCTGTTTATTATGACACACATCATCATTGTCATATTGCTTTTGCATGATCATGTAGTTGACATCGTATTTGTGGCAAAGCCACCTTCATAATTCTTTCATACATGTCACTCTTGATTCATTGCATGTCCCGGTACACCGTCGGAGGCATCCGCATAGTCATATTTTGTTAAAAGTATTGAGTTGTAATTCTTGAGTTGTAAGTAAATAAAAGTGTGATGATCTTCATTATTAGATCATTGTCCAAAGTGAGGAAAGGATGATGGAGACTATGATTCCCCCACAAGTCGGGATGAGGCTTCGGACTTTATAAAAAAAAGGAGAAAGTCCATAAAAAAGAGAAAGGACATAAAAAAAGAGAAAGGCCATGAAAAAAAGGGAGGCCCCAAAAAAATGAGAGAAAAAGAGAGAAGGGACAATGCTACTATCCTTTTACCACACTTGGGCTTCAAAGTAGCACCATGATCTTCATGTAGAGAGTCTCCTATGTTGTCACTTTCATATACTAGTGTGAATTTTTCATTATAGAACTTGGCTTGTATATTCCAATGACGGGCTTCCTCAAAATGCCCTAGGTCTTCGTGATCAAGCAAGTTGGATGCGCACCCACTTAATTTCTTTTGTTGAGCTTTCATACACTTATAGCTCTAGTGCATCCGTTGCATGACAATCCCTACTCACTCACATTGATATCTATTAATGGGCATCTCCATAGCCCGTTGATACGCCTAGTTGATGTGAGACTATCTTCTCCTTTTTTTGTCTTCTCCACAACCACCATTCTATTCCACATATAGTGCTATGTCCATGGCTCACGCTCATGTATTTCGTGAAAGTTGAAAAAGTTCGAGAATACTAAAGTATGAAACAATTGCTTGGCTTGTCATTGGGGTTGTGCATGATTAAATACTTTGTGTGATGAAGATAGAGCATACCAGACTATATGATTTTGTAGGTATAACTTTCTTTAGCCATGTTATTTTGAGAAGACATGATTGCTTTGTTAGTATGCTTGAAGTATTATTGTTTTTATGTCAATATGAACTTTTGTCTTGAATCATTTGGATCTGAACATTCATGCCACAATAATGAAAATTACATTGAGAAATATGGTAGGTAGCATTCCACATCAAAAATTCTGTTTTTATCATTTACCTACTCGAGGACGAGCAGGAATTAAGCTTGGGGATGCTTGACACGTCTCCAACGTATCCATAAGTTTTCATTGTTCCATGCTATTATATTACCCGTTTTGGATGTTTATGGGCTTTACTTTACACTTTTATATCATTTTTGGGACTAACCTACTAACCGGAGGCCCAGCCCGAATTGCTATTTTTTTTGCCTATTTCAGTGTTTCGAAGAAAAGGAATATCAAACGGAGTCCAAACGGAATGAAACCTTCGGGAGCGATCTTTTTGGAACAAACGCAATCTAGGTGACTTGGAGTGGACGTCAAGAAGCAGCCGAGGCGGCCACGAGGCAGGAGGGCGCGCCCTAGGGGGGTGGGCATGCCCCCCAACCTCGTGGGCCCCTCGTGGTTCCCCTGACCTACCTCCTTCGCCTATATATATCCTCGTACCCTGAAAACATCAGGAGCACCATGAAAACTTATTTGCACCGCCGCAACCTTCTGTATCCGCGAGATCCCATCTTGGAGCGTTCGCCGGCGCTCCGCCGGATGGGGAATCAACCATGGAGGGCTTCTACATCAACACCATAGCCTCTCCGATGAGTTGTGAGTAGTTTACCACATACCTTTGGGTCCATAGTTATTAGCTAGATGACTTCTTCTCTCTCGTTGAATCTCAATACAAAGTTCTCCTTGATCTTCTTGGAGATCTATTCGATGTAACTCTTTTTGCAGTGTGTTTGTCGAGATCCGATGAATTGTGGGTTTATGATAAAGTTTATTTATGAGAAATATTTGAATATCCTCTGAATTATTTTGTGTATGATTGGTTTTCTTAGCAAGTATCTTCGAATTATCAGTTTGGTTTGGCCTACTAGATTGATCTTTCTTGCAATGGGAGAAGTGCTTAGCTTTGGGTTCAATCTTTTGTCCTTTCCCAGTGACAGCAGGGGCAGCAAGGCACGTATTGTATTGTTGCCACCGAGGATAAAAAGATGGGGTTTATATCATATTGCTTGAGTTTATCCCTCTACATCATGTCATCTCGCCTAATGTGTTACTCTGTTCTTATGAACTTAATACTGTAGATGCAGGCAGGAGTCGGTCGATGTGTCGAGTAATAGTAGTAGATGTAGAATCATTTCGATCTACTTGTTGCGTACATGATGCCTATATACATGATCATGCCTAGATATTCTCATAACTATGCACTTTTCTATCGATTGCTCGACAATAATTTGTTCACCCACCGTAATACTTATGCTATCTTGAGAGAAGCTACTAGTGAAACCTATGGCCCCCGCGTCTATCTTTTATCATATAAGCTTTCCATCTATCTTTATTTTGCAATCTTTACTTTTCAGTCTATATCATAAAAATACCAAAAATATTTATCTTATCTTATTATCTCTATCAGATCTCACTTTTGCAAGTTACCGTGAAGGGATTGACAACCCCTTTATCGCGTTGGTTGCGAGGTTCTTGTTTGTTTGTGTAGGTACGAGGGACTTTTGAGGAGCCTCCTACTTGATTGATACCTTGGTTCTCAAAAACTGAGGGAAATACTTACGCTACTTTGCTGCATCACCCTTTCCTCTTCAAGGGAAAACAAACGCTGTGCTCAAGAGGTAGCAATGGCGTGGCGGGCGTCCGGTGCAAGTACGGCACGGCCAGCCTCTGGTGCAAGTACGACGCAGAGGGCGTGTGCCCACTCCTGGCGAGGAATGGGGGTACTGACGGGATGTGTACCCAGCTGCGACGCCCTATCGACAACAGGCAAGCACCGATGGATCTGCTCTTGCTGTGCGGCACACCGTGGCTCTCGCTCTGCGGCGCTCCAAAGGTCTCGCTCTGTGGCAAGCCGCACCCTATCAACGCAGACGCACCTAGCTTGCTCTGTGGCACGCCATCGATCATGTTGTGCTGTGAGCTGCAGCCTCTCGGCGCTGACATGCCTATCTTGATCGGTGGCGCTGAAGTGCCATGCACCAAGGGTCTGCTCAACCCTGGCGATGACGTGCATCACAGCGTCGTCCATTGTGTTGCCGGGGAGCACCGCGGCCTCGACGGGCAGTGGTGCCTTATGGTTTTCCTCATCGACGAGGTTGATGGCAGAGGCGGCGCTTTGGTGGGTTGGCATACTTCGAAAAGGTGGATGTGCTACAAGCTGCGCTTGTTGCCTCCATACGTCACGCTACGCCTAGGTTTATGCAATATCGCTGGGTGGCGGGAAACAGGTGAGGAAATGGCGGGAAACGGTGGCGTGTTCATAAAACGCCATAAATTAATGGAAACTTAGCATATAAGGAACATCGAGCTAGCACAAGAAGTAGATGATGATGAGATGAACACATACCACACTAGGGAACCCGTCGGAGCTGAATTCATCAATCGCAAACGATTGTACACTAGCAAGTGTTTGCCCACAACACACACGGCTTATTCCATCACAAACAGGTTGGATGGATTAACTGTATGCCATGTATACACATAGTCAAAAAGTAATGCGGTAGACCTTCTTTAACATGTGTTAAAAATAAAATATAAATATAAACACAAGGACCTTGAGGTTAAATTAACTCATGGGATGGGTCATATCAGTCTTTTAATTTGACAGATATGACCCATCCTATCAGTTAATTTAACACGAACGCAATTTCCCATCTAGTCATCCATCTGATGGTTGCTCCAGCCTGAGCACACTTAACTTGAGAGTTCTCTTACATGAGCTACTGGTGGAACAGCTAGTCCTTTCTGATATAGGATGCCTCATCGCATCCTTATAGCATATCCAGATGACCGCCCGTCCCCCAATGGCCAGGGCATATCACATACGTCTTATTAGAATCAATCGTTTGTGTTATTATCGGTCTTCGCACACATTTCTGATTACAGACCTATTTGCCGCGTATCACACACATCTTGTTATATTGAACCATTTTTGTTCTCATGGCTCAACGCAAATAGTTCATCTGAGTGAACCCCATGCCGTATATCGCACACACCTAGATCTAGCTGAGCGTTCCTTTTGTGTTGCCTAATCACAAATAGTTCATCCAAGTGAAGCGTATGCTGTATATTCCACACACCTTCATCTGGCTGCCCGCTTCTTTTGTTCCTCCCCATCGCAAACAGTTAATTTAACTGAACAGTATGCCCTGCATCGCACATGCAACCAAAATCTTAACCGTGTTTGATGCATCCGTCATCGCAAATGTTTTGCACCTTTTTTGATGGGTTTTTTACACCACCATTTGCGATTATTGCATCGCAAACAGTTTCGTTGAAGGGACTCTGATCGCAGCATCGCGTTAGTAGCATCCTACAGTAGTGATCATTTGTATTTATTTGATTTGACGATAGCCCATACTCGAATCAAAGTTTGGATAAGATAATAGATCCAACAACTGATCACGGAGATCAATTCATGAAGATATCATCTTTCTTCAACACACACACACACAAGATATCCCTTTGGAGTGAACTAAGTGGATTAAGCTTTTATCTTCCAACTCTCCAAGTGGTTGTTTAGCTTAACCATTTATTTCAGAGGTATCCCACACAAATTCTTGGACAAAAGGGTGGTTACAAGAAAACCAACTTGATAACAGACTCAACATAACGGTCAGGGGACAACCTGGTAATACTTCCGACAAGATATCCGAAAAATCATGAACCACCGATATGTTATTAAGCTCGAGAATAATCTTGCTTTCCAGGCAAGATGATATGATCAAAAGAGCGAGAGATTGATACAAACCAAACTCACTGATCGAAGGGTGCACCAAGAAAATGGACTAGGTAGCACGATCAATCTTAGAATAGTGATTCAATAACCAACACACTAAGAATGATATTATTGTCCATTAACCACCAACAACATGGTTGCTAGGAGTATTGATTTCACACATCACAGTTCACTTTCAAGCATTCCAGTTTCAACAACATGGGACCGAGGAAAGAACAATGATGATGAGAAGTATCACTGCATCAAGAATTCATAAGAGGTGGTGCAATTCTCATGACAATCTTGACATAAAGAGGGTAATACTCCGAGGTAGAATGGATCAAAGCTGGATTGACATTTTGATCTGTGGAATACAACAACTTTGACCCAATCCTCGAGATGGATAACATACCGGAGTTTTCTTATCCTAGTCATTCTGCAGTACAATGGCTCGACGGATCATAGGAATAGTAGGCACCGATGAGCACGAATGCACAACTATTCCTGACTAGCAATTGCTAGACGATGGTCGGAATACAACTGAAGAGGGACAACTCAAAGGAACGCATAACTTTCTGAGTTGTCGATCCATAGATTAGTATGTCGAGCAAAGCTCAACATTTCTTCCGGATAACCCATGCAGAAAAGTAGGATTGACAGAGTCACAAATATGGAATGGAGAACTCATCAAGAGCACTCTTATTGTGATCTTTTGGTTCAAATGAATTTCTGCCAAGGATGGTTCATGGTATTTGGAAGAATGATATATCATGTCCTAAGGCATAATAGTGTACCTTCCTGAATAAAAAAACAAACAAAGAAGGTGCCAGCAAAGTAATAATCTCACGAGTCCCCTGGCTAAATAATAAGTTGTAATGAAGTCACCTATGCTTATCATTGTCAATAAAATGATGCCCCGCCATACTAGCGTAGTCTAAATATTTAGTAGGTAGCAGCCTCTCCTCCGCCTCCTCATGTCTAATAGGAATCTCAAAATGTCTAGCGAGGTGGAAAGCATATGTGCCACCATAAATAACACCCTTCGAACAGTTTGTGTGTAACCGTCGAGTGACCATAGCACCCAAACTAAAAGTTCTATCAGCATATAAAGCATGGCACAAAATAGGAAGGTCTGGAGCACTAAGTGATCCACTCTCCCAATGACCAATCAAACATCTCCCGGTAAATAATGCATAGTAACGTAAAATGGGAAAAAATGTAAACTAGCCACTCTCGCTTCTGACACTCCTCTCTCCTCTCCCACTGTAGTTTCAAAAATGAAATCATCCGTGTCTCTAGGACGTGGATCAGTGTGATTGCCCTCATAAGGTATTTTGCAAACATTGGAAAATCATACAGTGTCATTTCCTTAGGCACATCATAAAGGTTGAATTCTATGATGAGTGGTTCCTTCCTCGGATAAAAGTGAAAGTTTTGCATGAAGGTATTAGTGAGTAGGAGATATTGACCCTACTTATCTTCGAGGAAGGGAATGATGTCGGCATTGTTCGTCGAGTAATAGAAATCGTCATAAATTCCAGCTTCCTGCAAGAAGGTGTCACACGGCCACCCACAAGGCCGAACCTCCGCTGCACGTGGAACATGGTATTTGGGCTTCTCCTTTGGAGTTTCCTCTGAATCACGGCTTGACGAGCCCCTTAACAACCTCCTCATGGTTCTCTCTTTTCTGAAATTTTCTAAAACTTTTAGTGACTCAAAATAAAAGTGAACCAAACTCAATAAAATTGTTAGCAACTACTCCTACTAGTGTCCAGAGGACATATTATGGACCAAAACTAGTTTGAACCATATAAATTTGCCAGGCAAGCTCAAGAACATGTTCACCAATAGTAGCTAAATGTGCAAATAACAAACCACTAGAACAAAAACTAATTGGACCAATGGAAGAGTGACATGCCGATGAGCAATCCACCAAAACAGTTTTGGAAACGGAGCTATGAGCAAGGAGATCAAAATTGGCTGCAAGATGAGCAAGAACACGGGTTCGAGAAAACAAGTGATTTTTCTAGAGGAAGAAGAAGAGCATGGGTGGTAGCAATAAGTGAGGGGGCCTACATGGGCCCCACAAGCTTGCAGGGCGTGCCCAGGGGGTTGGGTACGCCCTGTGAGCTTGTGGCTCACAGGTGTACCCCCCTGAGGTGTGTGAAGTGCCAATATTTGTTAAATATGACGAAAAAATCATATTAAATTTTTAGGGAATTTGGAGAACTTTTATTTTCTGGTAATTTTTTATTGCATGGATAATTCAGAAAACAACATAATTGGGGTATTTCTACTTTATTTATTCTAGCTAACACAGAGTAAAAAGTGGAGACAGAAGGTTGTGTTTACTAAATTCATCGACCACATGCGCACCAAAAGGAATCCATTAATAAGGTTGATCAAGTCTTATTAACAATGTCAGCATTCTGGGATCGCGGGTACCCAGATCTGCTACCTATGGCCCACGGCGTGGCTCCCTCGACGACTTGGTACAACACAGTGACAAGGCCTTCAAGAAAAGACCCTCGCGAGGGCCCCGGCCTCGCGAGGAGGACGACACCAAGACCTCCAAAGGAGCTGTCTCCCCAGGTTGCCTCCTGAGAGTGGAGATTTCTATGCAGTTACCCAGCCTCCCGAGGCTGCGATGATGTGATCCATGACGACCAAGGCTAGGCGGGCACTAGCGGGCGCATAGGAGACAGTTTCCCTTTCAGTGCAAAGGGAGCAGGGACAGACGCATGTTCCCAAGGAATCCTCCAAAGCTTCCTATTCCGGTGCAACAAGACCAAGACCACGGGCTCGGCAGGACGGATGTCATCACCGAGCCCACCGCTGCATCATGACTAGAAGCTTTGCAGGAGAAGACCACATTTCGTCGGGATTAGATGTACTTCTTGTCCCCTTTCAAATTGACCGCTGTGGGATCCCTTCCCGCCTAAGTTTTGGGGAAAGAGGACCGAGGACATTATAAATATAGGCTAGGCACCATCGTAGAAGGGGATCCCCGGATGAGATCTTTTCCACCCTCACCACCATAGCCCTCGCGAGGATGTCCATCCACCGTACTAGTTCATCCTCGGCCCCTTGTGAGGCCAATCCACCACAAAGCAGGAGTAGGATTTTACACCGCAACGTGGCCTGAAGCTGCTTAAACTGCTGTGTTCATCTGCTTCCCCGCTCATGTGTGCATCCGACGAGGCTAGACTGTATGGCGACGAGCTTGAGACTTGAGAGGATGAGATATTCGCACACGCCCAGAGTTTGAACCTTCTTGGCTCTGCGGAGCCCTGAATATGAAATTTGGCGCACCAGGTAAGGGTATGTCAACGTCCTTCTTCCGCCTCCGCTTCGTCTCCGATTCGTCGCTCCCACGGCCGATGCACATCGGGTCCGCGCTGAGCACCGAGCTGCTCGCGTCGCCCACATGGCGCCCGTGGGCAACGGCGCCCTGTGTAGCTCTGCCTCTCCCGCGGCTAACACTACCACTGGCCCTGCTAATCACGAGCAACATGATTCTTTGATGCCACCCTCCATGCAGCGTGATGGCCACACTTCCACTCCATCGTCCACTCTCGCCCTGGCATCGTCCTCCCACGTCTGCCGCAGGCCGGCGAATGCGCTGGCTGGGCTGGTCATGGAGCGCGAACTGCTGCGCTGCCATCCCGCCAATGACCGCTACGACGGTTGGGTTGGCAGCATCGCCGAGCTTGTTAACACCGCCGACAAAGGCCCTACGCCATCCTGCTCATTCCGTCCCCCGCCATCCTAGGCAGGTGATGTGGCGCATGGCACACCTCACCCTCCTCCTCTGCACGGTGCCGACCACGAGCCTGGGCATGATGCACAACCGCGTGACCCACCGCATGGAGTGCCGGCACGCAATAAAGCAAGCTGCCAGGTGGTGCAGCGGCCACAAGGCAACGCACGCACACTCCCCACGCTAGAATCAAGACCACACACTGCTGGAGGCAGTGGCCTGTGGGCATCAAGACCAAGCTGTACCCGTGCGAGTTGTGCCCATGAGTGCAGCGGGCTGCCGCGCCTTCACCCCGGAGTTACGCCGCGTCGTCTGACCCGACAAGTTCAAGCCAGATCTTCCTCCATGCTACGACATCACCCTTGACCCTGCGGAGTTCCTCCAGCTCTACTCGCTAAGCATCTAGGCAGCCAATGGTGACGAGAAGGTCATGGCAAACTGGTGGCTGTCAAGGACGGCACGCGCTCCTGGCTCCTCCACCTCTAGGAGGGGTCAATCTCCTCTTGGGACAAGCTTCGCGAGCGTTTCATCGCCAAATTACAGGGCACCCGTGATCGTGGCCCAGCAGTGGGTGACCTGCGGCGCGTGAAGTAGCAGTCAGGCGAGACCCTGCACAAGTACATACAGCTCTTCATGAACATTCACCTCAAGATCCCGAAGGCGTCGGACAAGGCCATCATCTCAGCGTTCACCGACGGCGTCCGAGATGTCAAGATGAAAGAGGAGCTTGCCATCCATGAGGACTTATGCTCGGCCCCCGAGATGTTCAACTTGGCGAACAAGTGCGTAAGGGGCGAAGAAGGCCACCTCTCCTCATTGAGCTTCCGAAGGCCGACCCTAAAGACGAGAAGGCCAAGGCTATGGAAGCAAAGCGCAAGGGCCCCGCTATGCTCGCAGCCGAGCCTGAGATGAAGCATGGCCGTGACCACGATGAGCCTCCTAGGGGCAACCACCCATTCTGCATCTTCCACAATGTTCATAGCCACAACACAAATGACTGTCAAGAGCTCATGGAACTTCACAATGGACGCCTCGGCCGCTGCCCCAAGCGTGGTAACCGTGGCTACGACCGTGGAGGAGGTCATGGTGGAGGCCACTGGCACAATCGCAACCCTCGCCAGGACTGGCATGACCAGGCTCGCGAGGACTGCTGGCGCGATGAGCCTCGCAACAGACCCTTCCGCGACCAGCCTCGTGAGGCCCATCCTCAAGGCAATGCCAGCCTCCCTTCATTGTCGCCGCCGGCAAGGAGAAACGACGAAAACCAACAGGGTGATGGAGCCGGGGGCATCCAGGAGCCTCATGCGATCGCCTGCATCCTGGGTGATGCTCAGGCCCACGCCTCACACTACATCTTCAAGCAGTTCTCTTGTAGATGAACGCGGCCCTCCCGAAGCCCGAGGCCATGTATCCCCTCAAGTGGCTGCAGTACACCATCACCTTCGACTCAAAGGACCACCTCAAGTGCTCGGCCGCAAGAGGCACGCTTCCCATGCTCTGCACGCCCACCATCAGCAACATCCTCATCACCAAGACCCTCATCAAAGGTGGTGTGGGGCTCAATGTTCTCTCTGTTGAGACGTTCGAGATGCTCCAAGTGCCTTAGGACTAGCTCCTGCCAACCAAGCCTTTCTCCGGGGTGACCGATGGCTCCATCGTCTCCCTGGGGCAGATACGCCTCCTAGTCACCTTCGGCAAGCATGACAACTACCACACCGAGCTCATCGACTTTGATGTCGCCCACATGGGCCTTCCGTACAACGCCATCCTGGGGTATCCAGCCCTCGCTAAGTTCATGGCCGCAACTCACAATGGCTACAACATCCTCAAGATGCTAGGGAGTGGTAGTGAAAGGATCGAGATGGACATAGAGGGGGGGGGGTGAATAGGTACAATTACAAATTTTAATTATTCCTTAGCAATTTTAGGCAATGATGCGGAATATGAAGGTGAGCCTAACAATTGCAAGTGAGTACTAAGTACTAAGCAAGTAAGCACAAGTACACAAGTAAGCAACCTCAATATGATGTAAGTAAGATCAAAGAGACAAGTAACCACAAGTAGAGAGTTAGGGTTAGGAATAATCGCAACTTCGGGAGACGAGGATGTATGCCGATGTTCACTTCCTTGGAGGGAATCTAGTCACCGTTAGAGAGGTGGATGTTACCACGAAGGCAGACCAATGCCACGAAGGCTCACCCTATTCTCCCTTTGAGAAAACACCACAGAGGCGTTTCTCAACCACTAATGTAGACCTTGGGGCGATCTACAAACCCTTACAAACTTTCCTGGGGTAATCACAAAGGTTGATTCCTCACTGAAAGACTCCTACTGCCTAGGAGTCTCCACCTCCAAGAGTAATAAGAATGTTGTGGAAAAGCTCAAGACTTTCTCAAATTACAAATTCCTTTGGTGCAAAGAAGGGGAAAGAGTGGATCTATCACTTGATCGGAGAACTTCTCTCTAAGACTCTTAAATCACTTGGGGATCTAGGATTTGATGTAGGTGATTGAGATAGAGAGAGTGAAGAGTGTTCTTGGCCAGCTCAAAGTGAATGGTCAACCCTATCCCGCGGAAGGGAAAGGTGTATATATAGTGGATGTGGAAATGTGACCGTTTGGGACACATAAGTGCACAGGATAGGTCAGTCGTCTGGACAACATCAGACGTCCGGTGGTACAAATAAGTCCGTACATCCGACAGACATCGGATGTCCGGCCACTGTGTATATGTGAGCCACATACCAGTACATAGGACACGGACGTCCGAGACGGGCCGTACATCCGGAGCCCGGACGACTGGAGAGTCTGGAAATCCGTAAATACGGTTCTGTTGTGAAAGTACCGGACGTCCGAGACCTGCCAGAGGATCGAAGGTCGGACGTCCGGAGAGTTTCGGAAATCCGCAAATATCATTCTGTAAAGGAACACCGGACGACCGGAGGGAGCCGGACGTTGATACGTCGACAACGTATCTTTATATTTTCATTGCTCCAAGCTACTTTATCTACTGTTTTGGACTATATTGGGCTTTATTTTCCACTTTTATATTACTTTTGGGACTAACCTATTAACCGGAGGCCCAGCCCAGAATTTTTGTTTTTTGCCTATTTCAGTGTTTCGAAGAAACGGAATATCAAACGGAGTCCAAACGGAATGAAACCTTCGGGAACGTGATTTTCCAACCGAACATGATCCACGAGACTTGGACCCCACTCCAAGCAGTGTCAGAGGCTATCACGAGGGTGGAGGGCGCGCCCCCCTACCTCGTGGGCCCCCTGACGCTCCACCGACGTACTCCTTCCTCCTATATATACCTACGTATCCCCAAACGATCAGAACAGGAGCCAAAACCTAATTCCACCGCCGCAACCTTCTGTATCCATGAGATACCATCTTGGGGCCTGTTCTGGAGCTCCGCCGGAGGGGGCATCCACCACGGAGGGCTTCTACATCAACACCATAGCCCCTCCGATGAAGTGTGAGTAGTTTACTTCAGACCTTCGGGTCCATAGCTAGTAGCTAGATGGCTTCTTCTCTCTTTTTGGATCTCAATACAATGATCTCCCCCTCTCTCGTGGAGATCTATTCAATGTAATCTTCTTTTGCGGCATGCTTCTTGAGACCGATGAATTGTGGGTTTATGATCCAGTATTATCTATGGAAAATATTTGATTCTTCTCTGAACTCTTTTATGTATGATTGAGTTATCTTTGCAAGTCTCTTCGAATTATCTTTTTTGGTTTGGCCAACTAGATTGGTAGTACTTGCAATGGGAGAAGTGCTTAGCTTTGGGTTCAATCTTGCGGTGTCCTTACCCAGTGACAGAAAGGGTTGCAAGGCACGTATTGTATTGTTGCCATCGAGGATAACAAGATGGGGTTTTTATCATATTGCATGAATTTATCCCTCTACATCATGTCATCTTGCTTAAGGCGTTACTCTGTTTTTAACTTAATACTCTAGATGCATGCTCGATAGCGGTCGATGAGTGGAGTAATAGTAGTAGATGCAGAATCGTTTCGATCTACTTGTTTTGGACGTGAAGCCTATATACATGATCATTGCCTAGATATACTCATAACTATGCTCAATTCTGTCAATTGCTCAACAGTAATTTGTTCACCCACCGTAGAATACTTATGCTCTTGAGAGAAGCCACCAGTGAAACCTATGGCCCCCGGGTCTATTCTCATCATATCAATCTCTATCACTTTATTTACTTGCTTTGTCTTTACTTTGCCTTTTACTTTTTACTTTGCATGTATCTATCAAAAATACCAAAAATATTATTTATCATCTCTATCAGATCTCACTTTCGTAAGTGATCGAGAAGAGCTTGACAACCCCTAATCGCGTTGGTTGCGAGTTGCTATGGTTTTGTGTAGGTACAAGGGCCTTGTGCGTGTTCTCCTACTGGATTGATACCTTGGTTCTCAAAAACTGAGTGAAATACTTACGCTACTTTGCTGCATCATCCTCTCCTCTTCGGGAAAATCCAACGCAGTGCTCAAGAGGTAGCAAGAAGAATTTCTGGCGCCGTTGCCGGGGAGGCTCACGCAAGCAAGTCAACCATACCAAGTACCCATCACAATCCCTATCTCTCGCATTACATTATTTGCCATTTTCCTCTCGTTTTCCTCTCCCGCACTTCACCCTTGCCGTTTTATTCGCCCTCTCTTTCCCAATCTCCTCCTCTCTTTTCCGTTTGCCTTTTTCTCGTTGCCTTTCTGTTTGCTTGTGTGTTGGATTACTTGTTGCCATGGCGCAAGATAATACAAAATTGTGTGATTTCTCGAATACCAATAATAATGATTTCCTTAGTACTCGGATTGCTCCTCTTAATAATGATGAGTCTTGTGAAATCAATACCGCTTTGCTGAATCTTGTTATGAAAGATCAATTCGCCGGCCTTCCTAGTGAAGATGCCGCGACTCATCTAAACAATTTTGTTGATTTGTGTGATATGCAAAAGAAGAAAGATATGGATAACAATATTGTCAAATTGAAGTTATTTCCGTTTTCACTTAGAGATCGTGCTAAAGTTTGGTTTTCAACTTTGCCTAAAAATAGTATTGATTCTTGGAACAAGTGCAAAGATGCTTTTATCTCTAAGTATTTCCTCACGCTAAGATTATCACTCTTAGGAACGACATCATGAATTTTAAACAACTCGATCATGAGCATGTTGCCCAATCTTTTGAAAGAATGAAATTAATGCTTTGCAATTGCCCTACTCATGGTTTGAATTTATGGATGATTATACAAAAATTTTATGCCGGATTGAATTTTGCTTCTAGAAATCTTTTAGATTCGGCCGCGGGAGGCACGTTTATGGAAATCACGTTAGGAGATGCTACAAAATTGCTTGATAATATTATGGCTAGTTATTCAGTGGCACACCGAAAGATCTTCTAGTAAAAAAGTGCATGCTCTAGAAGAAATCAATGCTTTGAGTGAAAAGATGGATGAACTTATGAAGATGTTTGCTCCTAAAAATACTCCTCTTGATCCCAATGATATGCCTTTATCTACCTTGCTTGAGAATAATAATGAATCTATGGATGTGAATTTTGTTGGTAGGAATAGTTTTGGAAACAACATGTATAGAGGGAATTTTAATCCTAGGCCTTATCCTAGTAATCCTTCTAATAATTATGGAAATTCCTACAACAACTCTTATGGAAATTTTAATAAGATGCCCTCTGAATTTGAGAGTAGTATTAAAGAGTTTATGAATTCACAAAAGAATTTTAATGCTTTGCTTGAAGAGAAATTGCTTAAAGTTGATGATTTGGCTAGGAACATTGATAGAATTTCTCTTGAAATTGATTCTTTAAAGCTCATATCTATTACTCCTAAGCATGATATCAATGAGTCTCTCAAAGCCACGAGAATTTCCATTGATGAGTGCAAGGAAAGAACCGCTAGGATGCATGCTTCCAAAGATGCCTTAATTAAAGCGTGTTCGTCCAATTCCTGTGAAAATCAAGATGAAGATCTAAAAGTTATTGATGTGTCCCTTTGTTTTGCAATATGATTTTTGATGAAACTGAAGATGATCTTCCTTTACCTAGAAGGCGTTCTAAGAATTCAGAGTTTCTAGATCTTGATGATGAATTTGATGATAGTGGGATTCAAATAAATAAAAATCGTGATGTTGCTAAACCCACTATTTTGGATCTCAAGGAATTTAATTATGAAAATTGATCATTGATTGGTTGTATTTCCTTGTTGCAATCCGTGCTAGATTCTCCTCATGGTTAGTCAAAATAAGGCCTTTACCGAACACATTGTTGATGCCTTGATGCAATCTTATGAAGAAAAACTTGAGTTGAAAGTTTCTATCCCTAGAAAACTCTATGAGGAATGGGAACCTACTATTAAAATTAAAATTAAAGATTATGAGTTTCATGCTTTGTGTGATTTGGGTGCTAGTGTCTCTATTATTCCCAAAACTTTATGTGATTTGCTAGATTTCCGTGATTTTGATGATTGCTCTCTAAACTTGCATCTTGCGAATCCACTATTAAAAAGCCTATGGGAAGAATTAATGATGTTCTTATTGTTGCAAATAGGAATTATGTGCCCGTAGATTTTATCGTTTTTGATATATATTGCAATCCTTCATGTCCTATTATTCTTGGTAGACCTTTCCTTAGAATGATTGGTGCAATTATTGATATGAAGAAAGGGAATATTCGATTCCAATTTCCCTTAAAGAAGGGCATGGAACACTTCCCTAGAAAGAAAATAAAATTACGATATGAATCTATCATGAGAGCCACCTATGGATTGCCTACCAAAGATGGCAATACCTAGATCTATCCTTGCTTTTATGCCTAGCTAGGGGCGTTAAACGATAGCGCTTGTTAGGAGGCAACCCAATTTGATTTTGTGTTTTTTGTTTTTGCTTCTGTTTAGGAATAAATAATCTATATAGCCTCTGTTTAGATGTGGTTTTATCTTTTAATTAGTGTTTGTGCCAAGTAGAACCTATAGGATAACCTACGATGATAGTTGATTTGATTCTGCTGAAAAACAGAAACTTTGCACGCACGAATATAATTTTGTTAAATCACAGGAACGTGCTTTTGCGTTGATTCTTTTTGATGCTGTTGAAAAAACAAATTGTCCAGGACTTCCTAGTTTGGTAGAATTTTTAGAGTTCCAGAAGTTTGCGTTAGTTACAGATTGCTACAGACTGTTCTGTTTTTGACAGATTCTGTTTTTCGTGTGTTGTTTGCTTATTTTGATGAATCTATGGCTAGTAAAATAGTTTATAAACCATAGAGAAGTTGGGATGCAATAGGTTTAACACCAATATAAATAAAGAATGAGTTAATTAAAGTACCTGGAAGTAGTCTTTTGTTTTCTTTCTCTAACGGAGCTGACGAGATTTCTGTTGAGTTTTGTGTTGTGAAGTTTTCAAGTTTTGGGTGAATTCTTTTGATGGATTATGGAACAAGGAGTGGCAAGAGCCTAAGCTTGGGGATGCCCATGGCACCCCCAAGATAACCCAAGGACACCAAAAAGTCAAAGCTTGGGGATGCCCCGGAAGGCATCCCCTCTTTTCGTCCACTTCCATCTGTAATTTACTTGGAGCTATATTTTTATTCACCACATGATATGTGTTTTGCTTGGAGCGTCTTGTATTATTTGCGTCTTTGCTTGTTAGTTTACCACAATCATCCTTTCTTTACACACCTTTTTGAGAGAGCCATATATGAATTGGAATTTGTTAGAATACTCTATGTGCTTCACTTATATCTTTTAAGCTTGATAATTTTGCTCATAGTGCTTCACTTATATCTTTTGAGCTTGATAGTTTTGCTCATAGTGCTTCACTTAGATCTTTTAGAGAACGGTGGTGGATTTGTTTTAAAGAAAATATTGATCTCTCATGCTTTACTTAGATTATTTTTAGAGTCGTTAATAGCATGGTAATTTGCTTAATGATAATATACTTGGTGTTCAAGATATGTGAAACTTTCTTTTGAGTGCGTTGAATACTAAGATAAGTTTGATGCTTGATAATTGTTTTGAGATATGGAGGTGATAATATCCAAGTCGTGCTAGTTTGGTAATTATGAATTCAAAGAATGCTCGTGTTGAAGTTTGGAAGTCCCGTAGCATGCACGTATGGTTAAAGTTGTGTAAAAAATTTGAAACATGAATTGTACCTGGCTTGTGCATCCTTATGAGTGGCGGTCGGGGACGAGCGATGGTCTTTTCCTACCAATCTATCCCCCTAGGAGCATGCGCGTAGTACTTGAATTTTTGATGACTTCTAAATTTTTGCAATAAGTATATGAGTTCTTTTGACTAATGTTGAGTCCATGGATTATACGCACTCTCACCTTTCCACCTTTGCTAGCCTCTTCGGTACCGTGCATTGCCCTTTCTCACCTTTCGAGTTGGCGCAAACTTCGCTGGTGCATCCAAACCCCGTGATACGATACACTCTATCACACATAAATCTCCTTATATCCTCCTCAAAACAGCCACCATACCTACCTATCATGGCATTTCCATAGCCATTCCGAGATATATTGCCATGCAACTTCCATCATCATTATTATGACATACATTACTTTTGTCATATTGCCATTGCATGATCATGTAGTTGACATCATATTTGTGGCAAATCCACCATGCATTATTTTTCATACATGTCACTCTTGATTCATTGCACCATCCCGTTACACCGCCGGAGGCATTCATATATAGTCATATATTGTTCTAAGTTTCGAGTTGTAATCCTTATGTTGTAATCAATAGAAGTGTGATGATCACCATTTTTAGAGCATTTCCCAAATAAAAAAAAGAGAAAGGCCAAAAGAGAAAAAGAAAGGCCCAAAAAAATTAAAAAGGGCAATGCTACTATCTCTTTTTCCACACTTGTGCTTCAAAGTAGAACCTTGTTCCTCATGTAGTGAGTCTCATATATTGTGCTTCAAAGTAGCACCTTGTTCTTCATGTAGTGAGTCTCATAAGTTGTCTTTTTATACTAGTGGGAATTTTTCATTATAGAACTTGGCTTGTATATTCCTACGATGGGCTTCCTCAAATGCCCTAGGTCTTCGTGAGCAAGCGAGTTGGATGCACACCCACTAGTTTTCTTTTGTTGAGCATTCATAGCTCTAGTGCATCCGTTGCATGGCAATGCCTACTCCTCATGTTGACATCAATTGATGGGCATCTCCATAGCCCGTTAATTAGCCTCGTCAATGTGAGACTTTCTTTTTTTTGTCTTCTCCACACAATCCCCATCATCATATTCTATTCCACCCATAGTGCTATATCCATGGCTCGTGCTCATGTATTGTGTGAAGGTTGAAAAAGTTTGAGATTATTTGAGTATGAAACAATTGCTTGGCTTGTCATCGGGGGTATAGAAGTTGGGAACATCTTTGTGTGACAAAAATGAAGCATAGCTTAACTATATGATTTTGTAGGGATGAACTTTCTTTGCCATGTTATTATGAGAAGACATGATTGCTTTGATTAGTATGCTTGAAGTATTATTATTTTTGTGTCAGTATGAACTTTTGTCTTGAATCTTTCGGATCTGAATAATCATCTCACAATTAAGAAGATTTACATTGAAATTATGCCAAAGTATCACTCTGCATCAAAAATTCTTTTTTATCATTTACCTACTCGAGGACGAGCATGAATTAAGCTTGGGGATGCCTGATACGTCTCCAACGTATCTATAATTTTTGATTGCTCCATGCTAATTTATCTACTGTTTTGGACTATATTGGGCTTTATTTTCCACTTTTATATTACTTTTGGGACTAACCTATTAACCGAAGGCCCAGCCCAGAATTGTTGTTTTTTGCCTATTTCAGTGTTTCAAAGAAACGGAATATCAAACGGAGTCCAAACGGAATGAAACCTTTGGGAACATGATTTTCCAACCGAACGTGATCCAGGAGACTTGGACCCTACTCCAAGCAGTGCTAGAGGCGGTCACGAGGGTGGAGGGTGCGCCCCCCTACCTCGTGGCCCCCCTGACGCTCCGCCGACGTACTCCTTCCTCCTATATATACCTACGTATCCCCGAATGATCAGAACAGGAGCCAAAAACCTAATTCCACCGCCGCAACCTTCTGTATCCATGAGATCCCATCTTGGGGCCTGTTCCGGAGCTCCGCCGGAGGGGGCATCCACCACGGAGGGCTTCTACATCAACACCATAGCCCCTCCGATGAAGTGTGAGTAGTTTACTTCAGACCTTCGGGTCCATAGCTAGTAGCTAGATGGCTTCTTCTCTCTTTTTGGATCTCAATCCAATGATCTCCCCCTCTCTCGTGGAGATCTATTCGATGTAATCTTCTTTTGCGGTGTGTTTGTTGAGACCGATGAATTGTGGGTTTATGATCCAGTATTATCTATGGAAAATATTTGATTCTTCTTTGAATTCTTTTATGTATGATTGAGTTATCTTTGCAAGTCTCTTCGAATTATCTTTTTTGGTTTGGCCAACTAGATTGGTAGTTCTTGCAATGGGAGAAGTGCTTAGCTTTGGGTTCAATCTTGCGGTGTCCTTACCTAGTGATAGAAAGGGTTGCAAGGCACATATTGTATTGTTGCCATCGAGGATAACAAAATGGTTTTTTTATCATATTGCATGAATTTATCCCTCTACATCATGTCATCTTGCTTAAGGCGTTACTCTGTTATTAACTTAATACTCTAAATGCATGCTGGATAGCGGTTGATGAGTGGAGTAATAGTAGTAGGTGCAGAATCGTTTCGATCTACTTGTTTTGGACGTGATGCCTATATACATGATCATTGCCTAGATATACTCATAACTATGCTCAATTATGTCAATTGCTCAACAGTAATTTGTTCACCCACCGTACAATACTTATGCTCTTGAGAGAAGCCACTAGTGAAACCTATGGCCCCCGGGTCTATTCTCATCATATCAATCTCTATCACTTTATTTACTTGCTTTGCCTTTTACTTTTTACTTTGCATGTATCTATCAAAAATACCAAAAATATTATTTATCATCTCTATCAGATCTCACTTTCGTAAGTGACCGAGAAGGGCTTGACAACCCCTAATCGCGTTGGTTGCGAGTTGCTATCGTTATGTGTAGGTACGAGGGACTTGTGCATGGTCTCCTACTGGATTGATACCTTGGTTCTCAAAAACTGAGGGAAATACTTATGCTACTTTGCTGCATCATACTCTCCTCTTCGGGGAAATCCAACGCAGTGCTCAAGTGGTAGCAGAGGTCCGGACATCTGAGATGGACCGAACGTCCGTACAGCACCGGACATCCGGATACAAAAAATAGGAGCTGTGGATTTTGAGCAAGTCTTTCACTAGATCCAACGATCCCCTCTTAATAGTGGGGGATCCCTATACTCAAGAACAAACCATAAACGAAGTCCATGTCTTGTATCTTCATTCTTGAGTTATACGCTTTTTGTCCCTAGTCATGATCCATACACACGGTCTTTGGGACATAATCCTGAGATATACTCGATAAACATGATTAGTCCCTAACATACATGTTGTCATCAACATCAAAATATGATTAAGGGCATGATTGCACTTTCAATCTCCCCCTTTTTGGTAGTTGATGACAACATATATGCACACACATAAAAAAATAGTAATCGGAAGGATTTGTTGTGGAGCTCAATAATCAAGAATAATCAAAGAACGAGCTCCCCCTCAATATGATACCATAGAGACTAAACATGAAGAGGGCTCCCCCTCAAAATGATACCAATGCAATTAAATATCATACACAAGATACTCAAGAAGTAAGCTTAATATAGACTTATAACTCATAGCATGGAACATAAGTTTCGACAATCTCATACATAAGTTCATACAAGCTAATCCACAATCATAGCAATGAGTTCGATTACATGCATAGAGCCTACTCCCCCTTGGCATCAAATATCCAAAAAATTAAGAAAACAAGGGGGAAATATAACAACATCAGAGATCATCCTCAGCATCATCATCATGAGCACCACTACCACCTGCCTTGTCAAAGAAATCAGCCCACTCAGGACCTGAAGGGAAACCAAAATCAAAAGGAGGCTCATAAGGAAGGCGTTCATCGTCACTCACATCATACACTCCGGAGTCTCTCAAACGAGCCTTTAGAGCGTTCTTGGAAGTGACCATGCGAGTGACAACATCGTGATGTTGGGAGCAATGAAAGGTGAACATCTTCATCATTGCAGAGTGAGCCTTCCCAAGAAAGCGAGCAATGCGCCCAAAGGGTGCAGAACTGGAAGGGGAACGGGCAGTATGAGATGGAACACTAGCTGCGGTGTGATGAGCAGGAATGTGAGCATTAGGAGGAGGAACATAATCGGCCGCCATGTGAGCTGGAATGACCCATCGCTCATGCACGTGAGTGCGGACAATGGGAAAAGAAGCGACACTCTCGATAAAAGCCTGAAGGAAGGGGCATGAGGAAAGGCCCGCTTGTGCTGAAAGCTAGCGAGGCGGATCTCATGCCATAGAAAGTGTGGAACATTTATCTTCCCTTTGGGGGATGCAAAGAGGCGATGCATGAGATCAATGCAATAGCTACTGCACGAGCCTTTGTCACCCATCTTGGGATAGATGGTGCGGATGACACACTGATAGATGATGTAAAAAGGGGGGCGCCAAATGGAGACTTTGTTTAGACCTTTTTGTTTCTCTATGTCAGTTAAAGTGGGTATCAGTTTGAGAAGATCCGCACAGACCTCAATGCCCTAGGGCCTATGGTTGGGGTCATCCTTGTGGATTTTGAATCCGGTGTCAGGAAACCCAAGGGCATTAACAAATTGAGCATAAGAGGCTGTAAGCACAGCGTCGGAGGTCATCCAAGTGACAGTGTTATTAGGATGAAAAAAGCATGTGGAGTGGAATTGATGAATGGCAGCTTGGTTAAAGTCATGTTGAAATGCAAAAGGAGAAGCAAGATTAGATGACTCAATGAGCTCAATAACCCCCGATATTTTTTCGGATGAGTGCGAATATGCTCTAGGTCAATGCAGACATGGAGAGACAAGCCTTTAGGAATGACAATAGTGGTAAAGATGTCGGCTTGAACATTAGTGCGAAAATGACTATCCTGAGAATCCCTAACAACAGTAAACTGATCAACATCGCAACGCAACTTAAGATAGGATCCGACTGGAACCATGTTGAACCGCTTAACATGGCGGCCGAGTGGTAAAGCGGGCTCAAGGGAGATATGACGAGCATCACCGTGGGGTTGCACCGGAGGAGGAGGAGGCTGGAAAGTGGGACGACGAGTTCCCGGCTTGGGTGCAAACACGCGAACACCAACAAATAGGGCCGGTTCCACCTCCTCAAGTTCATCCTCAAAGTCCGATACCTCCGAGGAGGAGTTGCTGGACGAGCTGTGTGGAATGGCGGCACGCTTCTGAGGATGAGCCCGCTCCTGTGAGTCATCGGAGCCACCACAACGATACGAACGAGCCGGCCCACCGGTGACTTGCTTGCGTGCGGAGTTCTTCATCTTAGGCATCACGAGCTAGGGGAGATGGAAGACACAAATCAACACCCCACCATAGGTCGAGGAATCGATGCACGAGGGAGAGAAGATAGGGCCTACCTTGGAGTGAGAAACACGAAGGAAAACTGGCGACCGGAGAGAATCAGGTACGACCACAGAAGCTTGAGCGGATACAGAGACGGACAAAGGAAAAAAACGCGGCGAGGGGCGTGGCCACGTCGCGGAACCCAAGCAGAGAGCGGCCCCGGCGAGGGGTACGGCGGCGTGCGATCGCGGCGAGGAGCACGGCGGCATGTGGCCGCGGCGAGGAACCGCGGAACAGAAGCGTGTGGCGGTGGGGAGCAGAGGACAGGAGCGGCGGCGGAGGTGGGCAAGTGGATTAGGTTATGGCCTAAAAACCTACCCCGTGCTATATATAGGAGCCACTGAAAATGATCGGACGACTGGAGCGTACGGACGACCGATGTCGAATGAAGGTCCAGATGACCGGAGATGCACGGACGACCGACGCCTGGGCTAGAGAAAAAAATATAACAGAGAGGATTTTACGGACGACCGTGAGACCTTGGACGTCCGGCGCCTGGGCCAGGGAAGGAGATCATAGAGGATTTTACGGTCGTCCGGATTGGCCGGACGACCGGGCTGAGATCAACAGAAAGGATTTTATGGACGTCCGGATAGGCCGGATGACCGGGCAGAGTTCATCAGAGAAGATTTTACGGACGTCCGGAGATCTACGGACGTCTGGGGTTTGAGAAACGCTCGGACGTCCGGTAAGCCACGGGCGTCCGGCGCCAGAATTGGAGAGAGAGCTAGGTGAGCTACTGATCATGATGAGGAGATGATGTATACCGTTCATAGTAAGAATTTCTTATTAAGTAACTAGTACCCTATCCCAAACAATAATAATCATATATCACTCCAAAATTGTTCTAATGATACGAGTGACGGCGACTGCCACCATGTATGAGTATACGTGACATGACACGGAAATATTTGAACTTTGAGTGCATAATCACTACTCCATCATGGAAAGCACCATAGTTAGATGTTATGGTAGCTTTGAGAGTGTTTGTTCGGTTTATGCATTTCATAGGATGAGGATACTCATGAGTTGAGTGTCTCCCCCTACATATATTCCTACATCAAGACAAGACATTAATTTTATGCATGAATGGGTACTAGATTTCACATAATATTGTCAAGCTCCAAGATACCAAGTTCACGCCTAAGTCGACAAAACCTTGCTTCATCAAATGGTTTGGTGAAAATATCCGCCAGTTGCAAATCTGTACCAATGTGATCAATGTGAATATCACCCTTCTCAACATGATCTTCAAGAAGTGATACCTAATATCAATGTGCTTGGTGCGGAGATGATCCTTGGGGTTCTCAACAATGTTGATGGCACATTCATTATCACATAGAAGAGGCACATGTCTGTAGGTGATACCGTAATCCTTCAAAATTTGCCTCATCCATAATAACTGAGTTGCACAACTGGCGGCAACAATGTATTCAGCTTCTGCGGTAGACAGGGTAATACAATTCTGTTTCTTTGAAGACCAACTTACCAAGGAGCGTCCAAGAAACTGACATGCACCGGATGTGGACTTACGATCCACTTTTTCTCCAGCCCAACCCGCATCCGTGTACCCAATGAGATCAAACTTAGCATCCTTGGGGTACCATAGACCCAACTTTGGGGTGTGAACATGGTATCTAAGAATATGCTTAACCGCCTTATGATGACTTTCCCTAGGGGAAGCTTGAAATCTAGCACACATGCATACACTAAACATTATGTCTCGTCTAGATGCACAAAGATAAAGCAACGAACCAATCATAGAGCGGTATTTAGATGGGTCGAAGGGGATACCGTTTGTGTCTTCAGTGAGTGTTATTTTGGTTGGCATGGGTGTCTTGCATGGACTAGCATCAGACATACCAAACTTCTCTAGGATATCCTTGAGGTATTTTTCTTGAGATAAGAAAATTCCTTCTTGAAATTGTTGAATTTGAAATCCGAGGAAGAACTTCAAATCCTCACTAAGTGAAATTTCAAAATTCTTGGTCATTGAAGCCGCAAACTAATTGCACAAATGAATGTTAGGAGAACCAAAAATGATAGCATCTACATAGATTTGGCATAAGATCAAATCACCCTTATCCCTCTTAGTAAAAAGAGTGGGATCGATCACCCCTCTCACAAAACCATCATCGAGTAGAAACTTCTTTAAATGATCATACCAAGCACGAGGTGCTTGTTTGAGGCCATACAAAGCCTTATGAAGTTTGTACACATAGTCTTTGTGATCGGGATGAACGAACCCAGGTGGTTGTGACACATATACTTCTTCTTGTAGAGGACCGTTAAGAAAAGCACTCTTCACATCCATTTGATGTAATGTAAAACCATTGAAAGTGGCATAAGCAAGTAGGATGTGAATGGATTCAAGACGGGCAACTGGAACAAAGGTCTCACCAAAGTCCAAACCTTCAACTTGTGAGTACCCTTGCTCCACTAACCTTGCCTTGTTGCGGATGATTACACCATTCTCATCTTGTTTGTTCTTGAAAATCCATTTTGTTCCAATAACGTTGTGCTCGGTAGGTGGCCTCTTGACTAATGACCACACTTGGTTCCGTTCAAAACTGTTCAACTCTTCTTGCATAGCAATGAGCCAATCATTGTCCATCAATGCATCTTGTACCTTGAGGGGCTCAACACTAGACACAAACAAGAAGTGAGCACAAAAGTTTGTCAAATGTTTACGAGTGACTCTACCTTCCGAGATGCCGGTGAGAATTTTGTCAACATCAACACGGTCGGCCACTCGAAGCATGATGGAGGTAAGGGTTTCACGAGGTTCAACTTCATGTCCATCATCCATGTCCTTAACATATGGATCATTAATGTGTGGGGGAAGATCTTCTTGTTCATATTGCATTTGTTGAGGTTCATCATCAATGATTGGATTTTCTTGTTCTTGCCCTTGATTATGATCTTGGAGAGGCTCCTGGAGAGGCTCTAGCCGTGACTCAGGGCAAATTCAAAGGGAAGCCCAAAGGATCTTGGAACCCCGAGAAGGTAAAATATAAGGAAGGTAATGACGTGATGGATCTACCGTGTCATATCCACACGAAGAAAGACGAAGAGGGTAACTTCATCTACCCAAAGCATACCACTCGCCAGTGCCGGCTCTTAATCTAGCAGTTTTAAGGGAAACAGCCGAAGGACAAAGAGAAGGAGTCGGACAAGGCTGAGGACAAGGAGGACAGTGATGGAGAGTACCCTCATGTCAACTTCACTCTGATGATTTTTGCTGATGTAGAGAGCAAAAGTCGACTGAAAGTGATCAACTGTGAGGTCAATATGGTCGCCTCGGTGACACCAAACTATCTGAGATGGTCGCAAACTCCCATTACTTTCGACCAGTCTGACCATCCTACTCACATTGCCACCCCTGGGAGGCAAGCGCTGGTGGTCGACCCAGTCATCGAAGGCACTCGACTGACGAAGGTATTGATGGATGGCGGCAGTGGATTGAATATACTATATGCAGAGACACTCAAGGGAATGGGCATTCCGATGTCCAGGCTCAGTTCCAGCAACATGAGTTTTCACGGAGTCATCCCAGGAAAGAAGGCTGAGTCACTTGGCCAAATAGCTCTGGATGTAGTGTTCGGCGACTCGAAGCATTTCCACAAAGAGAAGCTGACATTTGAAGTCGTGGATTTCCGAAGCGCCTACCACGCTATTTTGGGAAGACCAGCCTATGCCCGCTTCATGGCTCGACCATGTTATGTGTACCTCAAGTTAAAGATGCTTGGCCCCAAAGGCGTGATCACCATCACTGGCATCCGGAAGAAAGCAGAAGAGTGTTTCTAGAAAGGCTCAAAGATTGCGGATGACCAGATAAAAGTGGTAGAGCTGGAGGAATACAAGAAGAATGCAGATCCGAGTGATTTACTGCGGGCCAAGAAGCCCGCCACAGAGTCAGCATTTCAGTCGTCCGGAGAGACGAAGCCAGTTCATATCCACCCGACTGACCCCAATGCAGCTCCGACCCATATTTCCACAACACTCGACTCTAAATAGGAAGAAGCGCTCATCCAGTTCCTTCGTGAGAACTTGGACATCTTTGCATGGAAGCCAGCTCACATGCCGGGTGTTCCCAGGGGGCTGGCTGAGCATCACCTTAGAGTCGACTCAAAAGCAAAACCTATTAAAGAACATCTTCGACGATCTGCCGTTCAGAAGAAAAAAGCCATTGGCGAGGAGGTGGCTCGACTCCTTGCAGCAGAGTTCATTCGAGAGATATACCACTCCGAGTGGCTCGCCAATGTCGTCATGGTCACCAAGAAGGACAACTCACTTCGCATGTGCATTGATTTCAAACATATCAATCGGGCCTGCCCGAAAGATCATTTTCCTCTCCCTCGCATCGACCAAATTGTCGACTCGACCGCAGGGTGCGAGATATTGTCTTTTCTAGACGCTTATTCCGGGTATCATCAGATCCGTCTATATGGACCTGACGAAATCAAAACAGCTTTCATCACTCCATTCGGGTGCTTCTGCTATATCACCATGCCATTAGGCCTCAAGAATGCCGGAGCCACATTCATGAGAATGATTCAAAAGTGTTTACTCACTCAAATCAGTCGGAATGTGGAAGCGTACATGGATGATATCGTGGTCAAGTCGCAAAAGGGTTCCGGCCTATTGACTGACCTAGCCGAAACATTTGCCAACCTCAGAAGGTATGATATCAAGCTCAATCCATCGAAGTGCACATTCGGAGTACCTGGCAGAAAGTTACTCGGTTTTCTCGTTTCAGAACGAGGAATCGATGCTAACCCAGAAAAAGTTGGCACCATACTCCGAATGAAACACCCTGTGCGTGTGCACGATGTCCAGAAGCTTACTGGATGCTTGGCCGCGTTAATTCGATTCATCTCTCGTCTCGGTGAAAAGGCATTTCCCCTTTACCGACTGATGAAGAAGGCAGACAAGTTCGAGTGGACTCCTGAAGCTGATGCAGCGTTTGCCGAGTTAAAAACTCTGCTCTCCACCCAGCCGGTGCTTGCTGCTCCAATCAGCAAAGAGCCTCTGTTGCTTTATATTGCAGCCACAGGACAAGTCGTCAGTACAGTACTTACGGTCGAGCGGGAAGAAGAAGGGAAAGCCTTCAAAGTTCAGCGCCCAGTGTATTATCTCTCTGAAGTTTTGACCCCATCGAAGCAAAGATACCCTCATTATCAGAAGCTCGTATATGGGATCTACATGACCATGAAGAAGGTTGCTCATTATTTCTCTGATCATGACATTACAGTCGTCAGTGACGCACCATTGTTAGAGATTCTGCATAATAGAGATGCAACTGGTCGAGTGGCTAAATGGGCGATTGAACTCCTTCCCCTTGATGTCAAATTCGAGGCAAAGAAAGCCATTAAGTCCCAGGCTATAGCAGATTTCCTTGCCGAGTGGATTGAGCAACAGCAGCCGACTCAAGTTCACTCGGAGCATTGGACCATGTTCTTTGATGGATCTAAGATGTTAAATGGTTCTGGTGCTGGGGTTGTTTTGGTTTCCCCCCGTGGATATAAACTCAGATATGTGCTCCAAATCCACTTTGATTCCTCCAACAATGAAGCAGAATATGAAGCACTCTTGTATGGGTTGCGCATGGCCATTTCACTCGGCGTCCGTCGCCTTATGGTTTATGGCGACTCAGATTTGGTGGTCAATCAGGTGATGAAGGAGTGGGACGTTAGAAGCCCAGCCATGACTGGATACTGCAATGCAGTGAGGAAGCTCGAAAAGAAGTTCGAAGGGTTAGAGCTCCACCACATACCCCGACTGAAAAATCAAGCAGCTGACGATCTGGCGAAGATAGGATCCAAGAGAGAAGCCATCCCCAGTGATGTGTTCTTGGAGAATATCCACACTCCGTCAGTCGTAGAAGACCCTTTTACCGATGAAGCTCCGCAACCTAAGAGTGTTACGGACCCGACTGAGGTTAAAGTCGCAGCAGTGGTCCACCTGATCATGGAAGTTCTAGTGATCACTCCAGATTGGACAGTACCATATATCGCGTATATCTTGAGGAAAGAACTCCCGGAGGACTAAGAAGAGGCTCGACAGATCGTCCGCCGATCTAAAGCCTTTACCGTGATAAGAGGACAGTTGTACAGAGAAAGCGCGACTGGAGTTGGTTAGAAATGCATAACACCGGAGGAAGGTCGAAGAATCCTTGATGACATCCACTCGGGGACCTGTGGCCATCATGCGTCCTCTCGGACCATCGTGGCCAAAGCATACCGAGCCGGATTTTATTGGCCAAGAGCGAATGAGATGGCAAGGAGATAGTCGACAAGTGCGAGGGATGCCAATTTTACTCTAATATGTCACACAAGCCCGCGTCAGCTTTGAAGACTATACCACTCGTCTGGCCCTTTGCAGTGTGGGGTTTGGATATGGCCGGTCCTTTGAGAATAGGCAGAAGCAGTTTTACCCATGTGCTGGTAGCAGTCGACAAGTTCACTAAGTGGATCGAAGCTAAACCCATCAAGAACCTCGATGCCGGTACTGCTGTCAGCTTCATCAGAGAATTGATATTCAGATATGGGGTCCCGCACAGCATCATCACTGACAACGGGTCAAACTTCGACTCCGAAGAGTTCAGAGCTTTCTGCACATCTCAAGGCACGCGAGTCGACTATGCTTCAGTCGCTCACCCACAGTCGAATGGACAAGCAGAACGAGCCAACGGTTTGATTCTCAAAGGGTTGAAACCCCGTTTGATGCGTGATCTTAAGCATGCGGCTGGTGCATGGGTCGACGAACTTCCCTCAGTGCTTTGGGGGTTAAGGACCACGCCCAACCGGTCGACTGGAAGAACTCCATTCTTCTTGGTCTACGGAGCTGAAGCAGTCTTGCCGAGTGACCTTCTCCACAATGCTCCCCGGGTCGAGCTCTACACTGAAGCTGAAGCAGAACAAGCACGGCAGGATGCAGTCGACCTTTTAGAGGAAGAGAGGGAGATGGCTCTGATCAGATCGACCATTTACCAACAAGACTTGCGTCGCTTCCACGCCAAAAATGTGAAGAGTCGAGCCTTCCAGGAAGGAGATTTAGTTCTCCGAGTAGATCAGCAGAAACCACACAAGCTTGCTCCTTCTTGGGAAGGTCCCTTCATCGTCACCAAGGTTCTCCACAATGGAGCATACCGTCTTTACAATGTCGAGCATCAGATCGACGAGCCCCTATCTTGGAACGCGGAGCTTCTCCGCCCCTTTTACACCTAAGTATTCACTCGGATGAGTTGTAATAAAAGTACTTCTGTAGTTTATTTATCAAAGACAAGAGCTTTATAATCTTCCCAGTAATCGTTATTTCTTTTGTCCACTCAAAACAATCCCCCAGTGGGTGGCTTGGCTGTGAATCCGATTCGCCCAAGTCTGTAAAAAAAATCCTAACCGAGTGGTGAGCCAGTCTCCCACACGAAGGCTTAGCTGCGAAATCCATTTCGCCTAAGATAAATAAAATCCTGTCGAGTGGTAAGGCAGCCTTCCACTCGGAGGCTTAGCTGCAGTCCAGGTACTCGCCTAAGATAAAAAAAATCCTGTCGAGTGGTAAGCCAGCCTTCCACTCGGGGGCTTAGCTGCAGTCCAAGTACTCGCCTAAGATAAACAAAATCCTGTCGAGTGGTAAGCCCGCCTTCCACTCGGAGGCTTAGCTGCAGTATTGCGCTCGCCTAAGTACAAATACAACGTGCGCTTCGCAAGGAGGACGAGGTGCAGGTCGACTGCTACCCTCTCCTTCCGAGCTACGCCACAAGTACAACATGCGCTTCGCAAGGAGGACGAGGTGCAAGTCGACTGCTACCCTCTCCTTCCGAGCTACGCCACAAGTACAACGTGCGCTCTGCAAGGAGGACGAGGTGCAGGTCGACTGCTACCCTCTCCTTCCGAGCTACACCACAAGTACAACGTGCGCTTCGCAAGGAGGACGAGGTGCAGGTCGACTGCTACTCTCTCCTTCCGAGCTACGCCACAAGTACAACATGCGCTCTGCAAGGAGGACGAGGTGCAGGTCGACTTCTACCCTCTCCTTCCGAGCTACGCCACCAATTCAAAATCCTACTGAGTGGAGAGCAAACCTCCCACTCGGGGGCTTAGCTGCAGCCCAGTGCTCGCCTAAGTATTTGAAATCCTACCGAGTGGAGAGCAAACCTCCCACT
>NC_041393.1:377919113-377937429 GCF_002162155.2 Triticum dicoccoides
TCTTACCGAGTGGAGAGCAGCCCTCCCACTCGGGGGCTTAGCTGCAGCCCAGTGCTCGCCTAAGTATCTGAAATCCTACCGAGTGGAGAGCACCTCCCACTCGGGGGCTTAGCTCCAGTCTAGCGCTCGCCTAAGTATGTGAAAATCCTACCGAGTGGAGAGCAAACCTCCCACTCGGGGGCTTAGCTGCAGCCCAGTGCTCGCCTAAGTATCTAAAATCCTACCGAGTGGAGAGCAAACCTCTCACTCGGGGGCTTAGCTGCAGCCCAGTGCTCGCCTAAGTGTATTGGGGAACAAGTCGATTGCAATAAGCGCTTCGCTTTAACCTGCAAAAGACACCTCAAACCAAAAGCAAACATATTCAACGACGAATCCAAGTTCGGATAACACCTAATGGAACCGAAAGTGCTCAGGCGCTAGGCCTGTTAAGGTTTGTCGGTTACAAAACTCACTCGGCATACCGAGGCAAATTTAAAGTATCAAGCTCAGAAGTTCTTTACCCCTCCTGTGGAGGGCTAGAAGGTGCAACAAACTCGTCCAGATCAATTCCATCTGCAATCCGAGTGGCAGCAGCAATGAAGGTCTCCATGAAAGATCTGAAATCGTGCTTCTTGGTGTTAGCCACCCTAAGGGCCACCAGCTTGTCCTCTCATGCATCCTTGTAGTGAACGCGGACCAGAGACAGAGCAACATCCGCACCGCACCTAGCCGAAGACTTCTTCCACTCCTGCACTCGACTTGGGACCTCGTTCAGTCGAGTCATCAGGGACTCGAGGTCGTTCTGGAGTGTCTCTCTTGGCCAGAGTGTTGTGTCGATGCGATAAGTTGCGACCTTCAGCCTTGCGAGATAATCGATGATAGCAGCAACACGAGATTCAAGCCGGAGCACATTCATGGCGACTTCATCTTTCACAGGAGAGTTGATGGGGTCCAGGTTTACTTCCAGTCGACCAGTCTCCTCTTCAAAGTTCTGACATAACTCTGCAAGCACAACCACCGAGTCAAGACAAACAGTCGGAGGTTACAATTAAAATATTTGTTTGGTACAAAGGATTACCTTCAAGCATGAGGAACAACTTCTTGGCGAGTCCACCCAGATAAGCCTCTAGATCGTTCTTCTTTCTCTTCAACTCACTGGCCTTGTCATTTAGGGTGGTCTTGTCACTTTTCAGTCGACTGACCTCCTGGTTGGCAGCATTAAGAGCAGCTTTCAGATTGGTGTTTTCTTCTTCAAGCTTGGTCACTGAAGCCAGCTTCTCATCCGCAAGCCTGGTCTTCTCTAAAGCAGTTTTTTGCATCTCAGCCAAGTCAAGCTCTTGCTTCTTCAGGGCATCCCTCACTTTGTCTGCAAAGTTACAGTGAGGTTAGATTCGGAAACAAGAGGCAAAGGCAGTTGTCAAAGGCCTCACCAAGCATACCTTTAGCTTCCTCCTTCGCCTTCGTTAAGTTCTCTTGGGCCAGTTTATGACCGAGCTCGAGCTGAATGTGTTTGTTCGCCAACTCAGTATAACGAGTCGCAAGGTCACATGATTTCTACAAAGAACCAATCGACAGATGTCAAAGACAATTCACTTCCGAGTGAGTAAGGAAAAATCATAGCATTTCTAAGACTACGGCCAAATACAAACATTCGACCATAGTCCCGGGGACTACACCCAGTGGGTGCACTCATCGTGCCCCCACTAGTTTCATTAGTTAGAGTCCACCAGTCGACCAACAAAAAAAGGAGATGTTCTTCAGACTATAGTCGACTGCTAGCAGTCGACCATAGTCTCGGGGACTACACCCAGTGGGTGCAGTCAGCGTGCCCCCACCGGTCTATGAATCTATTCGACCTAATCGAGTAAGGAAAAAACTTAAAGCCTATGGTCGACTGCCAGCAGTCGACCATAGCCTTGGGCACTACACCCAGTGGGTGCACTCAGCGTGCCCCCACTAATCCGGAATTTCAATCGACACACCCAGTGGGTGTAGGACAAACTCTCAGAATTTCAGAAAGAAGAGTTTTCAGATATCATATCCTAACAGAACAGGTAGTGACCGACTGACCTGAACATTACTCTGAAGAGCCGAACTAGCGTCATAGGCTGCCTGGCTGGCTTCTCGTATTGCTTTCACTTGCTCCATCATGACCCCCGCTTGGCGTATTGCTTCTTTAGCAGCACTAGCTTGGTCTTATGGAACGGGGTAGGTGGAGAAAAGCGAGGGTTGAGCAGCACTCGACGACGAAGGACGAGCACTCGTCAACGGCACCGCAAAGGTTACGGTGGGCTGAGTGACATTGTCTCCCTCCACGACCAACGTCTCGGGTGCCAGCACATCCTGAGTCGCCTTGCCAACAGACATTTTCTTGCTCCTCCTCTACCTTGGTGGTTCTTCGTCGTCGTCGTCAGGAAGGTCAATAACAATGTTAGATGAAGCTGCAGAAAGAATCAAAATTAGAGACAATAAGTCAGTCGACTGAAAACGGCATCACAAGAGACATACCAGGTTTTGAGGTAGCAGCATCCTCCATCTCGTGGTCTTCAGCCCTGGCCGAAGTATCAGAAGTAGCAGCGCTGCAGTTCCGGAAGTCAGTCGATTGACCCATGAGTCGACCAAGAGCAAGTTCATGAAACGGGGAAAACTCAAGACTACCATTACCATGAGATAGTGGGGATCACCATCTTCATCTTCGGCAAGACCTTCGCAGGTTTTGACGGTGCCACTCGAGATTGCTTCGGAGCCTTCTCAGTCGGCGCCGGAGAAGTAGCCCGAGGGCGCTTGGTCGACTGGGTAGCGGTCGCGACCCCCTTACCACGCTCAGTCGCGGGATCATGGACAAGCTTCGAGCGTCTTTCCGAGCGGGGAGGTGCAACTTCCTCCTCCTCCTCCTCCTCCTCTTCCTCCTCATCAGAGTCTTCAGCCTCATCATCGTCATCAGCATCCGAATCCAACTCCTCCGGGCTTTCGCCCCCACTTCCTTCCTCCTCTTCAGTCGGCGTTTGCACTCCATTGGGCATCGACTATAACTCCGTGGTGGCCTATCAAGCAACAAAGCAAGACAAAGATCACTCGACCAATTCACAGCGAAGCAGAATGAATAAAGCAAGATTGCGATTGGAAATAAATGGCCATACCGTGTCTGGTGTGTAGGTACAGTCGAGTGGTGGGATCCTCCTGGCCCCTCGAGGGTTGTCCTTGTTCCCCGTGATCGTGGTCACCCACCACTCCAGTGTGGCGTCGTCGACCGCCTCTGGATGGACCAGAGTGGTGTCCTCGGTCCCACAATACAGCCACATCGGATGGCCTCGATATTGAAGTGGTTGGATGCGCCGCCTAAGGAAGACCTCCAGAAGATCCATGCCTGTCACTCCTTCTCTAACGAGTTGGACTACGCGCTCCATCAGCATTTTTACCTGAACTTTCTCCTCAGGAAGCACTTTCAGAGAAGAGGGTTTGTCCACTCGGTCCATGGAAAACGGAGGGAGACCAGTCGACTGCCCCGGCATCGACTCGTCTTGGCAGTAGAACCAAGTCGACTGCCACCCTCTGACCGACTTAGGAAGGGTCATGGCTGGGAAAGTACTCTTATTCCTCATTTGGATCCCCAGACCACCGCACATCTGGATAACCTTAGTCCTCTCATCGTCCGGACTCGCCTTTTTCACTGTCTATGAGCGACAGGTGAATATGTGCTTGAAGAGACCCCAGTGTGGTCGACAAACCAGGAAGTTCTCGCACATGGACACAAAGGCAGCAAGATAGGCGATGGAGTTGGGAGTGAAATGGTGGAGTTGCACCCAAAGAAATTCAGAAACCCCCGGAAGAAAACACTCGGCGGCAGAGAAAAACCACGGTCTACGTGAGTGGCTAAGAGAACACACTCACCCTCCTGCGGCTGCGGTTGACACTCGGTCCCCGGAAGCCTCGCTGACCCGTGGGGGATCAGTCCCTCATTGGCCAGGTCATTGAGATCTTTCTCAGTAATGGTCGAGCGGATCCAATCCCCTTGGACCCAACCCTTCGGCAGGCGGGACCTTGATGAAGATCCGCCCCGACTGGACGGTCTCCCCTTCGCTTGCCCCGTCGCCGTCGCCTTCTTCGCGCGCTCTAGGGCCGCCGTCTTCTCCTTCACCATTATCGCCGGTGAAGCACGCGAGGAGTGGATAGGCGGAGGCGAGAGCCGGCGCAGTGGGCGGAGGCAAAGAGGGAAGAGAGAAGAATGGGAAGGCACTGTCCAAAAAACCCTCCCCCGTCGCTTTATATAAGGGCGCTTCCGAGTGGCTGACAAGTGGGTTCGGGCGATCCTGTCACATCCCGAAACAGTCGCGCACGCACGATACGTGGCGAAAAAGGCGGCACGGAAATCGAGGCATCCACGCCTTATCCCATCCGATGTCCGCGGTCCTCCCCGCTTCGCGCACTTCCCAAATTTTGGATCCCGCAAAATCCGCTAACTGCAGATCAATCTCTCAGACGATATCTTTCCCGCGATCCGTCGCTTGGAACTTCACCAAAGTTCAAAAGTTCACTCGACAGAAGACAAGAATGGATCAAGGCGACTGAAGTAAAAGTTGACGCCAACGCCAAAAGAAAAATCGCCGATCCAAGATACGACATAATCAAAGCACAGGAAATAAGTCGGAGAAAATCATCAACTCCTTCCTCACTCGAACCTCGATCCATTCAGGGGCTAATGATGATGTTATGTACCTAGGGTAGGGTCGTGGACCTATCCAGGATACCATACCCAAGGACATCCTTAGACGAAGCTACCTTCCAGTCGACCAAGAGAGGCTCCACTCGACCAAGAGAGACTCCACTCGACCAGCTAGAAGACACTCGACCATGAAGACTCACTCGACCATCAGAAGTTCAGGATCTACTCTGTATCCAAACGGTCTGTAATTAAGTAGTCTTAATGGTCATGATGACACTTTATGTAGGGCGTTACCAGTAACGCCCGGCCTTAATGTACTTTAACCCTCTGCTACGTGGGTAGGCTGGGGTCCTGGCGTCCTCTATATAAGCCACCCCCCTCCACTGGTAGAAGGGTTCGCACCCCTGTAACTCATATACGCATAAACCAGTCGACTGCCTCCGGGCTCCGAGACGTAGGGCTTTTACTTCCTCAGAGAAGGGCCTGAACTCGTTAAACACTCGTGTGTACAACTACTCCATAGCTAGGATCTTGCCTCTCCATACCTACCCCCCATTCTACTGTCAGACTTAGAACCACGACAACTTGTATTCATCCAACATGGATCTTGCCATCTCTACAAGTGTATGGTTTTTCCTTTCGTCTACACCATTTTGCTGAGGAGTGTATGGAGCTGAGTATTGATGCTCAATCCCTTCATCACTAAGGAATTCTTCCAAGGTATAGTTCTTGAATTCAGAGCCATTGTCACTTCTTATTGCTAAGATTTCTTTGTCAAATTTCTGTTGTGCTTGCTTGGCAAAATCAATGAAGGTGATCTTCGTCTCGTCCTTGGACTTGAGGAAGAACACCCATGTATATCTTGAGTAATCATTAACAATGACAAGTCCATACTTTTTCCCACCAAGACTATCCCATGAAGGAGGCCCAAATAGACCCACATGAAGGAGCTCCAGGGGCCTTGAAGTAGACACAATGTTCTTGGGTGGGTGCTTTGATTGATGTTGCTTCCCGGCTATGCATGCACTACACACACGATCTTTCTCAAAGGAGATATTGGTTAGTCCGAGGATGTGATTCCCTTTTAAGAGATCTTGAAGATTTCTCATGCCAACATGGGCTAGCCGGCGATGTCATAACCACCCCTTGTCGTCCTTGGCCATTAGAGAAGTTGCATGGAATGTGCTCTCTTTCGAGAAATCAACCGTGTAAAGGTTTCCATCCAACTCTCCAACAAAGGCCACTTCAAGAGTATCTCTCTTAAAGACTTTCACATCCGTTAGTCCAAAGAGTGTATCATAACCAACAGATGCCAATTGGCGAACAGAAAGTAAATGGTATTTAAGGGATTGGACAAGCATGACATTTGCAAGAGACATGTCATTTGTGATAGCCACCTTGCCCAACCCGAGTACCTGTCCTTTTGAACCTCCACCAAAGATAATGCTCATGAAAGGTTGAATAGCTTCCATGAAATCGTAGAGCAATTTGCTATCTCCGGTCATGTGATTTGTACATCCACTATCAATCACCCATTTCACTCCACCGGAGAAGTCAACCTACACACAATTAAGACTTGGTTAGAGGCACCCATTTTGCAATGGGACCTCTCAAGTTAGTCACAAGGGTCTTAGGGACCCAAATAGCATAGAACCGGAATGCATTTCGAGGACCAACAAATTTTGCATAAACTTCTCCATCCTTGGTCTTACGAAGTACATAGGATGGAGGCATGAACTCTTTAGAATTGTTGAGAGTGGGCATGCCCCTTGTGGCCTTCCCACTCACAACCTTACCTTTCTCCTTGTGCCCTTCTCGTACAAATGTTTCCTTTAGAGGGGTTGTGCACTTTTGAGAGGACGTCTTCTTCTTGCTTGTGCTTGGGTCAAACCCAAGTCCCTCTTTGGCAAACACCTCATTGTGTTGACTCAATATCTCATCAAGATTCTTTTGTCCTTGAGCACATGTCATGAGACCTTTCTCGATTTGAGCCTTGAGAAATCGATTTTCCTCAAGAATAGATGCTAGATCACTACTAGAGTTAGTAGTAAAAGCATCAACATTGATAATAGGAGAAGAGTAAGCGTTGGCTAGAGTTTCAAGATAAGTAAGTTTGAGCGTTTCAAAACTCTTTGTAAGAATGGTGAGCTCTCCTTCCTTAGTCTTAAGAGACACGGAGAGAAGCTCACAATCCTTAGAGAGAGAAGCATGAGACTTCACAAGCTTACTTTTATCATTCATCAACTCTTCGCATGAGTCAATAGCCTTTTTCAAGGAGGCAAGATCATTAGTATGAACATCAATATTTGCACCAATTTTTAAGCATAGTTCATCATTCCGTGCTTCCTCATACTGGACTTTCCGCTCAATGATTTCAGATTTTTCCTTTTCCTCGGTGACAAGGGTTTCGAGTTCCTTAATGGTGATGGTGTGCTTACTCACCATCTCCATAAGCATGCGAAACATAGTGAGCTTCTTTCCTTTGAGGGAACACATGAACTTATTAAGTTTAGCAAGCATAGGATCATCTAGATCATCATCCTCATAGCTATCCTCCGCATCAAGATACTCATCACTAGAATTTGAAGGAGTGAAAATAGGAGGATTTGATCGTGGAGTTACCTTGACCTTGTCAGGAGAGCTTTGGTCTTCTCCATCTTCTATCACGACCTTTGCCATTAGACACTTGTGAGCGTTGCCCTTGTAATCCTTCATGTAGTTGTAGGTGACCACATCACCACTCTTGTTTACTAACCTCAAGGTGTTTTGAGAGTCTTGAGCAAGTCCAACAACACCACTAACATCATCCGGATCGGATTCTTCTTGAGCAACCATTGCTTTCCCATCTCTCTTCTTGAGCTTGGAGTTTAACGGATTTGGCAACTTCTTCTTAGGAAAGGTCTTGGGAAACCTTGGTTTATCTTCTATCTTCTCATAAGGGCACTCATTTGAGAAGTGGTTGGTTTCCTCATAGTTGTAGCATTTTCTTACTTTCTTCTTTTGAAATATTCCCTTGAATTTTCCTACACTAAACTTCTTGACAAAGAGAGCCATGTCTTCATATGAAGGACCCTCATCGGATTCAATCTCATCACCATCTTCATCATCATCATCTTCTTCTTATTCCTCACTTTTCTCATCTTCACATACAAGCTTGGCCTTCAATGCAAGATTGATCTTTGATGATGGGGTACCATGCATGGCAAGATGTTTTGTGGCATTTGCCTTTGACTCTTGAAATAGTTGGAAGGTGGATATGATATCATTTGTTGTAATTTCCTTGAAGGTATGGTGTTGTCTTATGTCCCACACCATTTGATGGTGATATGGGGCGAGAGCATGAAGTAACTTATCCACAAGGAAATGCTTAGTCATGCTAAATCCATCTTGTGTCTTGTCACACTCACATGACTCAATGTCGGCAGTGAGTGTCATGAGGCGCTCATGGAGTTGATTGGGGGTTTCACCTTTCTCCATACAAATTTTTTGCAATTGCCCCTTGGCAATTTCATATTGAGCACTCCGGAGGGTAGAGGTGCCAGTCTTGGATCTTATAACACTTTCCCATAGTTCCTTGGCACTTGTGATGTGTATGAACGGTCTCCTTTTCTTTTCATCCATACCTCTCCTTATACACATGATTGCAGTGTCATTGAGATTCTTGTCATAAATTTATCTTGGTGTAGGGTTCATTGGATCAACCACATGATAGCCATACTCCAAAATCTCCAGCATCTCATCGTTTCCATGTCGAAGATGATCCTGCATAGCAACTCTCCACAAAGCAAAATCGGAAGTGGCACTAAGTAAAGGAGGTTTGCCTTGAGGATTATATCTTGGTTTCTCAACCTGAGGTCTTGCATAAAGCCAAGGAACACTGGTGTGTTCATTGCTAGGAGGTTGTTGACCAAGTGACGGAGTAGGCACAGTTGGCCTCGAAGTCGCACCACCCGAGAGTGGTGCAAGCATCGTGGACAACGTGGCTAATCTCAGTGGGACCAAGGCCTCAAGAGAAGCCTCATGCTCCTCTTTCTGCTTAGCAAGGGCCCGTTCCAGATCCTCAGATGTAAAGGACTTGACCTCAGAAGAAGCCTCGCCTTTATCCATAGGATCTGCAACCAGGGGAGTCCCATCCGGGTTCATCTCGCTCTAGGGCGGTTAAGCCACAAGAATAGAGCATGAGGCTCTGATACCAATTGAAAGGATTGAGATGGACCTAGAGGGGGGGTGAATAGGTACAATTACAAATTTTATTTATTCCTTAGCAATTTTAGGCAATGATGCGGAATATGAAGGTGAGCCTAACAATTGCAAGTGAGTACTAAGTACTAAGCAAGTAAGCACAAGTACACAAGTAAGCAACCTCAATATGATGTAAGTAAGAGCAAAGAGACAAGTAACCACAAGTAGAGACTTAGGGTTAGGAATAACCGCAACTCTGGGAGACGAGGATGTATTCCGATGTTCACTTCCTTGGAGGGAAGCTAGTGACCGTTAGAGACGTGGATGCTACCATGATGGCACACCAATGCCATGAAGGCTCACCCTATTCTCCCTTTGAGACAACACCACTGAGGCGTTTATCAACCACTAATGGTAGACCTTGGGGTGATCTCCAAACCCTGACAAACTTTCCGGGGGTAATCACAAAGGTTGATTCCTCTCCGAAAGACTCCTACCGCCTAGGAGTCTCCAACCTCCAAGATTAATAAGAACGTTGCGGAAAAGCTCAAGACTTGCTCAAATCACAAATTCCTTTGGTGCAAAGAAGGGGAAGGAGTGGATCTATCACTTGATCGGAGAACTTCTCTCTAAGACTTTTAAATCACTTGGGGATCTAGGATTTGATGTAGGTGATTGAGAGAGAGAGTGAAGAGTGTTCTTGGCAAGATCAAAGTGAACGGTCAACCCTATCCCACGGAAGGGAAATGTGTATATATAGTGGATGTGGAAATGTGACCGTTTGGGACACATAAGTGCACAGGATAGGTCGGACGTCCGGACAACATCGGACGTCCGGTGGTACAAATAAGTATGGACGTCCGACAGTCATCGGACGTCCGGTCACTGTGAATATGTGAGCCACGTACCAGTACACAAGACACGGACGTCCCAGACGGGCCGGACATCTGGAGCCCGGACGACCGGAGAGTCCGGAAATCCGTAAATACGGTTCTGTTGTGAAAGTACCGGACGTCCAAGACCTGCCGGACGACCGGAGGTCGGACATCCGGAGAGTTCCGGAAATCCGCAAATATCATTCTGTAAAGGAACACGGCACGACCGGAGGGAGCCGGACGTCCGGACATCTGAGAGGGACCGGACGTTTGTAGAGCACCGGACTTCCAGAGACAAAAAATAGGAGCTGTGGATTTTGAGCAAGTCTTTCACTAGATCCAACGATCCCCTCTTAATAGTGCGGGATCCCTATACTCAAGGACAAACCATAAACGAAGTCCATGTCTTGTATCTTCATTCTGAGTTATACGCTTTTTGTCCCTAGTCATGATCCATACACACGGTCTTTGGGACATAATCCTGAGATATACTCGATAAACATGATTAGTCCGTAACATACATGTTGTCATCAACATCAAAATATGATTAAGGGCATGATTGCACTTTCAGGTGGCATCATCATGGTCTCCTGCGATGAGAAGGACGCGGTATGCTCTCTTGAGTGTGTCTACCAAGCCGCGGCGGCTGACATCTCTGATGATGAGGGCGGCATCCTGCCTCCCGAGGCTACCCCTATGAAGAAGAAGCAGCTCCTTCTAAATAGCCGTCAGGAGGCTGAGGCGCTCGCTGGCGGTGCCTCAGGCTCCGCGCTCACTGCGGGGGTGCCTGTTCCTCCTGGATAGGAAGGCGTGCCCGGCACCTCCCTTGGGACGGACTCAGGGGCTCCCATCAGGCGAGCCACTGACCTGACCGGTGCAACAAGGGAGGTTCTCAGCCACCACTTGGAGGCGTGCTTCGATGCCCATCCCCGCAAGCAAGGCACACGGTGCAAGGCGTCAGGTGCGCGAGAATTCATCACCAAGGCGATCGAGGAGCTTCACGAGACCGAGCCATGTGTGGCAAGCGTAACCCCGTGCCACCCCGTGCTGCTGCACCCCATGCTATGGGCAACATGTACCAGCACCTCACATAGTGTGTTGTGGCGTCTCACGAGGCTAGGCACTTAGCTGTCATGTCAGAGGTGGTCACGGACCCTTGCGATCCCCCTGGGCCTCATGAGCTCCCTCGACCTCTGGAGCCGCCCAACTCATGAGGAACGATCTCCATGGCAAGCGTCTTCAGCTACCTCGACGCTTCTACAACACTGGTGCCAAGTGACTTTTTGGTTTGTTCAATTGAGGGCGCCCCTTGGGCTGCATTACCATCAGGCTGTTGGGGCCCACCCTTGCAGCTGTACTATTTCGATTCATGTAGTTTGGAGCAGTTATGCTTGCATAAGCCACTTTGGTTGCTAACCTTGTGCCTGACCGTGTATAGCCTCTGGAGTTGCCTCTGCGGGCTGTGCACGTTGCTAGCTCTCCCCTTGAACATCCCACTAGATGGGGCTACCGGCACGACGCCTATGCTCGGGTCTGTCCCTGTAGTGCCGATAAATCTAAGATACTGAGCTCTGGCTCATGGGCCAGTCCCATGCACGTCACCTCACCAAGTCCTTAGTGTCTTTGTCTTCTCACGAAACGATCACGAGCAGATCGGCAAGCGCGCCACCCCTTGTATTTCGCAACTAACTAATACGCATGAGCCTCCAGAGACAGGACCTCGAGCAGCCTTGCCAACGCCTCACCGCCCCAGAAGGACACACCGCGATCAAGCAGCATTCCGGGTCGCAGAAGGCTAAGTGAAATCGCTTCATACACCGCGTGCCGCTGGGTATAGCCTCTCCTAAATGCCCCTGTGGGGAGAGCCATTTCCCTCTCGCACAAATCGCTAGCACGTTAAAAGGGGGGCCCTTGAGCATCGGCCCTCAGGGGCCCATACTGGCTCTTGAGCCCTCACCCCCTGGCCTTGACCACGTCATCAATGCATGAGCGGGTCAACAAGACAGCCAGGTCAAACCTGACCAGTGGGGCCCACTGGTCAATGACCCATTTAGTTAACAGTGGTATTAGTGTTCAACTAAACCTAAAATAATTACTGTTAGAGCCCGAGCCCACCTGTCATGGGCACAGAGGAGGCCATTAGTGCTAACTAAACTGGGATTATGTCGGCGGCTCGTCACCGACGAGGTCAGTGGTGGTGGAGCGCATCGGGTTTCTCCCTCCATCGACCAAATGGACGGCGGAGGGGCCCGGCATGGAGCTGATGCTTGTCCTCGCCCAACAGAGTGGGCAGTAGCGGCTGGGGTGGTCTACATCATCGACTGCAACGACAACGGGCTGTGGCCGGAGTATGGGTTAGCACGGCAAGGCACTACGCTTGGCTAGCGAGTGAGCTAAGCATATGGGTGGACTCCTGGGAGCATAGTGACCACGAGGACATGCTCAAAAGCGAGCGGCGACAGCTGTGGCGGCAACGACAAGATGGACAATGACGATGACCTATCGACTCTAGTGAAACAGTGGCTACACGGCGCAATCGAGCACGGGGAGAGTTGGGAGCGGCAGAGGAGCTCACAGCGAGGCCGTTGTAGATCTTAGCGGGCTCAGGGGAGGGTCAGAGCACGCGGGATGGCGAGGTTGATCTTCGGTGGCCGAGGAGGAAGAAGAGGTCGGGGACAACGCTCTGAGGGCCTTCCAGTCGCGTGGGTCGGCGGAGACAGCATAACAGTCGGCGGCGGAGCTCGTGTACCGGTCGGGGAAGCGAGGGGGAGGCTGTGGACACGGTGGTGCTCGTCAGCATTCTCAGGCACCCACAGATGGAGAGAGGGGAGGGAGCAGAGGAGGGGATGAGGGCGAGATATGGTGAGAGAGGGTCGACGGGGTCACGTGTCGCTCGTAGGCGCGTCGAGGCAGCGACGGGAAGCAGGAGGTGGCGCAGCGCATGGTCGCGCCCATTAGGCATGCGCCCTTGTGCCTTCTGGCACGATGTTGAAGACGACTGCCACTGACGAGGTGGACTGGGCCGGCTCGACTGGGCCACCTGGTAAGTCCAAGTACAGTATACTCTCTCTATCTCTCTCTCTCTTTCTCTTTCTCTTTTATTTCCACTTTTGTTCTGTTTTCTAATTTGCAAATTTTTTTGATCCAATTTTAAAACCAAATGAATTTTATAAATCTTAAAAATATTTGTGGGCACTTTCGAAATATTTCCAACAACCCTCCACTACTAGGGAAAACCTAGCACTAGCGCGGGTTATATGCTTATCAGTAGCGCGGGTAGCCGCACTACTTATACGGCACTACAGCTAATGCTTATTAGTAGCGCGGCCTGACCAACACTACTACTAACTAGGGATAGCAGCAGTGTTTGTCTGAAACAAGCGCTGCTTATAATAGCTGCAGCGCCCTTATGAGAAGAGCGCTAGTGCTAAGAGCTCGCTGCTGCTAATGCCACACCCCACGCTATTGTTATTAGTTTTTCTTAAAAAAATCTGTTCCACATTTTGTGCTGCTGATTTTTATTTTGGGTTTCATACAATAATATCTAGCATATCATACACATACAAATGTAATCATATCATATACATAACGATACAAGGTGGTCGTCATAATAATCATCATCCAACTGGAAGTGGTCTCTTGTCATTATTTTTAAAATAGCGATACAAGTCTCGAATACTTGCAACTACATCGCCATCCATCTAAACAATGATATACGCTAGAAGAGCTATCACTATGAGTGAGAGCGAAACTATGAAGTACAAGAGGCGGCGGTTACGAGTCCCCTCTCACGCTAGCATGAACCTCAAGTAACTAGCTTCTGCTTCTTGTCTGCTTTTGAAGCCTTTATGGCTGGTGCCCGAGACCCCATCCACTTGCGCCTGACACTCAGGCCACTCATTCTACACCCTGGGACCTTCCCTTTGTACACGACATAGCACTGCCACCTTGCCATCAAGAAGCTAGGTACCTGTTAGAGATGTATCTTCATCAAGAGAATGTACAATCATATGCAACAAAATATACTAGAGCAACACGAAAAAGAAAGGGTTAGCAACTGGATGCAACATACAGTACACAAACTAATTAACAAGAGGTACGCAGGTCATCGTACCCAAACTAACAAGTAGCGTTACGCAAGTTCAGTAGGGACCGTGGACATCACAAAGTTTCATCGCTACAGAAAGTATACAAGTTCAACCGACACATATCATCATCATCGACATCATAAATCATTAGAAGTTCCATCCTTCCATATCATCGAGGATGGACCCTAGCTTCTTGAACGGCGTGAGGTCATGACGTTGCATGCCTATGCGAGTTCGGACATCAGATCACGATATAGGGCCATGGTGGAACATCCCCTTCTCATTGACAACTTCTTTCATGATGATCGTCGCAATATCCCTTTGGATGCGAAAGAAGTCATCTCTAAGTTTATAATCCGCTTCTCCAAGAGATTCTACCCACTTGTGGATATGATCATCATTTCTGTTTGTGATGCGAAGCTTTTGGTGATCCGTGCTGAATTCAATCATGAGATGGAGGATATAGAATCCATCTTTCTTCCTTGGTTTTGGGACATGGATGCAGCAGACGTTAGTTTGATGCACGAAACCCATCTTCTTGTTCCTTTCTTTCTTGATCTGCACGTGGCCACCCCTAAAGCTAAAGCCTTGGAGAGCATCATCTATAATATTCATTATGTGGGTGTAGTCCTTCTTCTCGTAGTTTCTGGTAGGGTCCAAATACACAGCGTGGGAGACTCGTGGGTAAAGAACGATAAGGACGGCACGCCCGTTGCTGCGGGGAAAAAGACACCTCAAATTATTCTCCATATGAGCGAGAAGGAATGATTGAAATGTACGAAAGGGTTGTCCAGAAATGACTTACTTTGGATGATAAGGCAGGAGGACAATTTCCTGGTCCTTATTTTGTACCATGAAGTTTTGGATGTACTCCCTAGTAGTTTCACGCTTAGAGTCACTGAGACTCAACAAGGACTCATGCATGTAGTACGGATCCGCCACACAGATGTGTGAGACTTCTTCTCTCTTCATGACGGAGCTCATATGTAGCGCAAAAAGGTAGACGATTGTAAAATCGAGCCGCCTTGTCAGAAACATCTCGAAGATATGGTCAAACCGTAGGAAGAACACCTCCGTGGGCCGTGTGTCGATGTAGCACTTCCCCTCAGGCACACGAGCTGCATATGTCGGATATCCTGGACCCTTCGAGGCTAGTAGGCTTTTCTTAGTCAACAACATATGGTCGTGCAGTCTCCTAAGATCCCCTGATAGTGCCTCCAGCAGTTTCGGCGGTAGCATCGGCTCGCCCGTGACATGGAACATGGTCGCACCTTTCACAGGTACCTCTTCAGAATCCACCGTATGGCTGCTATCTGCTCTGGCTTGTTTGTAGGCAGCTGAGCCTATCTTCCCGGATCTCTTCCTCTCCTTGTTCTTGGGCACACCTTCCAGACCCTTCCTTAACCCCTACCCCAGTGTTGCCGGGCTAAGCACTGTATGACCCCCGACTAGTTGAGCCTGTGTTGAGGCGACATTTTCAGGCGTGTCCTGTGAGGATTTCATGAAGAGAGAGTTCTTGCAATCCCTGCTAGGACGTTCCTTCCCGGGCAAATCATCCATATCCTCATCAGCATGCTGATAGCCAGATTCGTCATATGGCGGACTCATCATATCTAGGTCACCTTCATAGGCGCTTGTATTGAGGATACCCATTGGGTCCTCTGTCTCCTCCATCTCATCATCCATTCTTTGTTCTATGGGGCCGATTACATCAGCCACTATTGGATCCCCTTCATCACGCCGTCTGCTACTCTCACCCGGCACTACAGGAGCTGGTAGTTGCGTAGGCGGGGTGGTGGTCTCCATACATGCTTGTTGAATTGTGGTTATTGGTGTGCTCTCGGCCGGCTTCAAACAAAGAAGATTCTTCGGCCATAGCAGCACCCACCCTTGCAGCTTCCAAACCACAACGAGTTCTCGTCGTCGTCTCCCCCAAGCCGTACTGGAGGAGACAAACCCTCATGCCTTGAATTCACGCTAGACAAGTTAACCCTGAATTGCCCAACGGGCATCGGCTGGTTGTGGAACATGCGTTGCAAGGGCTTCATTGTCACCCCTTTCCAACGTCCAGCTTCTAGCCTTTGATCAACTAGAGTATGGTGCACGGGGTTTCATCGGCCTGCAAACACATGTCTGTGGCGTAAAACATCCGAAAGGGAACGAAAATGGAATATTCTAGATATATATATATATATATATATATATATATATATATATGTTGGTGCGACATGTAATTACCGTGAGGGCGTCGAGCTCAGCCAATGACGAAGGCCCGCCTAGCGCGCCAAAGACTGAGGATGGGCTACTATGAGCGGGTGTGGGTGCGGGTACGGGTGCGAGAGCAAGCCCGGTTGCGTGAGCAGATGACGGTGTGGTGGTGTTGTTCACTGAGTTGCTCCCGACGAAACTGGGCATGGGGAAATCATGTACCATCTTGTCTGGATTTTCCTTCGTCCAGTTGATGATAGCCGGGACCAAGTTAGTAGCAAAATCATTTCTGCAAGCATTTGCAGCTGCATCTATTGCCTACTTTACCAAATCATGTTTTTCCTCGGCTGCTTTTTGCGCGTCCTCAGCTGCTTTTTTCTTGACCGCAAGCTTCACCTTCTTGTCGATGTTCACCTGACTAAACTTCTTTTTATGCTTCTTGGCCTCCGGGCCCTCATCGAGGAAGTAGGGCTTTTGTCTTCAAGCTTATGTTGCTTCTCCTGTAGAAGGAATGTGAAGCGTTTATGAATGTGTAGTCGACTTGATCTGGAGCTAAATGTAAGGTGGTAAAGGAATAATTACCAGTAATCTAATCAATCTCCTTGTGATCTCGTCCGTGTAAAAAACCTTCTTTTTCTTGTCCCACTAATAGCAGGCCCTAATGAAGTCACGCTCCAAGGGGTTGGTGAACTTCGCGAAATGGTCTGGGAGACCTGCGGCTTCACGTTCCGCGTCCTCCTTATCCCATATGGGCCTTTTGCCAAGGTGGCCACAACTTCCGAGGTGATGCTTCCCCGTGTTCCTTTGCTGAAGGCTCTTGAATTTTGCAGCCTTAGCCTTGGCTGCCTCGGTAGCGCAAGTGTTCTTGAAGTTTTTGAACTCCTCTTTTGTAAGTGTCCGATTTTCCTCCAGATTATTGGATAGGGTCCCTCAGCCTCAATACCTCATTTCACCCTCCCTTTCCAAGAGGCCAAATCATTGCTGAACATGCCCATGGCGTGATTGTTAATCTTTTTCATCTTTGGATCATCCCACGGTTGCTCTATGCTATCATCCCGGTCGGGGAACCTGAATCTCTTGTGCAACTTCGTTAGGAGCAACTGCCTCAAATGTTCTTTACTCCTTAAGTCATCGTCATTGATGCTCACGCATTCCCGTAGGATGCATCCTACTTGGTTCCCATACCCCTTGCGAGGTTCTTCCGGCTCTAATGGCTCAAACTTGCCAGGTGCCATCTTTGTGATCTCCAGTCGTTTGATGCCGAGTTTGTTAGGTTTTCGTATCCTCTACTTCTTCTCTCTGGTATCGGCGCCGGTATCTTCCCCGCTGGTACCTTCCTCACTGGTACCTTCCCCGCCGGTCTCGGCGCCACCATCGGTGCCTGCGCCAACGTTGTCGATGTCGGCGTCAGTACCATCATCAAGGCCGACCTATAAACCTTGACTTTCCTAAGCAGTCAAAAAAGTCGAGGTACTCTTGTTCACCCTCATAATCCATCTCGTCTGCAGCTTGGTCAGAAGGCTCGGTTTCTTTGTTGTTCGACATGTTTCCTATGATAAAGTCTCCTTGTTTAATTCTAAAACTATTAAAAAAATGAGAAGTGACATAAAAAAAGATCTATGTTTGCCGGAATGCCGTTCCAGCAACTCCCAACACTCGATATGCCTACTTTCTAGCACAAGTCATGCCAAAATTCACGGAAAATTCCGGCATGACCTTTAATAAAAAGTGGACATATTGAGCGCTTGAAATTCACTGGAACGGAAATGAATCAACATTCCGGCGAAACATAGGCCACTTGGATCATTTGCCCTGCACATCACATGCCCAAATGACATGTCCAAATTCCAAATTTGACATGTACAAATCACATGTCCACATATCACATGTCCACTTCAAATTCGTATATAAAAGGAAGAAAAATATAGAACTTGGAGAAAAATGCAAGAAGTCATGTTTTTTTTAAATATAGAACTAATCTGTCCACTTCAAATTCTATTTTTTTAATAGCAACAGTTGCTTTAACTAAAAAAATTAAATAGCAACAATCATTTTAACTAATCTGTCCTAGGTTTCATACTAATTCTAATTAACTAACTAGCACTATAAAATTTAAATAACAACAATTGCTTTAACTAAAAAATGCAAGAAACCTATATAATCAATTCTGTTTTTTGTTACACTAAAAAATAGCCTAGGGTTCATACTATTTCATACTAATTAGCACTAAATAGCAGAGAAGAGGGGAGGGGAGAGGTCTTACAAAGGGCAGAGAGAGATGGGGTCGGGGGAGACGGCGCAGTAGTGAGGCAAGGCGGGGG
>NC_041393.1:377937801-377949104 GCF_002162155.2 Triticum dicoccoides
GGGGAAGAGAAAAAGGGATTTGAGGGAAGAGCAGAGGGGGGAAGAAGCAGAGAGAGTGAGGATTTTGGTGGTTAAGTCGAGATAGCAGTAGCGCCTTCCGTACAAACGCACCATAGCTAATTTAGCTATAGCGCTTTCGCAAAGAACGTGCTACTACTATTTTAGATAGCTATAGCGTTTATTTCAGAAAGCGTTACTACAATTACAGATAGTGATTGTGTTTTCCTATAGAAAGGGCTACTCCTATTATCTGTAGCAGTCTTCCTGTTTGTTTCTTCTATTTTCTTTTCCTTTATTTTCTCTCCCTTTTCTTTTATTTTCTTTTCCTTTTTTTCAAGAGCAGTGAACGAAGGGAAGGTGATACAATGCATATAACTAAGGCGATATATATTGCACCATTTGATGGTTAAGTATGTATAAAAAATGGGAACATATATATTACATCATTTGACCAATGCATAATGGCCAAGTGTGTACACAAAATGGGAACATATATATTACATCATTTGACCAATAATGTACCGTTCCTCAGCGTTGACATTTTCATTTTTGAGTGAGCTTCTTACCCTTCTTGTTCGTTAAAGAATAACTAGCGGTGTGACCCGCGCATTTGCGCGGCTAGATTTCTATGTTGCTGTTTATGTTTTCACAGTTATTATATTTTAATTCCTTTGTCAAACATTTATAATTTGAGAGGAAAATGTTTTTTACCTTTAGAAACTTGCACAATAAAAAATAAATTAAGTTTAACTTTTTTCTATATTAGCATTGATTATCATTGTGCAATACATTATGATTGAGAAAGCATATATATGTTGTGAAAATTGCAAGAATGCCCGGGAAGCTGAAATTCAAGCTGTCGTGTTAGGGATGAACCTTGCTCTTAAAGGGTCAATTCTTCCAATTCTGGTGCAATCTGATTCAATGGCAACATTGTCTTCTATATATAGTGGACATCTCGTTTATAGGTTGCATCGTGGACCGGGTTTCATCTCTGATCTTGTATTGGCCTAATCTAACACTATTAACATTCAATACAACTTCTAGATTACCCGCAAGAAAGGAGACAACATGTATACGTTGTTAAAAATTGTCTGACTTCAGTAAAAGTCCTTTCATTAGTCGTATTAGTTTGTTTATAAGGATCCTGAGAAGCTAATGTAAAGGACAGTGCTGTGGTTAGTAACATAGCTCATTATATGCGTATTCTAGAAGTGTCTCCCTGGCCAGTCAGTTTTAAGTTCATTCCAATGATTTTAATAACACATGTCGACTAAATTTATATTTTAGTCTTGTGCTTTCTAGATTAATCAGCCAGCATTGTTATAGTATGAATTAACCAAAAAACGTATCTAGAACTTATAGATGAAATACCCGCAGTATTGAACACTGCAATTTTTTGTTAGGATTCATATAGACTTCTAAATTAATTCAAGTGCATATGATGGGGCATAGCATGTTTTCTTAATATACCAACTTTGTTTTTCTTTTCTCTGCTGACACTCCTAGAATACTTTGAGCTATCGTGATGTTGACAAAAGTTTACATTTTTTCTCATGGGGTAGAAAGAGTTGTATTTTGGTGTTGTAGTCTTCTACATATAGCCAACCCACAGCGCTATATTATGTACTTAACCAAATAATCATCTATACCTTATAGCTCTAGCCATGGAATTTGCACTGATATATTCAGCTCATTATTTATTTTCTCTTAAAAGTAATTCATGTGCATATGATTGATCATGGTGAGAAGTTTATGTATAGGAAATGTATTCTCTATATAAAAGTTTGTATTTTTTAACTAACTATCTTTTGGTTTGCTTGCACGGCATGGGCTTTACTTTTCTATTTTTATCTTTCGTAGGTTTAATTGTGTGGCGCAGATAGTTTGCGGATCTTTTGTAGAGTCTCCTCAATTTGTAGTGCTTCTTTTTATGATTTTTCCACGTAACCATTCACTTTTCATGGCACTCAAATATCCTAGAAAGATTATTTTGTTTTGTGGTGGTGCAGTCAAACAAAATTAGATATAAATTTATTCATGAGAATTTGAGTCGATATGGCACACCGTGACTCTATGTTTTTTTATTTTTATAATTTATGAAAATGTGACGTTACAGTTTTGTTGCTCTTGAGTGTCAAAAATTTTATAATTATTTCTATATGGATTCAACTCAATCTGAGAAATTTGCAAAGAAATTTTTTATACCGAGCGAATGTTCTCTCGGGATCTTTACGGTGCAACGCAATGTCCACTGGTCGATTTGGCGAGCGGCCGCACACGCGCCTGTCATATGAAAACATGCTGCAATGCACATGAGGTGCCGTGCTAAACTTAGTCAAGCTATAGTAGGTCCCAAATAAAAACTCAATTTCATGTCACGAAAATTGAATTCATACTGTTCTATCTTCACATGGATGTATTTTTTAAGGCCAAGGGTGTTGTTCTCACGCACGTATTTACTATGAAGAGACAGTCCGATTGGTTTGAAAAACGTAAACAATTACAGATGGGACTACCCTTCATTAGCATGTATACATGTAATAATGAAGGTTAAAGAAACGAGAATATGTGGTTCCGCTTGGCCGCAAAAAAGAAAAAGAATATGTTGCTATGGTCGGTCTAGGAACTTTCCTAATTGTCTGTTTATCTCTTTTTGGTTGCCATACTTTGCTACACCAACCAAAGGCGATTTTTTATATAGAGCATGTGAGTTAACAAAAGACATGTTGTACGTGACATGTCAAACTATTTGTTCATAGTAATATTTATATGTAACGCTACATATTTTAAATCTCAGTCGTTAATCTCTAAAATTTAAGGTCAATATAATTTAATCTATGTGGACTAACGTGATGGCTTGTTTTACTTTTGTCTTAAGTATATAATAGATTGAGCCCCTCATTGTGACTTTTCCTTTTCCATGGAGTACGATCTTTCTTAGGTGATGTAGTATTGATTCTTCTTTTGACATATACTTCATCATCATCGTCATCTTCCCTCATTGGGTTGCCGTACTGGTCATAGTCTTCCTCATTTGTGACTCCATCCATTCCAATGATGTTCCTTTTGCCTCCCTCACGACAACATGGCTGGGATTGAATGGGTCGGTTGTGAAGAAGCATTGTGTCATGTGCTGAGCATGTACCCATGGCTTGTTTTTTGCGATAGCGTTCATGGTAGCACTCTTGGCGTCGAGTATAGTCATGTTAGTGAAAAACCGGTTTTCTATTTCGACATTCTTAGCCCATCTGACATGGAACATCGTCGCGTTGTGCAGTCCAGAGCAGTCAAGCTCCCAGATCTCCTCGACCCTTCCGTAAAATCTCTCAGTTGCGCCATTGTCGCTGCAGGTCATGCATTCCATCGTCACCCCTGAGTTCTGATCATCACTGTCCATATCTTTGACCTCCATGTAGAATGTGTATCCGTTGATATCATATGCCTGATAGGTGACGAGGTTCAGCAAGGGGCCATGTGCTAAGGCATATATGAGCAATCCGTCCTTACAGCCCTCTTCTAGGGGATTAGCAATAATATGCTCTTTGAACCAATGCAGCAAAGTGGAGTTGTGCTCTCTAGTAAGTTCGGCGTCCGTCCTGCATAACACCCGGTCACGATACTTCTTTGTGATAATTTCTTTGTGCAGTGCCATGAAAGGATCTACCTCGTCTAGATGTTGTAGCACTACCAAGTTTGCTCCGTCAAAGTCATTGCATCGATCTGAGTATGCCACATGCAGTTCCCTGCGACTGTTGGAGTCCTTCTCCTTCGATCCTCCCATCGTCCTTGTTAACGGGCAAACCAACACCAACACCAGGCGGCTGGTCCGTGCCATATAGAAAATTCTCGCAGAATGAGATGCACTCTTGTGTTAGATAGCCCTGGAAGATGCTTCCATCCGGACGGGACATGTTATGAACGAATCCTTTGATGATCCCATTCATCCTCTCAAACGGCATCATGTTGTGCAGGAATGACGCCCCCAGGTCGATTATGTCCTCCACAATATGGACACACAGATGCACCATGACGTCAAAGAACGCGGGCGGGAAGTACATCGCAAGCTCATTCAGTATCAAAATGATCTCTTCCTGTAGCCTTCGGAGCATCTTCACACTTATCGACTTTTGAGAGAGGACGTCAAAAAAGTTACAGAGACCAATAAATGTGTCACGGACGTGCTTGTCCATTATCCCTCTAAGGGCAACGGTAGTATTTGCGTCATCATCACATGACATTCATGGAACTTCATCCTGCTGAACCTTTTCTTGTTCATGTCTAGATATCTGCTTATCCTGCCACAGTAATCGAAACTAACTTTGACTCCAGTAAGGAACTTAAAGAAGGGGGCAATAATCCTCAGCTCGACTTAAGGTGAAGCAAGAAGGGGGCAATAATCCTCTTCCTTTACTTTTTTGCCCTTCTTCTCCCGCGCCTCTGTCTCCGTCTCTGTCTCGTCTGACTTTTTATAGGGCGGCATGTGCAGATCTTCCCTGATTTCCAAATCTTGCAAGTCTTTTCTTGTCTTCGGCCCATCCTTGGTCTTATCCGGCATGTTCATCAGTGTCGCGAGCAAGCTCTCAAGGATATTCTTACGATATGCATTTGATCAAGGCAATTAGGTGTGTTGAGTTTGTGCCAGTACTCCAAGTCCCAGAACACAGACCTCGTCTTCCATACCTTTAACAGCGGCTCCGACACCTTTTTCATCATCTTTCCTCGCGTGGGGCACTGTTCCCAGTTTTTCAACAGCTCATTGATTTTGGCGCCACTTCGCTTACATGGAGGTCCTCGATGCTCAGCGTGACCATTGATTAGATCTCCACAGTTTCTCCATGGGTCATCCTTCTCGAGCCATCTTCGATGCCCCAAGTAGATGATTTTGCCAGACATGCCCGACGTTAGCTGCTGACACGTCGTATCATCCATGCATCGTGTGCATCCGCAATATCCATGGCACACCTGGCCTATGACATATCCGTAACCGAGATAGTCGTGCACCGTCGTGATCAACGCGGCTCTCTTGTAGAAATACTCGCCTTTGTTGGTGTCCCATGTCTTGGCCGGTGTTTTCCATAATGTGTCTAACTCCTCTTGAAGTAGCCCCAAAACACAGATTAATATTATTTCCTGGTTGTTTTGGACCTTGAATTAGCATGCTCATGTGAATGTACATCGACTTCATGCACAACCAGGGGGGAGGTTGTACATCCATACAAACAAGGGCAATGTGCCATGGTTGGTGTTCTGGTTCCCAAATGGAGTCATGCCATTGGTACACGCGCCGAGCATGATGTTCCTTGCATCACATTCCAAATACCGATAGAAGACGTTCAACGCTCTCCACTGGCTTCTATCCTTGACGTGTCTCATCTTCGGATCATCTGCATCGTCGGGCTTCTTCCTCTCCGCGTGTCAGCGCATGAGCTTTGCTTCCTTGGGATCTACGAAATACTGCTGGAGACGGGGAGTGATCGGTAAGTACCATACAACTTTCTGGGGAGATTTCTTCCCGGCCTTCTTGTATCGAGAAGCATTGCACACTGGACAACTTTTTTTTCCCGTGTGCTCCTTCCGATAAATTATGCAATCGTTGATGCAGGCATGGTATCTAACGTGCGGTAGATCAAGAGGGCACGCGATCTTCTTGGCCTCATCCACACTAGTAGGACATAGATTCCCCGCGGGAAGAACATCCTTTAGGTTCTTGAGATGCTCATCAAGGCTAGTGTCGGTCCATTTGTTTTTAGCCTTCGTCTTCAGGAGTTGGAGCATGAAACTCAAGTGGGTCACCTCAGGATTGCAACCATCATACAATTGAGTGTTCGAGTCTACCACCAGTTGCTCCAGCTTAGCCTCCTCTCTTGAAACAGCTCTCTCAGTACTCGTCTTCTTGCGAAGAAGTGCTTGATCATGATGGTCCCGCATGATTGAACTTAGTACCGATGAACTCTGCGGCATGGTGTCCATGTTCTCTCCGCCGCCATGTCCGGCCCCTTCTCCGCCACCATGTCCGGCCTCTTCCCCGCCGTCATTGTCGATCATCTCTTCGTCTTGCCCCGTGTCGTCATTGCCTGCCCCGTCGGTGTCCTCAACATCATCATCCTCATCTTCAAATATCCACCGAGTATAGCCATCCATGAAACCAGTCATGAGCAGGTGTGCTTCGACACGACCATCATCACAGGGTCGAGCCAAACTATTCCTTTGCATCTTCGATACGGACATAAAACCTCTGTCATGTTATTTTCTTTCATGTCCTGCACCGCCGACCGCAACCACCTGTACACCATCATTCCACTGACCATCATGAACGCTTGCATGGTAATAATAAACAAATTGATTATAAAAATGCATGCATGCATCAAAGTCATACAAAAATTCGGCACGACCTTCCCTAAAAATAGGTCATATAGAGTTTGCCCGAAATTCGCCAAAACGGAAATAAATCAACATTTCGGCAAAACATAGGCAACTCAAGCACAATTCGGAGGCAACTCAAGCCACACACACAATTTCCATCATATCACGCGATTATGTCATATCGCACACATACACATCTTTCCATTCATGCAAAAGCACAAATTTCTAATCACCTATCTCGAGATGATGATATCGATCGGTGTCAACACACACCTAGGGAATGATCAAAAGTGGACAAATCTTACTTCTTGAGATGGCTAGATCTAGTTAGGGAGGTACATAGCTCACTTCATTAAATGGGTAGATCTACCAAGCTAGTTGGGGAAGGAGATGACTATCTAGTGGAGGGAGAAGAAAAAGAGAAAGGAGATACATTAATGGAGGTGGTGTAAGTTAGCTATGAGCAATAAAGAGAGATAAAGGTAGGTAGAAGAAGGAGAGTAATGGGGGGAGAAGTAGTGAGGAAGAAGCAAAGTGAGGGAGAGAGGAGGTGGGAGGTAGGGGAAAGTGAGAAAGAGAGGATGGGGAAGGGGGAGGGGGAGGGAAAAAGGTGGCATATGCTGCGGCTTAGCAGTAGCGCTGGTCATAAACTGCGCTACTGCTATAAACGTAGCAGCAGTGTGCTTATGACACACGCGCTACTGCTAAGTGGGTACCGCCATGTGGCCAGTTTAAAAAAAGCGACAATTAGCAGTAGCACGTCTAGGAAAAAGCGTGCTATTGCTATTACTTTATTAACAACACGCTTATATAGACCGCGCTACTGCTAAATCTAGGTTAGCGGGAACTATCGGTCGACTTTAGTAGCAGCATGGTTCCGCCAAACTGCGCTACTGCTAAGTCAGTAGCAGTAGCGCCTGTTTTTCCCTCGCTGCTGCTAATTAGCAGCAGCGCCTCCCCCTGAATCGCGCTGCTGCTAAGATTTTGTGTATAAGGTTTTCCCTAGTAGTTCTCATTTAGTTTTAGAATTATTTGATCGTTAAAATATTTATAGGATTTAAATGCCCAAATTCAAATACTTTAAGATTTAATTCAAAATTCCATAAATGACCTAGAAAAATGTGCACCATTTTTGGCAGAGGTTCTAGACCAATTCAAAAATGTTGAAATTTTGTGAAGGGAATTTTGGATTCATTGAAATCATTTAAATTTGAACCTAGTAGAATTTAATTTTATGCTAGGGTTTAACTAGCCCCATTTTAAGATTCCTTTGAATTCAAACATGATGCATGGATGCTGATGCAACTAATTACAATTAGTTTCTAGGGTTGTGATAACTCACCCCCGCTAAACAAGAATCTCGTCCCGAGATTCAAGACGTAAGTTAAGAAGACAAAGGGAACGCAAAGCTAACACGATCTTCATGATCCAATTGGCCTTCTCGAAGATGTTGATTCATTCCTTCAAATTGATCTTGACGTCTTTGCTTTCGAGATCTTCATCCAACATGATGACAATAGAAAGAAACTCTATAAGAATCGATCTTCTCGAAGATTGAGCAACTCAATATCAACTCATGGAGTGAGATGTAAGAACACCTCTGGAGTTGAGACATAGAACACACATCGGAGGGATGGACTTAACAGATGATGAAGGTTCAATTTGGCAGGCAACAATTCCACGCTTAAGTAAGATGTGCATAAGTGTCAAAGTAGAGAGGAGATAAATTTCCATGATTCCATAACGGGGCACCTTAGAGGAGGTGACTCGTAGAATTATTTCCTTAAGTGGAAAAAGTAATTACTTTTGATATAGAGATCATTGAAACTCTCTATACCAGCGTAAGGCAATTCAAGCAGTCGTTTGAAGGATTTGGAAGAAATGGCATACTCAGGTTGGAATGGAAACTATGGTTATAGAACAATCGGTAACGGAAGGCACATTCTAGTTGATATCGAGGATAAAACCTAGTGACTTAGTGTGCTTCCTAGAACTTAGGCATCTCCATACTCATCAGGATTTTTACCAACATCTATGCCAAAGATGTTGGCAACACTTCGCACTACCATGATGAATAACGATGGAGGATGCGGATGCAAAGGAAGATAACACTTTCTCAGATTTGTCCTTAGCGATGCCAAGGAACAAAATCTGGATGATCGACTGAGAGACATTTATCACTCCTTTCCTAATGTTCTCCTTAGTGTACTAGATACAACGATCATGCTTAAATACATCATCGACATGGTCATCAAGTAAAAGTCGGGCTTCGTAAACACAAAGGATCCACTAGGAATCAACTTCTAGAATAACTCACAGGGAATCCTCATGGAGAAGATGACTAGGTTGCTCAATCAAGATAATACAATAATAGATCTTGGAAAGGTTCCAATCATCATATCTGCCTGGGATTCAGATCTGGTTGGTGACAAAAGGCTTCAGACTCAGCATGTCTAAAAAGAAAGTTTGCAAAACAAAACAACAAGATGTCGTTGCGAGATTCTCGAGAGATGAACTATTGCTACGCACATGTTAACACGCTGTCCCAGACAAGCATGACCACATGGTAGTCTTACAATAAAACACTACCGAGTTCTAGTAGGGAACCATCTGTCGGATTTCGGGTTCCGGCAGACCCTTCAGGTTCGAACTCTGGGGTGCGCCCGGAGATTTAACCCTCTGCCTGCCTGTTCCTCGCCGAACAGCTAGAATCTAAACTACCAGACAGAACAACACAAGAGACACAAGATTTATAGTGGTTCAGGCCACCATTGTGGTGTAATACCCTACTCCAGTGTGTGGTGTGGTGGATTGCCTCTTGGGCTGATGATGGACGATACAAGGGAGAACAGCCTCGTGAGGGTCTGTTCTTGGCTGGCGCGACGAACTGCTAGGAGGAGTTCAATCGCTCTATCTACTGGTTTCTTGGCGAGGATCCCAATTGCCAGGTCAGGTCCAGATTCAGGATGCCCTACCCTGGGGGTGGCTAGTCCTATTTATAGGCAAAGGCCCTGGGCCTCTTCCCAAATATTGAGCGAGAAGGGCGCCAACAATTGGCCATTTTGAAGGGGAACAGTGGGTACACTTATCCTGACTAAAGTTGGTCCTCGCCTGTCAAAGGCTCTGGTGGTGACGCCTGCTTGGGCTCCACAATGACTTCTCCCCATCCGTTGGGCTGATCTTGGTCTCGTTGCACCGAAATGGATGCCTTCGCTTGATGCCCTCGCCTGCGCTTGCTCCCTTTGCACCAAAGAGGAAAGGAGGGACACTACGTGGGCTGGCACCCGTCTGGCGCCCTTGGTCGTCATGGCTTGCGTCATGGGCACCTCGCAAGGTACCCCGCCTTGAACTCTCCGCCTCCTCGCGAGCCCGCCTGACGAGGCCGTGCCTGAGGAAGCTCCTTGTCGTCCGCCCCGTGAGGCTTGGCCCCTCGCGAGGGTCTTGAGTTTGTGTTGATGTAGATGGGATGTGCTGGGCCTCCCTTGAGCCATGCCGCAGGCTGCAGGCAGGCAAGTCTGGGGACCCCTGTTCCCAGAACGCCGACAGTAGCCCCTGGGCCCACGGCGCGCCCGAACTTGGCCGAGCAGAGAGGCGAAAGGGCAAGTGCGAAGCGTCATGGGCCCTAACAGCCTGCGGCCTTGGGCGCCTCCGCTTCCCCACGACGCCTTGGTAACGGCACGGATTCGACAAGTCCCTGCATGCAAAGCGGGTCATGATTACCTGTGATCGTGGAGGTAGATGGTTGGCCTTTGCCGGCTATAAGTACGGAACGACGCGCGTCCTTCCAGTCTATCCCCTCTTGCTTCTCCTCCTTCCTGGGCCTTGCTCCGTCTTGCTGCAATGGCTCCGATCCGCCGATTCTCCGCTTCCACCGAAGAAACATCTTACAAACATCTTACAGCAAGACGGAGCTACAAACATCTTACAAACATCTTACAAGTAGTTAGGACTCCTTAGGATTCGCGTCTTTTGTTCCTGCGAGGGGCCGAGAATATACCCCACGGGGGCTTGTAAGATGTTTGTAGCTCCGTTTGTTAATATGATCCTTATTGCGAAGCAGTGCGAGATGCTTTTTCTGTTTTAGCTTAGTTTCCTCCTTTCAGACCTCGTGAGGGCTCGATGCTCTGCGCCAACAGGTCCCAGTCCCAAGGCGGCTTCAGCCGTCGCTGGTATGCCAGGTCGCGATGCCGTGGTCAAGGCCAGGAGGTGAGTGGCCCGAGGTCCGGTAAGAGCCCCTGAGTCACGATGCTCAGGAGGTCCCCCTTAGCGATCAAGCTGCCGTCATTCGGTGAGAAAGGAGAGCGACGTTGCTAACACGGGACTGCATTAGGTGCGGGGACGGTGCTGTGATAACTAGTGTTTCCAGAGAATGACTTATCTCGAGGGTCAGGAAACGCTTCCTGGTGCGGCGCTAGATCTGCGCCTTGGCCGATGTGGGGTTGCTTGGCGACGCCCCTTGGAGGGACCCTACAGGCTCATCACAAAAGGAACGAGAGTTCGTCGTGACAATCGACATTTAGCCGTTAGCTGCTTTGGAGAGGTTACGAGGCACGAAAGGCCTGGCGCGGTGTACTGGGGCACCCATGAGCTAGCGCGTGACTCATGGGTCCCTACCTCAAGGCGGGTTGCACCTGGCTTTGGGCCTCAACTTGGAGTGTGTTCCTGCAAATTTGGCCAGATGCCGGTGCTCTACATCCTCGGGTCCCGACTCTCGAGCTGGTCTCAGCCGGCGCTGGCATGCCACTCGCGATGCCATGGACAAGACCAGAGGGTGAGGGCTGGAGAGCCGGTAGGAGCCCTGAGTCGCGATGCTCAGGCACCCCCCCTTTAACGCGCAAGCTGGGTTAGATGTCGAAACTCTACGTCCTCGGGTCCCGGCTCTCGGGCTGGTCTCAGCCGTCGCTGGCATGCTAGGTCGCGATGCCGTGGACAAGACC
>NC_041393.1:377949293-378001499 GCF_002162155.2 Triticum dicoccoides
AGAGCCTGTAGGAGCCCTGAGTCGCGATGCTCAGGCACCCCCCCCTTTAACGCGCAAGCTGGGTTAGATGTCGAAACTCTACGTCCTCGGGTCCCGGCTCTCGGGCTGGTCTCAGCCGTCGCTGGCATGCCAGGTGGCGATGCCGTGGACAAGACCAGAGCGTGAGGGCCGGAGAGCTGGTAGGAGCCCTGAGTCGCGATGCTCAGGCACCCCCCCTTTAACGCCCAAGATTCCGACACCCAAGGGAAAAAGGCACCAAATAACAAGCATGGTGGGTCGAAAGCATAGCCCTAAGATAAACGCAAGAAGGGTACATGCCGCTGGGTCAGGCCCGAGCGACTTGGGGATGATGCAGCCCGAGGGGCGCCCCCAATAAGGTAAGCTAAGAACATGAAACAAAAGGGATACATGCCGCAGGGACGGACCCATGTGGCCTGGGAATAATGCGGCCCTGTGGGCGCTCCCAGCCGGAAATGAAACTTGAAAGATGTCACCTGATGATGTTGGGGACGAAGGGGCATTGGTGTAGCAGACTCGGTGGGCTGCGGGAGCCGATCCTCATGAGCCCCCAGTCCCAAGGGCCTCTTGAGGCTCCGGAGGCGCTGGCGGCTCCTCGCGGGCCATCTCCATCTCCACCAGGGCTGCAGAACGCCTGGCCTCTTGAGCCTCCAGGATAGCTCTCATGAGGCGCTGGTGCGCAGTAGCCGCATTCGGCAGGCCATAAGGCATGCGGACGTAGCTGTGAGGCGGACCCTCGCAGCGTCCCACTTGCGAGGGCCAGAGGCACTCCTGAGACACGGCTCGATTGAGCCCCGGTATGTCGATGCAGACGCGCATCCCAACATCCTCGCCAGGAAGGGGGGCCACAGTGGTAAGCGGCGGCTACCTCTCATGACTCTTGAATCCTGTAGCTCCTGAATGGCCTCGCTGACGAACTCCTGAGGGTTTGGCCCTCCCTGCCTTGCTCCTTCTTGTGGGAAGCGTGCTTCGAAACACGCCTCCACGTGGTGCCCAAGCGCCTCCCTCGTGACCTTGGCGAGGTCGGCGGCCCTCCAGGGGAGAGCCCCCGAGCCCTGCCTGAGGAGGGCGCCGGGCGCGCTTCCCTATGCGATGGAAGGAGGTTCCCCCTGAGGAGGCGCGGGCCCTGAGGGGCCTGCCTCCTGAGGGGCCAGGCCGGTCGATGTCTTCTTCTTCTTGGGGGCGGCCTCGAGAAGCCTCCTGCCTCTGCGGTCCGGGTCTTCCAGTGATGCGGCCTGACAGGCTCGCTCCAGGGAGAACACTGCGTCTCTCTCTTCGTAGGGCACCGTGATGACCCCGCCACTACCTGGCATCTTGAGGACGTTCTAGAGGTGGTGGGTTACGGCCATGAACTTGGCCAGCGCTGGGTACCCGAGGATGGCGTTGTATGGCAAGCAAATGTGGGCGACGTCGAAGTCGATGAGCTCGGTGCGGTAGTTGTCGCGTGCCCCGAAGGTGACAGGAAGGCGGACCTGCCCAATCGGGACTGTGGAGCCGTCGGTGACTCCGGAGAAAGGCTTGGTTGGCTGAAGCTGGCTGTAGGGCACCTGGATATTGTTGAACGTTTCCACGGACAGGATGTTGAGCCCTGCCCCGCCGTCGATGAGGGTCCTGGTGACCAGCACGTTGCTGATAATTGGGGAACAAAGCATCGGGAGGACTCTGGCTGTGGCCGCGCACTTGAGCTGATCTGCTGAGCTGAATGTGATGGTGCATGCCGACCACCTGAGAGGGCGCGTGGCCTCGAGCTTGGGGAGGACTGCATTCACTTCGCGGGCGAACTGCTTGAAGATGCGCTGAGAGGCTGGGGCTTGAGCTCCACCCAGGATGCAGGCGATTGCACGTGGTTCCTGGAAGCCTCCGCCCCCCTCGTCCTGATGACGGTCTTCATTTCTCCTTAGCTGTGGCGGCAGTGGAAGGAGGCCTGCGTTCCCTTGCGGGCGATCCTCGCGAGGCTGATCCCTCCAGCCTCCCTCACGAGGCGGGTCCTACCAGCGATCCTCGCGAGGTTGGTCGCGCCAGCCTTGGCGTGGGCCGCGCTCTTCCCAGCGTCCTACGTTCCTTCCTCCTCCTTGGCCGTAGCCCCGGTCGCTGCGGTCGCGACGTCTGCCGACCCTTCCTTCACGCACGTCCCGGAGCTCTTGGCATTCATTGGTGTTGTGGGTGTGGAGGTCGTGGTACACGCAGTACCGACTTCCATTGGAGGATTCAGGCTGATCTCTACCCCGCTTGGTGTATGGCTCTGTCGCGAGTCCGGCAGCCCCCTTGCGCTTCACGTCCTTGGCCTTAGGCTTCTTCTCTTCTGGGTCCGCGGCAGGCAGCTCGAGGAAGGAGAGGCATCCCTCCTCAGCCCTGGCGCACTTGGTCGCCAAGTTGAACAGCTCCAAGGAGGTGCACAGGTCTTCATGCATCACCAGCTCCTCCTTCATTTGACGTTGCGCACACCGTCTGAGAAGGCTGAGATGATGGCCTCCTCCGTCACCCTGGGGATCTTGAGGCGCGCATTGTTGAAGCGCTGGATGTACTTCTGCAGGGTTTCCCCTGGTTGCTGTTTGATACGGCGCATGTCGCTCACGGCGGGTGGCCGGTCGTGGGTACCCTGGAAGTTGGCGATGAAGCGGGTGCGCATCTCGTCCCAGGAGGATATTGTGCCTGGGGCCAGGTTTAGGAGCCAAGTGCGGGCTCCGTCCTTCAGCGCCATGGGAAACCAGTTTGCCATGACCTTTTCGTCTCCGTTGGCAGCCTCGATGCCCAGCTCGTAGAGCTGGAGGAACTCTGCAGGGTCAGCCGTGCCGTCATAGCGAGGAGGCAGGTCTGGCTTGAACTTGTCGGGCCACGCGACGCTGCGCAGCTCGGAGGTGAAGGTGCGGCAGCCCGCCATGGCCACATGAGGCCTGCGGCGACGAAGAGCTTGGTCCTGCGGGTCCCCATGCGTCGTGGCTGGAGGCAGCGCAGGGTCTTGACATGCTGGAGCAGGGAGCGCTCGGGCAGCTTCTTGAGGGCGAGGGACTTCTTGGCAGTTGTGCTCTTGCCGCGCTGGCGCCTGGCGGAGCGGGTTCCGCCCAGGGGCCGCGCGCCTTGGAGCCAGGACGCCTTCTTGAGGTGGAGGTGGCTGAGGCGCCCCAAGAGCTTCATTGCCCGCGCAGGGCGGGGCGCGGTGCAACGAGAAGGACGGCGCGGGGGAGCCCCTGGCGGCACGGACGAGTTCGGCGACTCGGTCGAGCCACTCTTTGTAGATGTGGTTGATGGGGCGGTAGCGCAGGAGCTCGTTTGCCGCGATGAGCGCGGCTCGGGCCTCCATGGATGGATGGTGGGAGTGAGCGAGGGTGTGGAAGTGTGGCCATCCCGCCTCATGGATGGATGCTGGTACGATGCTTGTTGTTCGTTACCCGCCGGGCCGGTGGCGGCGTTGACGGCAGGTGACGGGGAACGACGAGGGCGCCCGCCGATGGGAGCCGTCTGGGCGATGTGGGAAGCGAGGGTGGCTCGGCACTCGGTGCGAGCCCAACGAGTGTCAGACATGGATGCGGTGGTCGGAGAAGAACAAGATGACGGAAGGCAAATTCCGGCGCACCCCTACCTGGGCACGCCAAATGTCGGATTTCGGGTTCCAGCAGACCCTTGAGGTTCCTCACCGAAAATCTAAACTACCAAACAGAACAGCACAAGAGACACAAGATTTATACTGGTTCAGGCCACCATTGTGGTGTAATACCCTACTCCAGTGTGTGGTGTGGTGGATTGCCTCTTGGGCTGATGATGAACAATACAAGGGAGAACAGCCTCGCGAGGGTCTGTTCTTGGCTGGCGCGATGAACTGCTAGGAGGAGTTCAATCGCTCTATCTACTGGTTTCTTGGCGAGGATCCCAATTGCTAGGTCAGGTCCAGATTCAGGATGCCCTACCCTGGGGGTGGCTAGTCTTATTTATAGGCAAAGGCCCTGGGCCTCTTCCCAAATATTGAGCGGGAAGGGCGCCAACAATTGGCCATTTTGAAGGGGAACAACGGGTACACTTATCCTGACTAAAGTTGGTCCTCGCCTGTCAAAGGCTCTGGTGGTGACGCCTGCTTGGGCTCCACAATGACTTCTCCCCTGCCGTTGGGCTGGTCTTGGTCTCGTTGCACCGAAATGGATGCATTTGCTTGATGCCCTCGCCTGCGCTTGCTCCGTTTGCACCAAAGAGGAAAGGAGGACACTGCACGGGCTGGCGCCCGTCTGGCACCCTTGGTCGTCATGGCTTGTGTCATGGGCACCTCGCGAGGTACCCCGCCTTGAACTCTCTGCCTCCTCGCGAGCCCGCCTGACGAGGCCGTGCCTGAGGAAGCTCCTTGTCTTCCGCCCCGCGAGGCTTGGCCCATCGCGAGGGTCTTGAGTTTGTGTTGATGAAGATGGGCTGTGTTGGGCCTCCCTTGAGCCACGCCGCAGGCCGCAGGCAGGCAAGTCTGGGGACCCCCGTTCCCAAAACGCCGACACCATCATTGAGGATAACGGAATCTTGTGCATCAACTAGTATTAGCATAACAAACTCCTTTTCTAGAACAAATCAATCAGTGACTTGGTGTGCTAGGGATACAAATAGAATGAAGGTTGCAAGTCTGCAGACCACAAAATACTCCGCACATATGCATGAATGACTTGGGATGATTCCAGAGGAAGCAAAAGACACTTTCTCGAATTCATGGCGGCAACTTGCTTCAAAAGCACGTGAATTAGAGGAAATCACTTATTTCATTTAAACATATACCTCATGAATGGATCACGAGGGCATTGCTTACAAAGTTTCCAACACTAGCTTAAGTGTTTAGCTTGAATCATGGAGAAAATAAAACGTGTCGATTGGCTCAACAACAATTCATTCAGATTTTCATACAGATGGAATGCCACAATTAATTAAACACGGTTGTGGCATTGGTCAGACCAAAAGATATAATGGTGTATGCTCGAGGGATCAACCACGAGTAGTATAACATTACAAACACCATTGGTACTGATTTGATTTGACGATAGCCCATACTCAAATCAAAGTTTGGATAAGATAATAGATCCAACAACTGATCACGTAGATCAGTTGATGAGAATATCATCTTTCTTCAACACAGACACACACACAAGATATGCCTTTGGAGTTAAGCTTTTATCTTCCAGCTCTCCAAGTTGTTGTTCAGCTTAACCATTTAGTTTAGAGGTATCCAACACAGATTCTTGGAGAAAAGGGTGGTTACAAGAAAACTAACTTGATATTCGGAAAATATCCGACAAGATATCCAGAAAATCATGAACCACCGATATGTTATTAAGCTCGAGAACAATCTTCCTTTCCAGGCAAGCTGATATGATCAAAAGAGCGAGAGATTGATACAATCTGAGCTCATTGATCAAAGGGTGCACCATGAAAATGGACTAGGTAGCACGATCAATCTTAGAATAGTGATTCAATAACCAACACACTAAGAATTATATTATTGTCCATTAACCGCCAAGCAACATGGTTGCTAGGAGTATTGATTTCACACATCACAGTTCACTTGCCAGCATTCCGGTTTCAACAACATGGGACCAAGGAAAGAACAATGATGGTGAGAAGTATCACTGTGTCAAGAATTCATAAGAGGTGGTGTAATTCTCATGACAATCCTAACATAAAGAGGATAATACTCCGAGGTAGAACATGTCAAAGCTGGATTGACATTTTGATCTACGGAATACAACAACTTTGACCCAATCCTCAAGATGGATAACGTATCGAAGTTTTCTTCTCCTAGTCATTCTGAAATACAATGGCTCGACGGACCATAGGAATAGTAGGAACTGATGAGCACGAATGCACAACTATTCCTGACTAGCAATTGCTAGACGATGGTCAGAACACAACTGAAGAGGGACAACTCAAAGGAACATATAACTTTCTGAGTTATGGATGTAGATTAGTATGTCGAGCAAAGCTCAACATTTCTTCTGAATAACCCATGCAAAAAAGTAGGATTGATAGAGTCACAAATATCGAATGGAGATCTCATCGAGAGCATTCCTATTGTGCTCTTTTGGTGCAAATGAATTTCTGCCAAGGTTGTTTCATGGTATTTGGAAGAATGATATACCAGGTACTAAGGCATAATAGTGTACCTTCCTGAATAAAAATCAAACAAAGAAGGTGCAGGCAAAGTAATAATCTCACGAGTCCCCTGGCTAAATACTAAGTTGTAACAAAGTCGTCTATGCTTATCATTGTCAATAAAATTATGCCCCACCATACTAGAATAGTCTAAATATTTAGTAGGTAGCAGCCTCTCCTCCCCCTCCTCATGTCTAATAGGAATCTCAAAGTGTCCAGCAAGGCGGGAAGCATATATTCCACCATAAGTAACACCCTTCGAACAGTTTGTGTGTAACCGTCGGGCGACCATAGCACCCAAACTAAAAGTTCTATTAGCATATAAAGCATGGCGCAAAATAGGAAGGTCAGGAGCACTAAGTGATCCACTCTCACAACGACCAATCAAACATCTCCCGGCAAATAATGCATAGTAACATAAAATCAGAAAATGTAAACTAGCCACTCTCGCTTCTGACACTCCTCTCTCCTCTCCCACTGTAGTTTCAAAAGTGAAATCCTCCGTGTCTCTAGGACGTGGATCAGTGTGATTGCCCTCGTAAGGTATTTTGGAACCATTGCAAAAATCATACAGTGTCATTTCCTTAGGCACATCATAAAGGTTGAATTCTACGATGGTTGGTTCCTTCCTAGGATAAAAGTGAAAGATTTGCACGAAGGTATTTGGGCTTTTCCTTTGGAGTTTCCTCTGAAACCCAGCTTGATGATCCCCTTAACCACCTCCTCATGGTTCTCCCTTTTCTGAAATTTCTAGAGGCCATATTATGCACCAAAACTAGTTTGAACCATATAAATTTGACATGCAAGCTCAAGAACATGGTCACCAACAGTAGCTAAATGTGAAAATAACAAACCACTAGAACAAAAACTAATTCGACCAATGGAAGAGTCACATACCGATGAGCAATCCACCAAAATAGTTTTGGAAACGGAGCTACGAGCAAGGAGATCAAAATTGGCAGCAATATGAGCAAGAACATGGGTTTGACAAAGCAAGTGATTTTTCTGGAGGAAGAAGAAGAGCATGGGTGGCAGCAATAAGTGAGGGTGGCTAAATGGGCCCAATAAGCTTGCAGGCCGTGCCCAGGGGGTGGGCGTGCCTTGTGAGCTTGTGGCTCACAGGTGCACCCCCTAGGGTGTGTGCAGTGCCAATATTTGTTAAATGTATAGAAAAATCATATTAATTTTCCAGGGAATTTGGAGAACTTTTATTTTCTGGTAATTTTTTATTGCATGGATAATTCAGAAAACAACATAATCGGGGTATTTCTACTTTATTTATTCTAACTAACAAGTGGATATAGAAGGTTGTGTTTACTAAATTCATCGACCACATGCGCGCCAAAAGGAATCCATTAATAAGGTTGATCAAGTCTTATTAACTATGTCAGCGTTCTGGGATAGGGGGTACCCAGATCTACTACCCGCGGCCCACGGCATGGCTCCCTCAACGGCCTGGTACGACCCAGCGGCAAGGCCTTCAAGAAAAGACTCCCGCGAGGGCCCCAACCTCGCGAGGAGGACGACACGAAGACCTCCAAAGGAGCGGCCTGCCCAGGTTGCCTCCCGAGAAGCGGAGATTCCTATGCATGTACCCAGCCTCCCGAGGCTATGATGATGTGATCCATGACGACCAAGGCCAGGCGGGCGCCAGCGGGCGTAGAGAAGACAGTTTCCCTTCCGGTGCTAAGGGAGTAGGGACAGACGCGGGTTCCCAAGGAATCCTCGAAAGCTTTCTATTCCGGAGCAAGAAGTACAAGACCACGGGCTTGACAGGACAACTGTCATCATCGAGCCCATAACTGCGTCATGACCCGAAGCTTTGTAGGAGAAGACCACCTTTCTTAAGGATTATATGTACTTCTTGTCCCCTTTCAAATTGACCATTGTGGGATCCCTTACAGCCTAAGTTTTGGGGGAAGAGGACCGATGCTATTATAAATGTAGGCTAGCCACCACCGTAGAAGGGGATCCCCGGATGGGATCTTTTCCACCCTCACCATCGTAACCCTCGCGAGGCTGTTCATCCATTGTACTAGTTCATCCTCAGCCCCTCCTGAGGCAATCCACCACAAAGCAGGAGTAGGGTTTTACACTACAAGGTGGTCCGAAACTGGGTAAAGTGTTGTGTTCATCTTCTTCCCCGCTCGTGTGTGCATCCGACAAGGCTAGGTTGTAGGGCGACGAGCTTGAGACTTGAGAGGTTGAGTTCTTCGCACACGCCCCAGAGTTTGAACCTTCTTGGGTCTGCAGAGCCCTGAATCTGACATTCCGCATGCCAGGTAGGGGCGTGTCGAAGTCCTTCTTCTGCCTTCGCTTTGTCCACTACAAAAAAGACACATCCATGACATTTTGGGCTGAACGAATTTTTTTCTGTCATACTTATGACACTTCTATGACGATAATTATGACAAAACCCGGTATCATCATAGATGTGGTGGGTTTCTACTTCTATGACAAAAAATCATGACAGAAAAATTGGCTTTTTGTCCTTGGTGGGCTGGAGACACACCTGCATGACATTCGTTGGGACGTCCATGATGGAAAAATCGTGGTAGAAGCGAGGGCAAGGAAAATTTTGGGGAGTTCCCGGTTACGGTGGTTGGTCGGGGCCGAGCGATGCACGGAGGTATTGCGCGTTTCTCTCATGCACGTATGCGCGTGGGTGCGAGGTGTTGGGCTCTAATTGAACCCGGGCGAGGCATTCGCCTTCTGAACCCGAGCGATTGCACTAGCTACATTACTGAACCCCGATCGATCCCTTGCTGTTAACTGAACCCGATCGAGCGATTCCTTCACTACCACTGCTAACTGAAGCCGATCGAACCTGCTGCCTCTTGATGAACAGTGAGCGTTGTTATGGGTTGGATGAACAGTTCCTGGTGGGGGTTGGATGAACAGGACCTCGTGGGGGTGTAGAGGCCATTGCCGCTGGGTGAATAGGACGCCGATCGATCGAGCCGGTTGGGGGTGGATGAACAGGACGCCGTGGAGGGCTGGATGACTAGGACGACCCCGTGGAGGGTTGGTTGAACAGTAGCCGGTGGATGGCTGGATGAACAGTAGCCTGTGGAGGGGTGGTTGAACAGGACCCCGTGGAGAGGGCTGGTTGAACAGTAGCCAGTGGAGGAGCAGCGGAGGCTGGATGAACAGGAGCCCGTGGATGAACAGTCGCATGTGGAGGCTGGAGGAGGTCGATGATGGATGAACAGTAGCCTGTGGAGGCTGGAGGAGGTCGATGATGGAGATGAACAGTAGCCCGTGGAGTCCCGTTTTGTGGTACGCCACACCCATCCTGATGAACACGACCCCCATTTCGATCGTAGCGCTCCAACACAAGTCTGTTTCCTCCTTTTTGCGGTACGCCACACCCCTGCTGTTCAACAGGACCCCGTTTTCACCGTACGTGGTGGAACACAAGTCTGTTTCCTCCGTTTTGCGGTACGCCAGACCCTTCCCGATGAACGGGACCCTGTTTCGATCGTGCGCGGTCCCAGAAGGCCCATTTCCTCCGTTCTGTGGCACGCCGGACCTTCCTTCAGTTGTTCTGTCCAAGCCGGTTGGCTCCCGATGAACACAACGTATTTCGTTGCCTGCCGATGAACGCGACGCATTCCGTCACCTCCCCGTGAACATGACGCTGTTTCTCCGTTTCGAGCTAGCCGGTTGGCATCCGATGAACAGTACACCATTGCTGCCGTCTGTGGCCTCACCATGTACATGACCCCTGGCCATACGTCTGCGTGAGTACGCATTCGAGACCCCGGCTGTATGTACGTACGTGGCCGTATTTACTTTCTTGCACCCTAGATGTACGTACGTGTACACGGTTTGGACTGGACTTCCTGAACTACTACCGCTCCTTACTCGGCCACGGTTCATCGTGGCAGATAGACCGATCCACTGGTATGTACACAGACAACACTACGTACGCTTCGACCGGGTGGGTCCCAGCTATCAGGGAGGATAAGGACGCACTTCCATGCTGTCAGGGGGAGAATTGTTTTTTCCGTAATAAGGATGCACTTCCTTGTGTGTGAAGATGTAGCTGGTGGGTCCTACCTGTCAGTGGGGGAAAACATTATTTTTAGGGTAAAAAGGATGTAGTTGCATGCATGCGTCCATGGGCATGGTGCGTCCCCACTGTCAGCCTCTCCAAGTACAGTCATCTTCCGATGACTCTCGTTTGTTGACCACATTGACAACACGATGCAGAGCGCACCAAGCCGGTGAACGACAGCAAGGCCCCAGATTGGAGCACCCCGGAGATGGGGATAATGCGGCATTGGAGTCGCAGACGGAGAGGAGTGGGAAACTTGACTGCTTCGAGTGCGAGGTGGGCCTACACTCGGCAGAGAGCAACAGGAGGTGCGGAGGAGAGGAGTGCTGGCCTGGCCGTCGGTGGGGTAGCGTTTCGCTATGAGGCGTGCAAAACAGCCCCACTGGATGCTGGAGGCTGGAGCAGGTGGTCTCGGCAGCGCTAGGGGAAGAAGACGAGAGATTGAAGAGGAATGTCGGCTGTTGGATGTGGATCCAACGCCTTGCTTAGGCTTGGACCTTTGTATTTTTATTTTTTGCGAAAGTGCTTTGGCTTCGACCTACTAGCCCACATGTCAGCCAGTCCATTTGGTGGGCTGGGTGAAACAATGATGTAGCGCCTATGCAACCCGTTTATATATTATGGTAGAATTTAAAGCCCTTTTTCATTTTTCTCGAAATCCGTGGACTTGCTGGGCTGGGTGAAAATATCAAGTTGGGCTAGATGGAGAAATGTTATAAAAACATAAACACATGATTGCACGTCTATTACTACATTGGTTAGTAAAATCTTTGCAAGCTTATGTACGCAATCACCAGTAGTTAACTTGCCAAGTTATATAAACAATATTATTATTATTTTGTAAGAACTTTTGATTTATGAAATAAAATATCATTTTAATTTGATGAGTTAACGAGACGTGGGGTATTATTCCTTTTTAGGATAGACGTGGGAAAGATGAGTTGGTTCTAGGGAAAAGTACAGGGAGAAAACTCGGATTATATCAAAAAATAAAGTGGGGAAAAATTCAGATATAGGATTAATGAAAACAAAAAATAAAGGGCATGGGAAGGTCCATAAGATGGTTGGACGAATGACAGGTTTAACGGAACCTTATGTTGTTTGTATTATATATATATACTATTATAGAAGGGAAAACATAGGTTCAGTTTTGCATTCTTATAGAAAAATAGAACTGAGCTATGTGTCGTCTTGAAAAAACAAACATAACTTGGGCTGCTGATGTTATAGACAAGCTAGGCTTGGAGCCCCAAAGGCCGCTTGATACCTGCTGGATCCAAAAAAGTTGAAACATGTCGTGGGCTACGCATGTTAAACAACAAAACCTAGGCTATGGACCTGGTGGGCCAGGGTCTGTCAGCCTCTCTACGTACCGTCCTTGCCCGATTCCTCTTGTTTTGCTGACCATTTTTGGAACGACAGACTGCAGCGCCGCGGCGAGAGCACCAAGGTGCAGGACAAAGTCGAGACCTCGGACCGAACAAACCGGAGTGGGGGAAGACGCAGGCGGAGGGGAGTACGAGGGTTGACTTGTTCGGGTGCAGGGTGGGCCGGTGGAGCTGCCGCCGCCAGACAATGTGTGGGAGTAGAGGGATGGCCTGGCCCACTCCATAGGCTATGATGGGTCACCGGGGCGTGCGTTCAGGTCCTTGGTATCATTGTCTTCTTTCATGTTGGCGTAGCAGTGGTCGACGATGGTCTCGGCGAGGTCAACCCTGGAGTCCTCCTGCCCATTGCGGACGATCTTGTATTGCTTCTGGATGTCGGCAAGCCTATTGCACCAGATGGCTGAGGCGTCACATTCTTCCTTCTCTCCAGCGTAGCGAAGGTGTAGTCGGTGCTGCCGATCAAACAGGTGAATGCTCCAGAACCTCTGATGGCCCTACAGCAGTGGTAGACGAGAACCTCGTCCCGCACGCATACCTGGGCGACCGTGATCCGTTGGTCCCTATCAGGAGACAAATGGATGTGCACAAGGTCTAGTCTGCGACCTTGTGCTTTATCGTCCTGTGAGTTACTTACCCAAAACCATCACACCTGATGCTAGGGTAACAACTTCGTACCACATTGTAGGCAGGGCACAAAAAAACCAACAAAAATGTGCCTAATGCGTAACACGAAGCATTGACGCTCCAATTTGGACTTGAATATAGCGAAACTGACAGACGGGGCCCACCTGTTAGGATGAGGTGTGCTTGTGTGGACAATATGCTGAGTTGGACGAGGGTCCCACTTGTTTGTGACTCAAGTCTTTATTAATTTTTCACCTTTTCTTTTTCGTTCTTCCTCTTTTTCTCTTTGGCATTTAGCCGAACAGGTCATGAGCGCTAGAACATGGACATCACCGGCGCAGCCACCAGAGAGGACGCGCGCAACAATTATGCCTGACTAGGCCGTCGTGCCAGGAAACCAGGTTGTGTATGTGGGCCGCATCCTGGAAGTGGCAGCCCGTCGGAGGTGGACGCGTACATAGTCTGTGTGGGATCTCACCGGAGCTTGATGTGCTGCCGCTGAACCTCGCGCGTGGCCGCAGAGAGGCGCGTGGGAACCACATTGCTCACGCGGCACGAGCAGCAATGGCGGCCGGCGGCAAGGCGTGGCCACGAGGAGGCGCGCGGCAACCATAATGAGCACGCGCAGCACGAACACCAATGACGGTCGGCGGCAAGGCATGGCCGTGGGGAGGCGCACGAGAGCCGCAGTGCGCACGCGTGGCACAAACAACTATGGCGGATGGTGGCACGTTTGGGCCATGCGAGCGTGTGTGGAGTGCGTCCGTGCAGCCGAGGTCAGCCATGGACGACGACCAAGGTCAGCACAAGATGAGCTGCTGCCGAATCTCGCGGGAGTGGTGTTGGGCGCATGTAGGTGAGTGTGTGCTCGTGGCATGGGGGTACGTGTGTCGGCATTCTGGATACAGGGGTACCTAGACTTGCCTGCCTGCGGTCCACTGTGTGGCTCCATCGACGGCTAGGTACGGCCCAACTTCAGCATCAACAACTAAAGACCCTCGCGAGGGGCCAATCCTCTCGAGGCGGGCGACGCCAATACCTCCAAGGTGATCGGCCTCGTCAGGCTGGCTCCTGAGGAGCGGAGACTTCTGTGCAAGGTGCACCTCATGAGGCTCAGCTGGCATGAGACATGACGATCAAGGCCATACGGGCGCTAGGTGTGTGCCAGCAGGCGCAGAGTACTAGTTTCCTCTTTGGTGCAAGCACGGAGTCCCGAGGAATCAGCCAAAGGTTTCCATTCTGGTGCAAAAAGACCAAGACCGCTAGGACGGTAGGACGGAGGTCATCGCCGATCCCACCGCAATGTCACGACCAAAGGCTTTTGTAGGCAAAGACCACTTTAGTCAGGATAGGGTGTACTTCTTGTCCCCCTTCAAATCTGGACGTTGTGGGATCCCTTCCCGCCAACATTTGGGAAGAGGACCGAGGCCACTATAATTAGGACTTAGCCACCGCCATAGAGGGGGATCAGATCCATTCCCACTTAACCACCTCACAAGCTCTCTCAAGCTCAATAACACCTCACCTCCTGAGGCTGTTCATCCACTGTACGAGTTCATCCTCAGACCCTCGAGGCAATCCACCACAAAGCTGGAGTAGGGTATTACACCGCAAGGTGGCCCGAACCAAGATAAACTTTTGTGTCTCTCTATCCCTTTGAGAACGACGTGCTAGGCTTTGAGTATCGTGAGTAGGCAGGCTGGGTAGGTTGAGATCTCCGCACGCACCCCGGAGTTCGAACCTCTCAAGGGTTTACGAAACCCGAAATCCGACATTTGGCGTGCTCCGTAGGGGTGCGTCTGAGATCCGCTGCTTCGTCCGCCACATCCCGCCGCCGGCTTCAATGGCAGGCGTTCCTTTGTCGACTCGACCATCGCACACCTTCGAGGGAGCAGAGGGCCTCTGCGCTCTCACATCCGCCTTGCAAAGGGTGGAGTGGCCACCCAAGTTCAGGCAGGAGACGCCGCCACACTATGACGGCGTGGCGGACCCGACATGCTTCCTCCAGGCGTACTAGGAGGCAGTTTGGGCGGCCGGCGGAGACGACAAGGTGAAGGCCAACTAGCTCCCCATGGCCCTCGTAGGTGCACCGCACGCCTGGTTGCTCAACCTCCCGGAGTCCTCTGTGGCCTCCTCGGAGGAGCTGCGCGGCCTCTTCATCGCACACTTCGTGGCTCCGGACCCCCCGGTCGTCGCAGCTCTTCTAGGTGGCTCGCAGGCACCAGCTTCTGGCCGCCACATCAAGCAGTTCTACCAACAAATAAGTGTCCCACAGGTGAGCTCGGGGCTCCCCCGGACTAGGTGACGCCTAAGGCCGACCTCACCTTTGGCCCATAGGATCATCCAGCCACCACGACAGGAGCAGGCGCACTCCCGATGCTCTGCACCCCCACCATCCGCAATGTGGCGGTCACCAAGACCCTCATTAAAGGTGGAGCCAGCCTCAATGTGCTCTCTGTGGAGGCATTTGGCCTACTTCATGTGCCCCCCGGCCGACTCCGCCCCACAAAGCCCTTCTCCGGGGTTGGCGATGGCTCCACCTGCCCCCTGGGGCAGATCCACCTCCCCGTCACTTTTGGGACCCGCGACAACTACCGCACCGAGCTCATGGACTTCGACATCGCCAGGATCGACCTGCCATATAACGCCATCCTTGGGTACCCAGCCCGGGCTAAGTTCATGGCGGCAACTCATCCAGCCTACAAACCTCATGAAGATGCCAGGTAGCAGCAGTGTCCTCATGGTGGAAGGGGGACACCAAGGACGCACTGCAAGCCCTCAAGCTCGCCTTTAGGACTGCGGCGTCGATGCAGCCGAGTGAGAAAGGGGGCCTGAGGCTCCGGGGGCAGCACCAACCAAGAAGAAGCAGTTGTTTTCCCAAGACTGAGCCGAGACGAAGCAAGTACCACTTGATGAGGATGGGGCATCAGGCGCCACCTTCACCATAGGAGCTGGCCACCCCCAGGACCAAGAGGAAGCGTTGGTCAGCTTCTTGCGCACCAACAAGGAAGTGTTCGCATGGGAGCCCAAGGATCTGGTCGGGATTCCAAGGGGAATAATCGAGCATCACCTGAGGGTATGCCCAAACGTGTGTCCGGTGAAGCAGAAGGCCCGATGTCAGTCCACCGAGAAGCAGACGTTCATCGTCCAAGAAACCCGCAAGCTGTTGGATGCTGGAGTCATTCGGGAGGTGCGGTACCCGGAGTGGCTGGTAAACCCGGTCATCATCCCCAAGAAAGGAGGGAAGGAGCGCATGTGTCTTGACTTCACCAACCTCAACAAGGCCTGCCCTCAGGAACCCTTCTCGCTTCCACACGTCGACCAGATCGTTGACTCCACCACCGAGTGCGACTTGCTGTGCTTTTTGGACGCCTTCTCAGGCTACCACCAGATCAAGATGCTCATGCAAGATGTGGAGAAGATAGTGTTCCTGACCCCCGTGGGGTGTACTACTATGCCTGCATGCCTTTCGGGCTGCACAATGCTGGGGTTACCTTCCAGCGGCTGATGCACATCACCCTGGGCCGACAGCTTGGGAGAAATGCTGAGGCCTATGTTGATGATATAGTGGTGAAGTCTCGGGAGGCGAAGACCCTGATTGAGGATCTGGAGAAAATGTTTGCCAGCTTGCGCAAGGTGGACCTGCGGCTCATTCCCGAAAAGTGCGTGTTTGGGGTTCCCTCTCGCAAATTGCTAGGCTTCCTAGTGTCGCATAGGGGGATCGAGGCCAATCCAAAGAAGGTCAAGGCCATAGGAGACATGAGCCCTCTGCAAACACTCAAGGAGATGCAGAAGCTGGCGGGCTGCATGACCTCGCTGGGGCGTTTCATCTCCAAGTTGGGGGAGCGCGCCCTCCCGTTCCTCAAGCTGATGAAAAACAAGGGGTCGTTTGAGTGGACCCCTCAAGCTGATGCGGCCTTTCAAGACCTCAAGAGATACCTGACCAGCCCGCTGGTGATGGTAGCGCCAGGCCCTCTCGAGCCCCTAGTGATATATTTGGCTGCCACCCCTCACTCTGCTAGCGTTGCCCTAGTGGCACTAAGAGAGGAGCGCCCAACCAAGGACCCTCAGTAGGACGCCCGGCCACCAAGCAAAGAGCAGCAGCCTCAGGATGGTGCTCATGAAGCTTCAGCTCATCCGACAGCCAACATCCCTCCCGAGGCTGAGGCTCTGGAGCCTAGAGTCAGTGCGGCAGGTGATGGGACCCCCGAAGGCCAGCATCCTCCAGAGACACAAGACCTCACCAACACCTCCTCCATTGTCGAGCACCCGGTCTACTTCGTCAGCATGGTGCTATAGGAGGCACGGGCGCTCTACCCCATGCCCCAAAAGCGCTTTCTCGCACTCCTCGTCGCCTTATGAAAGCTGTGTCACTACTTCCAAGGCCACCCCATCAAGGTCGTCTCAACCTACCCGCTAGAGAGGGTGCTCCGGAGCCTTAACACCGCTGGGCGGGTTGTAGAGTGGAACATCGAACTTCAGGCGTTCCAGATCGAGTTCAGCACCACCAGGCTCATCAAGGGCGCGACCCTCGCAGATTTCATGGCAGAATGGACTGACGTCCCTGACCGCCGAATATGCGAGGATCGCTCCCTCTTGCCCAAAGATGAGGCCCCAGACAGGTGGATCATGTACTTCGACGGTGCATTCACACGATAAGGTGCGGGGGCTGGGCCCGTCCTCATCTCACCCGCCAAGGACAAGCTCTACAACGCAGTACAACTCTATTTTCAGCAGGGCGAAAAGGTCTCCAACAACATCGCAGAGTATGAAGGCTTGCTCGCCGGCCTCAAGGCCGCGACGGCACTAGGAGTGAAGCTCTCACCATCGGTTGCGACTCTCAGCTCCTCATCAACTTCTCCAACAAAGAGTACATACCCAAGGACGAGCACATGGAGGCATACCTGGAAGAGGTACGTAAGATGGAGAAATGGTTCCTCACGCAACACGTGCCACGAGGAACGAACAAGAAGGCTGGCGGCATTGCTAAGAGAGCATCCCGGAGGCTACCTCAGGAGCCAGGGGGTGTTTGAGGAACGTCTCTTCAAGCCGTCGGTGGTTCCGCTCACCATAGCACCAGCACCACCTCAGGAGGACCTACCCCAAGCACCAGCAACCGGCGCCCCATCATGCGGCCCTCCCTCAGGGGCCCGCCTGCTCCTCGCGCTCGAGCCTCAGGAGGGGTGCTAGACCAAGGAGTTCAAGACGTACCTACTTCAGGGGACCATGCCGGAGAAGGAGGAGGATGCCGAGCGCGTGGCTCGTAAGGCCATCGAGTACTGCATCCGTGACAGTGAGTTGTACCGCAAGAGGCCTAATGACGTTTGTTTACAATGCAACTCCAGGGAGCAGGGGCTTGAGCTGCTGGCAAACATACATGGTGGGGACTGCGGACACCACTCTTCATCACGCACCCTCGTGGGCAAGGGCGTTCCATAGTGGGTTCTATTGGCCCACTAAACTCAACGAGGCCACTGAGCTGGTGCGCTCCTCCGAAGCATGCCAGTTCCACACCAAGCCAATCCACCAGCCTACACAATGCCTCCAGACTATCTCGCTCACAAGGTCGTTCGCAGTGTTGGGGCTGGACATCTTGGGGCCGTTTCCCCGAGCGCCAAGGGGCTACCGCTACCTCTACATCGCCATCGACAAGTTCACCAAGTGGGTGGAGGTAGAAGCCATCCTCACCATCCCAGCTGGATTAGCCGTCAAGTTCATCAAAGGCCTCGTGAGCCAGTTCGGGGTCCCTAACCGCATCATCACCGACAACGGCTCAAAGTTCACTAGCAACCTCTTCAAAACATACTGTGCTAACCCTGGAATGGAGATATGCTACGCCTCAGTGGCACACCCCAGGAGCAATGGTCAGGCTGAGCACGCCAACACAGAGTTCTTGAGGGGCCTCAAGGCAAGGACCTTCAAGAAGAAGCTCGAGGCCTGTGACAGGGGCTGGCTCGACAAGCTCCAGTCCATGCTATGGTCCATTCGCACCACCGCGACCAAGCCAACGGACAAGACACCATTCTTCCTCGTCTACAGAGCTGAGGCGGTTCTCTGACACGAGGTCAAGGATCGCTCCACGCAGGTCCTGACGTTCGACGAGGCACGTCAGGATGCCACGCGGGGTATGCATCTCGTGCTGGGGGCGGAATGCCGCCGTCAAGCCTCACTCCGAGCAGGAAGGTACCAGCAGGCGCTGCGGCAGTACCACTGCCATAGCGTTCTCTCCAGGACATTGGAGGTCGGCGACCTCGTCCTGAGGCGGGTGCTCTCCAGGGAGGGGTTGCACAAGCTCTCTCCCATGTGGGAGGGCCCGTTTAGGATTGCCCGTGTCTCCAGGCCTGGCGCCACGCGCCTAGAGACACAGGACAGGGTCCCCATCTAGAACGCCTGGAAAATCCAGCACCTCCGAAAGATTTACCCATGAAGAAAGGCTCCGTCCTGTGAAGGTCTCCGCTCGTGACACTCTCACGTAATAATGAGTGGGGTTGTAGATTCCCCGGAGTCCCCTGAGAGCCGCCCTGGGGCCTCATAGGCGCTCCCTCCCACATCCTAGTGGCAGCACTTAGCTCTGCGCCGGTGAGAAGAATAAACTAGGTGCCAGACGCGGCTGTTCATTTTCTTTCCAAAGTTTCTTGCAATCTTTTAGTAGTCTTTAATGGAGTTGGTGCTTTCGTGCTTTGGTTCGCCAAGTTCAATTTTTCTCCTCTCAATTCGTTCATTCTTAGCCTGGGCTAGGAAGGTGTGGTAGTTGACCGTCGCTCTTCCTCGTGTGCCTCGTGCGTGGGGGCTAGGCAGGTGTGTGCGCATGGGCCCGCCCTCATACGAGCACACCTCGCCTAACCCCATTGCCTCAGTGCTTCGGTATCCTCGCGAGGAGCTCTCGATCAAGCTCACGGGCACTAGCACCACCTCATGTCCGTGCCCCTCGGGCAGTGCGAGGAGGTGCATTAAGCCATAGCTAACCTATGACAGGAGGCTTGCATGAGGAGAAACGAGGTGCTCGGCATGTTTTCTTTTCTCTAAGCAGCTCTGCAGCAGATCTACAGCACCACACGAGGCCTTAAACGCCTCCCGAGTCACCAGGAATGGGGGCTCCGCCAAATGTCAGGGGTCTCGCCCTCGTGTGGTGGGAAGCTACCGCAAACATGTCGAGCTAAGTTATCCTGCCCTTCCCTACCTAGAATAGAGACATCATGGCACAACATTAAGATAATAAGAATTGCATAAGAGGGCATAACTGCCATATTTCATTAGACACCCCAGCGGGGCACCCTACTTTTTTTTCAAATTGCAGAAGAAAGGAGAGGTTAAATAAAAGTGGCCCGAGGTCGTGCAGATCCAGTGCCAGTGTCGCATCCTCAAGCAGCACCTCAAGGTGCCCCGGCGCTCCACCAATTCGCCCTCAAGTGGCTCGAGGCTGCGGCAGGCCTCGAGTCCAAGTTCGGCCACCCCAAGCTCAGAACGGGCTCCCCTCCAGCTTCACCAGGGCATGGCAGCGAGGCGACCCACCACCACCCTTGATCCAAGCTCGACGACGCGGAGGCTAGTCGTAGCCACCGCTGCTCATCCGAGAAAGAGCTTCCGCTGTGGGAGGAGGAGTGGACGTCGTCAAGGCCAAGCTCACCCCTGGCGCTGGCGCAGCCGACTTCAAGGCCAAGCACATCCTCGCTGCTGTCTTCTAGGCAACACCCCACGCGGCTGCCGTCCTCACTGAACACCCTCACGTAGAGGGTCGCCAGGCCGTCGTACTTGAAGTGGAGGGTGTACCTCCCGCTCAGGCCATGTGCACGGGAGAACGCCTGCTAGCCGCGGGCCAGGACCACGTTGCCCATGGCGGCGACCTCGGTTCCCACCCACGAGGCCCTGCTGCAGTAGCCGTGAGCCTGCAGCCAGAGGCCGTCGAGCCCCGAGGATGGTAGCTCGCCGGAGAAGAAGTGCGGAAGCAGGATCAAGGTGCCGGCAGGCCTCTCCGACCACTCCACAAACTCGGGCATCATGTCCAGTGAGGAGAAGCGTGGTCGAGGAGGGTGTTAGTGTCAAAACTGGCGGATCTCGGGTAGGGGGTCCTGAACTGTGCGTCCAAGGTTGATGGTAACAGGAGGCGGGGTACATGATGTTTACCCAGGTTCGGGCCCTCTCTATGGAGGTAATACCCTACCTCCTGCTTGATTGATCTTGATGAATATGAGTATTACAAGAGTTGATCTAACATGAGATCGTAATGGCTAAAACCCTAGAAGTCTAGCATGTATGATTATTATTGCCTCTACGGACAAGGCCCTCCGGTTTATATAGACACCGGAGGGGACTAGGGTTGTACAAAGTCGGTTACAGAGAAAGGAATCTTCATATCTAGGCGCCAAGCTTGCCTTCCACGCCAAGGAGAGTCCCATCCGGACATAGGTGAGAGTCTTTGGTCTTGTGTCTTCATAGCCCATCAATCTGGCCCATGTCAATAGGCCGGACGCCCGAGGACCCCTTAATCCAGGACTCCCTCAGTAGCGCCTGAACCAGTCTTTCAATGACGATGTGTTCGGCGTGCAGATTGTCTTCAACATTGCAAGGTGGGTTCCTCCTTCGATTACTTCAAAGTACCTGACTTAAAGAGCAGTATTCGGTTTTCCATTTAATGTCACGCACATTGGTTTCCACACCTTCACGACTTCAACTTCCACGTGTCGATCGAATATGAGAGGTCGCGGTATTTTTGCACATATCGCCCCGACCATGTAAGAGAGGTGTCTATTTAAAGATATTGGGATTTTCAGATCCATTCCACACCAACCGAGGAATCCTCAGCGCTTGCTAGCAGAAACCATTCCAACATGGCTAGCACTCCCAGCTCTTGCTCCCGTCCCCACGGCATTGGAAAAGGCGATTAGGAGAAATGTTCCATATCCCACAGTCAGCTAGTTAAGCTACAGACACAGGGATTTCTTCCCCCCCGGGTCTAGTCCCCGTTCGAGCAGGATTAGCTTCCTTCGACGACGGGGCTCAGGCGGAGAATTTCCCTAATCCATCTGCTACGTCTTGAGCTTGCGTTGGTTTTCCTAGAAGAGGAGGGTGATGCAGCAATAGTAGCGTAAGTAATTCCCTCAGTTTTTGAGAACCAAGGTATCAATCCAGTAGGAGTCTCCTCAAAAGCCCCACGCACCTACACAAATAAACAAGAACTCGCAACCAACGCAATAAAGGGGTTGTCAATCCCTTCACGGCCACTTGCGAAAGTGAGATATTATAGAGATAATATGATAAGATAAATATACTTTTGGTATTGTATGATATAGATTGGAAAAGTAAAGATGCAAATAAAAGTATATTGAAAGCTTATATGATAAGAGCTAGACCCGGGGGCCATCGGTTTCACAAGTGGCTTCTATCAAGATAGCATAAGTATTACGGTGGGTGAAGAAATTACTATCTAGCAATTGATAGAAAAGCGAATAATTATGAGATTATCTAGGCATGATCATGTATATAGGCATCACGTCCGTGACAAGTAGACCGACTCCTGCCTGCATCTACTACTATTACTCCACACATCGACCGCTATCCAGCATGCATCTAGAGTTTTAAGTTCTTAAAGAACAGAGTAACACATTAATAAAGATGACATGATGTAGAGGGATAAACTCATGCAATATGATATAAACCCCATATTTTATCCTCGATGGTAACAATACAATGCGTGCCTTGCTGCCCCTGCTGTCACTGGGAAAGGACACCGCAATTTTGAACCCAAAGCTAAGCACTTCTCCCATTGCAAGAAAGATCAATCTAGTAGGCCAAACCAAACTGATAATTCAAAGAGACTTGCAAAGATAACTTAATCACACATAAAAGAATTCAGAGGAGATTCAAATATTTCTCATGATAAACTTGATCATAAACCCACAATTCATCGGATCTCGACAAACACACCGCAAAAAGAGTTACATCGAATAGATGTCCAAGAAGATCAAGGAGAACTTTGTATTGAGATTAAAAGAGAGAGAAGAAGCCATCTAGCTAATAACTATGGACCCAAGGTCTGTGGTAAACTAGTCACAACTCATCGGAGAGGCCTTGGAGATGATGTAGAGGCCCTCCATGATCAATTCCCCCTCCGGCGGAGCGCTGGCGAAGACTCCAAGATGGTATCTCACAGATACAGAAGGTTACGATGGTGGTAATAGTTTTTCGTGGTCTCTTCTGATGTTTTCAGGGTACATGGGTACATATAGGAGAAACAAGTAGGTCGGTGGATGCTCGAGGGGCCCACGAGGGTGGGGGGCGCGCCCAGCCCTAGGGGGCGTGCCGGGCACCCTCGTGGCCGCCTCCCTTGTTTCTTGACTTCCACTCCAAGTCCTCTGGATCACGTTTGTTCCAAAAAGATCGCTCCCGAAGATTTCATTCCGTTTGGACTCCGTTTGATATTCCTTTTCATCGAAACACTGAAATAGGCAAAAAACAGCAATTCGGGTTGGGCCTCCGGTTAGTAGTTTAGTCCCAAAAATAATATAAAATTGTAAAGTAAAGCCCATAAACATCCAAAACGGGTAATATAATAGCATGGAACAATCAAAAATTATATATACGTTGGAGACGTATCAAGCATCCCCAAGCTTAATTCCTGCTCGTCCTCGAGTAGGTAAATGATAAAAACAGAATTTTTGATGTGGAATGCTACCTAGCATAATTCTCAATGTAATTTTCTTTATTTTGGCATGAAATAGTAATACTTTAAGCATACTAATAAAAGCAATCATGTCTTCTCAATATAACATGGCTAAAGAAAGTTCATCCCTACAAAATCATATAGTTAGGCTATGCTTCATTTTCGTCACACAAAATGCTCCCATCTTGCACACCCCCGATGACAAGCCAAGTAATTGTTTCGTACTTAAATAATCTCAAACTTTTTCAACTTTCACGCAATACATGAGCGTGAGCCATGGATATAGCACTATGGCTGGAATAGAATATGATGATGGGGATTGTGTGGAGAAGACAAAAGAGGAGAAAGTCTCACATTCACGAGGATAATCAACGGGCTATGGAGATGCCCATCAATTGATGTCAACATGAGGAGTAGGGATTGCCATGCAACGGATGCACTAGAGCTATAAATGTATGAAAGCTCAACAAAAGAAACTAGTGGGTGTGCATCCAACTTGCTTGCTCACGAAGACCTAGGGCATTTTGAGGAAGCACATTGTAGGAATATACAAGCCAAGTTCTATCATGAAAAATTCCCACTAGTATATGAAAGTGACAACATATGAGACTCTCTATATGAAGAACATGGTGCTACTTTGAAGCACAAGTGTGGAAATAGATTGTAACATTGCCACCTTTTTACTTTTTTTATTTATTTTTTGGGACTTTTTATTTTTCTTTGGCCTTTCTTTTTCTTTTTCTTTTTTCTTTCTTTGGCCTTTCCTTTTTTTATTTTGGGACAATGCTCTAATAACGATGATCATCACACTTCTATTTATTTACAACTCATGAATTACAACTCAAAACTAGAACAAGATATGACTCTATATGAATGCCTCCGGTGGTGTACTGGGATGGGCAATTAATTAAGAGTGACATGTATGAAAAATTATGCATGGTGGCTTTGCCATAAATACGATGTCAACTACATGATCATGCAAGGCAATATGACAATGATGATGTGTGTCATGATGATGAATGGAACGGTTGAAAGTTGCCTGTCAATATATCTCGGAATGGCTATGGAAATGCCATAATAGGTATGTATGGTGGCTGTTTTGAGGAAGATATAAGGAGGTTTATGTGTGATAGAGCGTATCGTATCACGGGGTTTGGATGCACTGGCGAACTTTGCACCAACTCTCAAGGTGAGAAAGGGCAATGCACAGTACCGAAGAGGCTAGCAATGATGGAAGGGTGAGAGTGCGTATAATCCATGGACTCAACATTAGTCAAAAGAACTCATATACTTATTGCAAAAATCTAACAGTCATCAAAAACCAAGCACTACGCGCATGCTTCTAGGGGGATAGATTGGTAGGAAAAGACCATCGCTCGTCCCCGACCGCCACTCATAAGGATGCACAATCTAAGAACACCTCTTGTTTCAAATTTGTTACACAACTTTCACCATACGCGCATGCTACGGGACTTGCCAACTTCAACACAAGCATTCTTTAAATTAATAATCACCCAACTAGCATGACTCTAATATTACTACCTCCATATCTCAAAACAATTATCAAGTATCAAATTGATCATAGCATCCAATTCACTTCCTACGATAGTTTTTATTATCCCCAACTTGGATGCCCAACATTCTAGGACCAATTTTATAACCATAGCAAATACCATGCTGTTCTAAGAGACTCTCAAAATAATATAAGTGAAGCATGAGAGGTCAACAATTTCTACAAAATTAAGCCACCGCTGTGCTCTAAAAGATATAAGTGAAGAGCTAGAGCAAAAACTATCTAGCTCAAAAGATATAAGTGAAGCACATACAGTATTCTAATAAATTCCAATCAAGTGGGTTTCTACCAAAAGGTGTGTACAGCAAGGATTATTGTGGTAAACTAAAAGGCAAAGACTAATATCATACAAGACGCTCCAAGCAAAACACATATCATGTGGCGAATAAAAATATAGCTCCAAGTAAAGTTAGCGATAGACGAAGACGAAAGAGGGGATGCCTTCTGGGGCATCCCCAAGCTTAGATTGGTTATCCTTGAATATATTGGGGTGCCATGGGCATCCCCAAGCTTAGGCTCTTGCCACTCCTTATTCCATAGTCCATCAAATCTTTACCTAAAACTTGAAAACTTCACAACACAAAACTCAACAGGAAATCTCATAAGCTCCGTTAGTGCAAGAAAGAAAAACAACCACACAAGGTAGTGTAATGAACTCATTATTTATTTATATTGGTGTTAAATCTACTGTATTCCAACTTCTCTATGATCATACCCATACATACTAGCCATAGATGCATCAAAATAAGCAAACAACACACGGAAAGCAGAATATGTCAAAAACAGAACAGTCTGTAGCAATCTGTAACTCTCGAATACTTCTGGAACTCGAAAAATCTGACCAAAATAGGAAGTCCTGGGAAATTTGTCTATTGATTTACAGCAAAAAGAATCAACGCAAAATCTCGTTTCTGTGAATTACTAAAATTATTTTCGTGTGCGCAAAGTTTCTGTTTTTCAGTAGAATCAAATTAACTATCACCATAGGTCATCCTATAGGTTCTACTTGGCACAAAAACTAATTAAAACATGAAAACACATCTAAACAGAAGGTAGACGATAAATTTATTACTAAACAGAAGCAAAAACAAAAAACAAAGATAAAATTGGGTTGCCTCCCAACTAGCGCTATCGTTTAACGCCCCTAGCTAGGCATAACGGGATAGATCTAAGTAGTGCCGTCTTTGGCACTCAATTCATAAGTAGCTCGCATGATAGATTCATAAGATAATTTGACTTTATTTCTTGGAAAGTGCTACATGCATTTCCTTCATGGAAATTGGAATCTAATATTCCCTTCCTTCATATCAATAATTGAACCAATCGTTGTAAGGAAAGGTCTACCAAGAATAATAGGACATGAAAGATTGCAATCTATATCAAGAACGATAAAATCTATGGGCACCAAATTCCTATTTGCAAAAATGAGAACATCATTGATCCTTCCCATTGGCTTTTTAATGGTGGAATCCGCAAGGTGCAAATTTAAAGAGCAATCATCAAGATCATGGAAACCTAGAATATCACATAAAGTTTTTGGAATTGTGGAAACACTAGCACCCAAATCACACAAAGCATAACACTCATGATCTTTAATTTTAATCTTTATAGTAGGCTCCCACTCAACATAAAGTTTTCTAGGTATAGAAACTGCCAAATTAAGTTTTTCATCATAAGATTGCATCATGGCATCAACAATATGTTTGGTCAAAGCTTTATTTTGACTATAAGCATGCGGAGAATTCGAAACGGATTGCAACAAAGAAATACAACCTTCTAAAGAACAATTATCATAATTAAATTCCTTGAAATCCAAGATAGTGGGTTCAATGCTATTTAAAGTCTTTACCTCTCCAATCCCACTTTTACAAAATTTAGCATCAAGATCTAAGAACTCCGACTCATTGGGACGCCTTTTAACTAAAGTTGACTCACCTCCAGTCCCATCATTATTTAGATTCATATTGCAAAACAAAGACATAATAGGGGACACATCAATAACTTTAAAATCTTGATCATTATTTTCATGGAAACTAGAAGAACATGCCTTTACAAAAGCAATCTTTCTTAGCACGCAATCTAGCAGTTCTTTCTTTGCACTCATCAATGGAAATTCTCATAGCTTTGAGAGACTCATTGATATCATGCTTACGAGGATTAGATCTAAGTTTCAAAGAATCAACATCAAGCGAAAGTATATCAATGTTCCTAGCCAAATCATCAACTTTAAGCAATTTTTCTTCAAGCAAGGCATTAAAATTCTTTTGAGAGATCATAAATTCTTTAATGATATTCTCAAAATCAGAGGGTATCTTATTAAAATTACAATAAGAATTATTGTAGGAATTTCCATAATTTTTAGAGGAATTACTAGGGAATGGTCTAGAATTAAAGTTTCCTCTATAAGCATTGTTACTAAAATTATTCCGACCAACAAAATTCACATCCATAGAGTCATTATTATTCTCAATCAGAGTAGAGCAAGGCATATCATTGGGATCAATAGAAGCACTCTTAGTAGCAAACAATTTCATAAGTTCATCCATCTTTCCACTCAAAACATTAATTTCTTCTATAGCATGCACTTTTTTACTAGTAGATCTTTCGGTGTGCCATTGAGAATAATTATCCATAATGTTATCAAGGAGTTTGGTAGCTTCTCCTAAGGTGATTTCCACAAACGTGCCTCCCGCGGCCGAATCTAAAAGATTTCTAGAAGCAAAATTCAATCCGGCATAAAAAATTTGTATGATCATCCATAAATTCAAACCATGAGTAGGGCAATTGCGAATCATCAATTTCATTATTTCCCAAGATTGGGCAACATGCTCATGATAAAATTGTTTAAAATTCATAATATCGTTCCTAAGCGAGATAAAAGCATCTTTGCACTTATTCCATGAACCAATACTATTCTTAGGCAAAGACGAAAACCAAACTTTAGCACGATCTCTAAGTGAAAACGGAAATAACTTCAATTTAACAATATCATTATCCGTATCTTTCTTCTTTTGCATCTCACACAAATCAACAAAGTTGTTTAGATGGGTAGCGGCATCTTCACTAGGAAGGCTAGAGAATTGAACTTTCATAACAAGATTCAGCAAAGCAGCATTGATTTCACAATTCTCAACATCATTAAGAGGAGCAATCAGAGTACTAAGGAAATCATTATTATTGGTATTGGAAAAGTCACACAATTTGGTATTATCTTGCGCCATAGCGACAAGCAATCCAAAACACAAGCAAACAAAAAGGAAAGCGAAAGAGAGAGGAGATTGGGAAAGAGAGGGCGAATAAAACGGCAAGGGTGAAGTGGGGAGAGAAAAACGAGAGGCAAAGGGCAAATAATGTAAATGCGAGGGAGATGAGTTTGTGATGGGTATATGTCTTGACTTGAGCGAAGACCTCCCCGGCAACGGCGCCAGAAATCATTCTTGCTACGTCTTGAGCTTGCGTTGGTTTTCCTTGAAGAGGAAAGGGTGATGCAGCAATAGTAGCATAAGTATTTCCCTCAGTTTTTGAGAACCAAGGTATCAATCCAGTAGGAGCCTCCTCAAAAGTCCCACGCACCAACACAAACAAACAAGAACTCGCAACCAACGCAATAAAGGGGTTGTCACCTTCGTGGCCACTTGCAAAAGTGAGATCTGATAGAGATAATATGATAAGATAAATATATTTTTGGTATTTTATGATATAGATTGGAAAAGTAAAGATGCAAATAAAATTAGATTGAAAGCTTATATGATACGAGATAGACCCGGGGTTCATAGGTTTCACTAGTTTCTTCTCTCAAGATAGCATAAGTATTACGGTGGGTGAACAAATTACTATCGACCAATTGATAGAAAAGCGAATAATTATGAGATTATCTAGGCATAATCATGTATATAGGCATCACGTCCGTGACAAGTAGACCGACTCCTGCCTGCGTCTACTACTATTATTCCACACATTGACCGCTGTCCAGCATGCATCTAGAATATTAAGTTCATAAAGAACAGAGTAACGCATTAAGAAAGATGACATGATGTAGAGGGATAAACTCATGCAATATGATATAAACCCCATCTTTTTATCCTCGATGGCAACAATTCAATATGTGCCTTGCTGCCCCTGCTGTCACTAGGAAAGGACACCGCAAGATTGAACCCAAAGCTAAGCACTTATCCCAGTGCAAGAAAGATCAATCTAGTAGGACAAACCAAACTGATAATTCGAAGAGACTTGCAAAGATAACTTAATCACACATAAATGAATTATGAGGAGATTCAAATATTTCTCATAGATAAACTTGATCATAAACCCACAATTCATCGGATCTCGACCTACACACTGCAAAAAGAGTTACATCGAATAGATCTCCAAGAAGATCAAGGAGAACTTTGTATTGAGACTCAAAGAGAGAGAAGAAGCCATCTAGATAATAACTATGGACCCGAAGGTCTGTGGTAAACTACTCACAACTCATCGGAGAGGCCTTGGAGATGATGTAGAGGCCCTCCGTGATTGATTCCCCCTCCGGCGGAGCACCAGCGAAGGCTCCAAGATGGGATCTCACGGATACAGAAGGTTACGACGGTGGAATTAGTTTTTCGTGGTCGCTTCTGATGTTTTCGGGTAGCATGGGTATATATAGGAGGAAGAAGTAGGTCAGTCGATGCTCAAGGGGCCCACGAGGGTGGGGGCGCGCCGGGCACCCTCGTGGCCACCTCCCTTGTTTCTTGACTTCCACTCCAAGTCCTCTGGATCACGTTTGTTCCAAAAAGATCGCTCCCGAAGGTTTCATTCTGTTTGGACTCCGTTTGATATTCCTTTTCTTCGCAACACTGAAATAGGCAAAAAAACAGCAATTTGGACCTCCGGTTAGTAGGTTAGTCCTAAAAATGATATAAAAATGTAAAGTAAAGCCCATAAACATCCAAAACAGGTAATATAATAGCATGGAACAATAAAAAATTATAGATATGTTGGAGACGTATCACCATCCAGGGGGAACCAGTGTGCTTCGTTCCCTACTTGTCGAGAGGCGTTGGATTTCCAATCCACCCGTTCCTCCGAGGAATTCTGGAGCATTATGGCCTCCAACTGCACAATTTCACTCCTGCCTCCATCCTGCACATCGCGGGTTATGTTGCTCTTTCCGAGCTATTCCTGGGTTATGAGTTCCATTTTGAATTATGGAGGAAACTATTCTACCTCATCCCTCGTAGCCAAGAGGGATCAATATTTGAGGTGGGCAGACGAGAGGTATGGCGCATCGCTGGGACCGGATACATGTCCGGCACGTCGAAGAACGCATCCGAAGAGTGGCCTTCCAAATGGTTTTTTATCGAGGACATCGCCCTTCCTGACCCAGTCCGAATGGGTCTTCCTAAAATTTTCAAGCGTTCCATTGAAGAAACCCCACAGCTGGCACCCTCGGAGCCTCGAGGAGGATGATAGCACGGAAGTCCGTCAATTGATGAGCAAGATAAAGACGCTTGCTCGGTCCGGATTATCAATAGTCGAGGTAATGGCGACGTCCATATTATGAGGGGTTTAGCCACTCCAATACAGAAGGCTTCCGATGTGCCACTATAGTGGGGAGGATGACGCCTCCTGCTGTGGTCGGAAGGGTCTGGACACCCCTGCCGCTTTGGCCAAAATACTGGCCGAACTATACAAAGGGGAGAAAGAGGAATTCATGCGTATTAAGCGCTGAGACAGATTTTCCATGTACAATCCTCCTAGCTGGGTGTGTTCCAATCCCACTACTCTACTCAATCTACTCCTTGAGTCACTTTCCATGGACATTAATCCATCCATTTGTGACTGGAATGGTAGAAGATCACCAAGGGGCTCCACAGCCCCGCCCACAGCCAGAGGACCACAATCGGGACCTTGACCCCAGATTCGAAGAGGATCTAGATATATTCGTGGAGCTCGAGGATGGGGTGTTCTACCAAGCAAGCTATGACGGCAAGGAAGTGGCCATCACCGCCGACTATCCCGGTCTTCTCCCTACCTCACACGTAAGTAATCAGGAGACATCTCCTCCGAAAGAGCTTCCTCATTCTGCCTCACCCATCGCACTATCTCGTGCTCCAAAGGGGAGGCGCCCGGCGCGCCATCCTGCACCAGAGGCGACTCAAAGAGAGCGGCGCTCGTACCGGGCAAGCTTTCGAAGAAGAAGGCAAGAGAAGACACATCGGAGCCGTCATCAAAAAGGTATGGCTTTGTATATATGCCCTTTGGTAGTCACATCCAACTGTGACATTTATCCATTCACGTCTTATCAGTAAGAGCATTCGCCGGACTATGTCCGGGAGTCCTGCCTGTCACACTCCGAACAGCCATGTTCCAGCCCCTGCCGTAATGACGACGGCTGATACGGGAGTGTCGCCGGATTGTCCTTTGGCAGAGGATTCGGATGATGTGTCCGTCATAAACTCGAAAGTGGAGAGCGCCATGAACCATCGGTGCCGGAGGGCCGCTCTTCGCGACCCCGGCTTTACAATAGAGGCATTCAATGCCTTTAGCTCGGGTGACACGTTCATCCAAGCTGCTCGAGATGGGCTTGCCAGAGCCACAGACCAATATTTGAAAGATATGCGGGTGAGCTCACATTATATACTAGTAGCCCCCGAGACTTGAAGCAGTTGATTCGCTGATTTAAGGATCATTGTAAAGCCAGGTGCTTACGAAGAAGAACAACATGTTGTCTCAAGAGCTGGAAAAGTGTCGGACCCAGCTAGCTTCTGTGACAGCCGAACTGGAGGAATCCAAAAAGGCATCGCCTGGTAATGTGTCCCTCCATCGATTAAAACCGAGTTATATACCTGCAATGTTAACACAGTTGCATATCTTATGGCAGGATCGTCAGATCATCCAGGAGTGGCGCCGGAGGTTGCACAAACGGGTGAACAAGAGGCCGAAAGGCAACTGGCCACGGACGAACGTATACTCACACGGTTCAGGGAGGAGAAAAAAAACTCCAGGATTCCAACACCCAGCTGGGCGAAGAACTGAAAGATGTGCGGGCCCAGCAGGCTGACTCCGCGAAGGAAAATAAGAGGCTGCGAGGCGGCATATTTAGTATGTGTTCAAACTTACCTCCATGTAATTTGGTGAGGAAAGGAACTGACAGAGTTATGTCTGTAGGTATGCTGACTGGCCGTCCCGAAGAGGAGATGTCCGGATCTTTGGGCGATCTGCTACAAGAGCTGTCACAAATGCACAAGCGAGCTCGGTAGGCGATGCGAGGTGTTGCCAAGGCCTTATGGCCATCCGCCTCCCCTCCAGGAAGTATGGAGGAGCTTGTACAACTATTCAAGGAAGCACGGTGGCGCTTCCGATTATGGAAGATATCGGCCTGCCGGGAAGGTACGCGAGAGGTCTGGGCCATGGTGAAAACACGGTATACCAAGCTCGATCCAAATCATATGGCCCGGGTCGTACCTTTAGGGTCAGATGTAAAATAAATTCCCATTAGTTCGGTATATGACCAGGTAAAAGTAGCCGCAAAATATTCTCAACAGGATTGTAAGCTAGACAACATGTTGGACGACATAGAAGAGGAATTTTTTTAGTCCAAGTGACTATGTACTTTCCTTGACATATTTGTCCCTAGCCGGATTGTAAAATAATTGTCAAGGCAGACCTTTTCGCTTTGACCTCTTGTAGGACCTTGAGAAGAGGTGTCTAGAGGGGGGGGGGGTAATTAGACACTAAGTATCAAAGTTGCAGTTTTTAACTTCTTTAAGTTTAAGTAAAGTTTAGGCACAAGTTTAACATTCACAATACATAACAAGCAAGCATGCAAAGAGTATATGAGCAGCGGAAAGTAAAGTATGCAACCTGCAAGAATGTAAAGGGAAGGGTTTTGGAGGATTCAAACACAATTGGAGACACGGATGTTTTTGTCGTGGTTCCGATAGGTGGTGCTATCGTACATCCACGTTGATGGAGACTTCAACCCACGAAGGGTAACAGTTGCGCGAGTCCACGGAGGGCTCCACCCATGAAGGGTCCACGAAGAAGCAACCTTGTCTATCCCACCATGGCCGTCGCCCACGAAGGACTTGCCTTACTAGCGGTAGATCTTCATGAAGTAGGCGATCTCCTTGCCCTTACAAACTCCTTGGTTCAACTCCACAATCTTGTCGGAGGCTCCCAAGTGACACCTGGCCAATCTAGGAGACACCACTCTCCAAGAAGTAACAAATGGTGCATTGATGATGAACTCCTTGCTCTTGTGCTTCAAATGATAGTCTTCCCAACACTCAACTCTCTCTCATAGGATTTGAATCTGGTGGAAAGAAGATTTGAGTGGAAATCAACTTGGGGAAGGCTAGAGATCAAGATTCATATGGTAGAATGGAATATCTTGGCCTCAACACATGAGTAGGTAGTTCTCTCTCAAAAATGTATGCTGGAAGTGTAGGCACGTTTTGATGGCTCTCTCCATGAATGAAGAGGAGGTGGAGGGGTATATATAGCCTCCACACAAAATCTAACCGTTACACACAATTTACCAAACTCGGTGGGACCGAATCAACAAACTCGGTCGGATCGATTTAGCAAATCTAGTGACCGTTAGGATTTTTGGTGGGACAGATATGCAACTCGGTAGGACCGATATGGTTAGGGTTAGGGCATAATTTAATCTCGGTGAGACCGATTACACAAACTCAGTGAGACTGATTTTGGTAATTAGCTAACCAAAGAGTTGGTCAGGCAAATTCGGTGGAACCGATTACTCAAACTCGGTGGGACCAATTTTGGTAATAAGTTAACTAGAGAGTTTGCATTGTAATCTCGGTCGTACCGATTACTCAAACTCGGTGAGACCAATTTTGGTAATGGACATACACAAAGAGATTACAATCCCATCGCGGTGAGACCGTGATCCCTATCGGTAAGACCGATTTGTCTAGGGTTTGTGGCAGTGGCTATGACATTTGAACTCGGTGGTGCCGGATAGAAAGAATCGGTGGGGCCGAGTTTGACTTTAGGTTTAGGTCATATGTGTGGAAGTGGGAAAGTAGTTGAGGGCTTTTGGAGCATATCACTAAGCACCGTGGAGCAAGAAACTCATTAAGCAGCACCTCATCCCTTCTTGATAGTATTCGCTTTTCCTATAGACTCAATGTGATCTTGGATCACTAAAATAGAAAGTGAAGAGTCTTGAGCTTGAAGCTTGAGCCAATCCTTTGTCATTAGCATCTTGAAGGAGTTCCCACATCCTTTAGTCCATGCCACTCCATTGTTGAACTTATCTGAAACATACTAGAAAGAAGTCTTAGTCCAACAAGAGATATGTTGACATTAATTACCAAAACCACCTAGGGAACACTTGTGCTTTCAGTATCCCCGTTTTTGGTAATTGATGACAACATACATCAAAGCTTTAGATAGAGATATAAAGAGTAGCAAGTAAAGCTTTGGAAAGACATGTAACAAGCATAGGCTCCCCCTACATGTATGCAATCATGTGAATATGGAATATAGAAGCATGTGAGAGCATAACCATGATAGAGTAGGCAATGTGTTACATGTATCTTGGCCATATGCATCAGAGCAAAGAATATTAAAGAAAATACCTTCATGCCCATGAGTCCTTATTGCAAACAGTATGTACATCAGCAAGAATTCCTCATACACATGATTGTGATGCATATACTTACCTTGTAGTCTTGAGTTGACTTAGGATGGAATAAACCTGCGTGAACAAGGTTAGATAACACAGGTACATCTATTAGCCAGAGCAAACAGAAGAAACCACAAGAATACCAACACTGGGATGACATGTAGAGAGTGAGTACTAAGTACCACATTGGATTAGACATGTCCCCAGGAGTAAAGATATGCAATGAATTTAAATGATTTCTTTCCCTTAGATGTCTTGCTCCCCCTGAATCTAGCATGGGATACTGGGAGAAGATAGGGAACAGAAAATCAGAGCTGAAAGATATAAATGAACAGAGCTAATGCAAAAAAGCACATATGAACATGTCTTTCCCCTCAAGAAGACATGTGGCATCTCTCCTCTTGAACAACAAGCATCTGGGATCCTTGAGAAATACTTTCTACTTGAGTATTCTCTCCCCCTGGAGATCTCTTTCTCCCCCTGACGAGGTGATACTCTCTCTCTGATGTGATCTCTCTAATTTATAAGCTTTGATGTGATCTCTCTCTCCTCCTTTGACATCAATTCCCAAGAAGGGTTTGATCCTTGAGTCACAGCACAAAGCATTTATATAAATGTGATGCTTGTAGAGGAAAAGATTCATTGAGTGGAGTTGGATCGGAAGAAACTTAGAATAAGTGGCAAACTATTTTTCCTGTTGTGAAATCGGTGGCACCGAGTGGTATGCTTCGGTTGTACCGAAAGGATTCGGTTGGACCGAAAACAACAAATCAGTGAAACCGAGTTCATCACAGAGAAAACACTTTTCACCTCATCTCACTAGACTAGTAAGATCTCACAAGGATTTGCAAGGAATTTACTGAATGATATGCAATGAATTGGATGCAGAAAATGCAGAGCAAACAGAAAGAAATCTAGATGAAGTTTTTTTTGAAAGGGGAAACGTATATGCATGAGACAAATGCAAAAACACATAAAAGAACACAAGAGAACTTCATCTAGAGATGGTCACGACAAAGTCACCTATGTTAGAGTATATTGACTTAGGAGTCAAGTGAGATCACTTGATCATAGGTCATACTCATCGTTTAAGCTCAAAATGGGGTAGCCATTTTTCGTTTAAGCATCTTGATGTATTCACATCTTGTCGAGTTGCTTTAGCTCATGACTTGGAGTGAAGCTTCTCTAAGATGGAATAACATACCTTGGTTGGTGGTGTTGAACATGTAGTTGAACTAGTGTGGGTTCCTCAAGGTTGATGTAGCTCACCAAGAATTGGGAGCACCATTTGGAATTTGAGTCCATCTACCTACACGGGTTAGTTCTTGCAAGGAAGAGCACTTGTGTATCCAAAAATGACAATCATGAAGCTCAACATAGAATTTGTCAAAGGATATGTTTGAATGGTTCCGTGCTTCCTTGTCTTCAACCATCATAGTGTAGAAACTTGGTGATGTAGAGATTGCTCAAAATGTGAGTAGATTACAATCTCATGGAATTTGATTCAACCAAGTACCTACATGGGTTATATAACATGCAAGATGCAAATATATCCAAGACATAAGATCTTCATCATAAGAGAAATATCAAGGATTATTCATAAGCTCATGTCTTGCATGTGTCCAATGGAGTTTCTACTCCAAGTTTGAAGCATCTATGATGTTCAATTCTCCTCTCAACATGCAAAACACTTTCTCATCAAGAGGTTTAGTGAATATGTCCACTAATTGCTTTTCGATGCGAACATGCTTAAGATTAATGTCACCCTTAGCAACATGATCTCGAATGAAATGGTGACGAACTTCAATATTCTTAGTTCGAGAATGTTGTACGGGATTATGACCAATTTTGATAGCACTTTCATTGTCACAAAGCAATGGAACATGTTTCACATATATCCCATAATCTTTAAGAGTTTGGGTCATCCAAAGTAATTGAGCAAAACATGAACCAGCGGCAAAGTACTCCGCTTCGGCGGTGGCTAAGGATACCGAGTTTTGTTTCTTGGAGGACCAAGACACAAGAAATCTACCAAGAAATTGACAAGTACCCGAAGTGGACTTTCTATCAACCTTGTCTCCGGCATAGTCCGAGTCGGAGTAGCCAACAAGATCGAAAGAGGCCCTCTTAGGATACCAAATGCCACAATTTGGTGTATGGATTAAGTATCTCACTATCCTTTTCACAGCCTTAAGATGACATTCTTTAGGAGCATCTTGATATCGTGCACACATGCACACACTTAGCATGATATCGGGACGTGAAGCACATAGATATAATAATGAACCAATTATAGAGTGATAAACCTTTTGATCAACCAATTCACCATCTTTGGTCAAGTCAAGTTGTCCACTAGTATGCATGGGTGTAGTCATACCTTTGCATTCTTGCATATTGAACTTCTTGAATAAGTCCTTGGTGTACTTCGTTTGAGAAAAAAAAGTACCTTCCTTAGTTTGCTTGATTTGCAACCCAAGAAAGAATTTGAGTTCACTCATCATAGACATCTCAAACTTCTCCGACATTAGCTTCCCAAACTTCTCACTAAAATGAGGGTTAGTTGAACCAAATATAATATCATCAACATAGATTTGGCACACAAATAGTTCTCCATTATCCCTTTTAGTAAAAAGTGTGGAATCAATTTTCCCAATTTCAAAGCCTTTTTCAATTAGGAACTTGGTCAAGCATTTATACCACGCTCTAGGAGCTTGTTTAAGACAATAAAGGGCTTTGTGAAGTTTGTAAACATGATTTGGTTTCTTAGGATTGACAAAGCCGGGAGGTTGCTTAACATAAACTTCCTCCTCTATTTCACCATTTAGAAAAGCACTCTTAATGTCCATTTGGTACAAGGTGATGTCATGGTGGTTAGCATAGGCAAGTAAGATGCGAATGGACTCAAGTCTAGCAACGGGAGCATAAGTCTCACCATAGTCCATTACTTCGACTTGTGTGTAGCCTTGGGCGACGAGACGTGCTTTGTTGCGAACTACTTGTCCATCTTCATCTTGCTTGTTGCGAAACACCCATTTGGTACCGATGATGTTGTGGTTGTTGTCGGGCTTCTCAACCAATGTCCAAACTTGGTTCCTCTCAAAGTTGTGTAGCTCTTCATGCATAGCATTTATCCAATCCGGATCTTCCAATGCTTCTTCGACCTTCATAGGTTTAATGCTAGAGATGAAAGAATAGTTTTCACAAAAGTTAGCTAAATGAGTTTTAGAGCGAGTGATTCTCCCGGTTTGAATATCATTGTAGATTTGCTCGAGGGGATGGTATTTACCAATTCTTGCTCGAACTCGTGAAAGCTTTTGCTTGGTTCTTGGTTGAACTTCTTATTCATCTTGTTCTTCTTCTTGGCCTTCTTCATTGTTGGCGTTGTCGTTCTCTTGTCGCGGTGGAGAAGGAGGTTGTTGACGTTCATCTTGATGCACTTCCTAGTTTTCTTCATCTTGGTGTGTCCCACTTGTGGATGCTTCCGTATCAACTCTTGGTTCACCTTGTCGTGAAGTAGTAGCTTCCACTTGGACGGACGAGGTACTCTCCTTCACCTCTGTTGGACGGACCTTGCCAATAGACAAGTCTTGGATTGCTTCCGAAGGATCTTTGTCTCCTACATCAATTGGCAATTGCTCTACTTGCGAGCCGTTAGATTTATCAAACTTCACATCTACCGTCTCTTCAACCTTTCGGGTGAAATTGTTCTAGACATGGTAAGTGTGAGAATTTGAGCCATAACCTAGTAGGAAACCTTCATGAGACTTAGGAGCAAATTTAGAACGACGATGCTTATCAAGAATGTAGCACTTTGAGCCGAATACTAGAAAGTATCCAACTTGGGGTTTGTTACCGGTGAGGAGCTCGTATGCCGTCTTGCCGAGTAGCTTGTGAAGATACAAGGGATTTGTTGAATGACAAGCTGTCTCAACCGCTTCTGCCCAAAAATGCTTCGGTGTCTTGTACTCATCAAGCACCATTCTCGCCATTTCGATGAGCGTCGATTCTTGTCTCAACAACTCCATTTTGTTGAGGTGTGTACGTAGCCGAGAACTCGTGTGAAATCCCTTCTTCATCAAGAAAGGTGTCCACATTTGCGTTCTTGAACTCCGTTCCGTTGTCGCTGCGAACCTTCTTGATCTTCACTTCAAACTGATTTTGAGCCTTCCTGGTGAAGTTTTTGAAGATCTTTTGGACCTGCGATTTATCATCGAGAAAGAACACCCACGTAAATCTTGAAAAATCATCAACTATAACTAGACCAAAAGAATTTCCACCGAGACTCTTGTAAGAGTTGGGACCAAAAAGATCCATGTGAAGTAGCTCAAGTGGCCTTCTTGTGGTCATGATGTTTTTCACGGGATGCCTTCCTCCAACCTGTTTACCTGCCTGACAAGCGCTGCAAAGTCTATCCTTATCAAATATGACATCATTAACTCCAAGGATATGATGTCCTTTAATAATTTTGTCAAGGTTTCGCATACCAACATGACCTAATCGTCTATGCCATAACCAACCTTTAGAGGATTTAGCGATAAAGCAAGTTCTAGGTTGAGCCTTTTTAGTGAAATCAACAATGTATAGATCACCTCTACGCACACCGGTAAAGACCATTTTATGATTATCTCTATGAAACACTTGGCAATCTACTTCAGTAAATAGGACATTGAAACCGAAATCAGCAAGTCTAGATACTAAAAGTAAGTTGTATCCAAGAGATTCAATGAGCATGACATTTTGTATGGAGCTATCATGTGATATGGCCACCTTACCGAGGCCAACCACCTTACCCTTTGAGTTGTCACCGAAAGTGACATACTTTCAAGGACCATCGTTTTCAGCAAGCTCACGAAACATGTCTTTATCTCCGGTCATGTGATTGGTACATCCACTATCGAGAACCCATTCCTTTCCTCCTGCCATATATCCCCGAAGATTTGCCATAAGACCAAAGTGTCTCATTGCATCATCAAGATCTAAGTCACTATCATCATCCTCATCATAGTATCCATGTTCAACATAGTCATGTGGTGGATCATATCCTTGAGAGGGTAATTCGTTAGAGTGATTTTGACAATGATCTTGCTTATGAATTCTTATAGCTCGGAAATAATATCACTAATAATTCCAACATCTCCTTTGGCACGCATAAGGTTTGTAAGCTCAAATAGACAATCACCAAACATAGGATCACTAGTATTCATCTTACTCAAAGCAATAGACTTATGGAGAATCTCATCAAGATTTTTCAAGGAATAATTTGGAAAGCGTTCCTCAAGAAATTTCCATACGGTGTAGGCACGCTTAAGAGTAGGCAAACATCCAAACAAGTTTCTAGGCAAGCCTCTAATGATAAGTTCGACAGTTCTAAGATTGCGAATCATGTCAATCGACTCAGCAAGGGTAGGATGAATAGGATCAACATGAGGTGCCCGAGGGCTAGCAATGTACTTGTTCAAATGATATTGATTAAAAATTACAAGCATCTCATTTTTCCACTCATGAAAATAATCTCCATCAAGTATAGGCACTCTATGTCAAAGACTCCCCAAAGTAGACTCATCCGTCTTCCTCCAATGGTGATTAAACCAAGGCAATGGAGACCAACGCTCTGATACCACTTGTAGGACCTTGAGAAGAGGTGTCTAGAGGGGGTGTGATTAGACACTAAGTATCAAAGTGCAGTTTTAACTTCTTTAAGTTTAAGTGGAGTTTAGGCACAAGTTTAACATTCACAATACATAACAAGCAAGCATGCAAAGAGTATATGAGCAGCGGAAAGTAAAACATGCAACTTGCAAGAATGTAGAGGGAAGGGTTTTGGAGGATTCAAATGCAATTGGAGACACGGATTTTTTTGTCGTGGTTCCGATAGGTGGTGCGATCGTACATCCACGTTGATGGAGACTTCAACCCACGAAGGGTAACGGTTGCGGGAGTCCACGGAGGGCTCCACCCACGAAGGGTCCACGAAGAAGCAACCTTGTCTATCCCACCATGGACGTCGCCCACGAAGGACTTGCCTCACTAGCGGTAGATCTTCACGAAGTAGGTGATCTCCTTTCCCTTACAAACTCCTTGGTTCAACTCCACAATCTTGTCGGAGGCTCCCAAGTGACACCTAGCCAATCTAGGAGACACCACTCTCCAAGAAGTAACAAATGGTGCGTTGATGATGAACTCCTTGCTCTTGTGCTTCAAATGATAGTCTCCCCAACACTCAACTCTCTCTCATAGGATTTGGATCTGGTGGAAAGAAGATTTGAGTGGAAAGCAGCTTGGGGAAGGCTAGAGATCAAGATTCATATGGTAGGAATGGAATATCTTGGCCTCAACACATGAGTAGGTCGTTCTCTATCAGAAAATGTATGCTGGAAGTGTAGGCACGTTCTGATGGCTCTCTCCATGAATGAAGCGGAGGTGGAGGGGTATATATAGCCTCCACACAAAATCTAACCGTTACACACAATTTACCAAACTCGGTGGGACCAAATCAACAAACTCGGTCGGACCGATTTAGCAAATCTAGTGACCATTAGGATTTTCGGTGGGACCGATATGCAACTCGGTAGGACCGATATGGTCAGGGTTAGGGCATAACGTAATCTCGATGAGACCGATTACACAAACTCGGTGAGACCGATTTTGGTAATTAGCTAACGAGAGAGTTGGTCAGGCAAACTCGGTGGAACCGATTACTCAAACTCGGTGGGACCGATTTTGGTAATAAGTTAACCAAAGAGTTTGCATTGTAATCTCGGTAGTACCAATTGCTCAAACTCGGTGAGACCGATTTTGGTAATGGACATAGACAGAGAGATTACAATCCCATCTCGGTGAGACCAAGATCCCTATCGGTAAGACCGATTTGTCTAGGGTTTGTGGCAGTGGCTATGACATTTGAACTCGGTGGCGCCGGATAGAAAGAATCGGTGGGGCCGAGTTTGACTTTAGGTTTAGGTCATATGTGTGGAAGTGGGAAAGTAGTTGAGGGCTTTTGGAGCATATCACTAAGCACTGTGGAGCAAGAAACTCATTAAGCAGCACCTCATCTGTTCTTGATAGTATTGGCTTTTCCTATAGACTCAATGTGATCTTGGATCACTAAAATAGAAAATGAAGAGTCTTGAGCTTGAAGCCTGAGCCAATCCTTTGTCCTTAGCATCTTGAAGGAGTTCCCACATCCTTTAGTCCATGACACTCCATTGTTGAACTTATCTAAAACATACTAGATAAAAGTCTTAGTCCAACAAGAGATATGTTGACATTAATTACCAAAACCACCTAGGGAGCACTTGTGCTTTCACCTCTGGACCCGAGGGTGCGGAGTGTTTCCGAATACCTGAACGACAAAAACAAACTGGGGTATGCGTGGAAACTAGGCGTAGGGGTCATAGTTGCTTGAACAAACAAGTATCCAGCTAGCTATGTTATATTATGTTGTGATTGTAAGAAACATCTTCCAGACAGAATAGTTCCGTTAAGGGTTCCTTTCCCTGGGTGATTATGCGTTAGCGTGCATGTCCGAGCTGTGATTAAAAAATCGCAGCATACATAACATCTGGGGGTTCATAGTTTACTGAGTATAAAACATCTTTAATCCGCCGACCGAATATTCCCTTAAGAACGCTAGCTTTCGGCTTCACCCAGTCTGAGGTACACATCTGGATGACCTGACAGTAACAATCGTAGAGGTGCTCACTTTATGCCCTAGCCGAACTAACGGGAACGTAGGGCATAAGCACAGGAGCCAGGCAACGCAGCTTGGCCAAAACTTAAGTCATATCGATGCATATAATGGTGAAGAAAAGGTACATGCAAGGAAAAGGCACATATGTGGTGAGCTTAATACTCGGAAAATAATAATAATAAGCTTCTGTACAATAAGCCCCCAGGCATAATGGACGTACATATTTGAGGATGTGTATGTTGTAGGTGCATGGTTTAGCCGCACAAAAGCTTTAAGGCTAAAAAAGCGAAAAGAGAGGAAAAAGATAATGGAAACAAAAGGAAGAAGGAGACGAACAAAGAATTTGGCGCTAGGCATAGAATCTTTGGAGTCTGGCCGCGTTCCATGGATTCGGCTCTAGGCGATTTTCTGATGCATCACGCAGGCAGTATGCTCCTCGAATGAGAATTTTGTCAATTATGAAGGTACCCTCCCACTTGGGCTTGAGTTTGTCCTTTTTCTTCTCTGGCAAGCGTAGAACGAGTTTGCCAACATTATAAGTCTTGGCTCACACTTCTTTGCTTTGGTATCTGCGGGCCTGTTGTTGATAAAATGTGAAACGGGCTTTTGCGACATCGCTCTCCTCCTCCAGGGCATCCAATCTGTCCTGCCGATCAATCTCGGCCTCTCTCTCTCTTCATACATGTGCACTCTAGGTGAGTCATGAATAATGTCGCAGGGTAACACAGCCTCTGTGTCGTACACCATGAAGAAAGGTGTATATCCGGTAGTGCAGTTGGGCGTGGTCCGCGTCCGCCAGAGTACAGAGTCGAGCTCCTCAAGCCAGTGCTTGTCTGATTCTTTCAAAGACCGCACTAGTCTGAGCTTAATGCCGCTCATAATAAGACCATTGTCTCATTCGACTTGACTGTTTGATTGAGGGTGATATACGATGGCTTAATCGAGCTACCCAGATTAACACACTAGGTTTTCACCTCATCGGCTATGAAATTGGAGCCATTAACGGTGATGATGTTGTGTGGAACACCATAATAGTGCACAACACCAGATATGAAGTCTAAGACCGGTCCGGCTTCGGCCGTTTTAACTGGTTTGGCCTCTATCCACTTAGTGAATTTATCCACCATGACCAACAGATATTTTTTGTTATGGCTTCCTCCTTTGAGGGGTCTGACCATATCGATCCCCCAGACCGCGAAAGGCCATGTGATGGGGATTGTTTGTAGAGCGGTAGCTGGCATATGGCTTTGGTTGGTGAAAAGCCGGCATCCGACGCAATGTTGGACAAGGTCCTGTGCATTTTCTCGGACCGTCAGCCAATAGAAACATGTACGGAAAGCCTTGCTTACAAGGGCCCGAGCCGGGGCGTGGTGACCACCAAGACCGGCATGATTTTCAGCCAAGAGTTGTCGCCCCTCTTCCTCGGAGATACATCTTTGAAGTACTCTGGTGGCACTTTTCTTGTAGAGTTCTCTGTCGTGAACCTTGTAGGCTTTCGAGCGTCAGACAATGCAGCGTGCCTAATTCTGATCCTCAGGGAGTTCTCGCCTATTAAGGTAGGCCAAGAAGGGTTCGGTCCATGGGGCAATGACTACCGTGATAAGATGGGCTGACGGTGTTATTTCGGTGGCTGAGCCCCCAATGATATCGGTGTGTTTGAAATCTGGGGTTATAGTTGGATCCAGACTGGTGTTGCCGCTCTCCCCTTGCCATACCACGGATGGCTTGAAGAGCCTTTCCAGAAAGATGTTAGGTGGGACGGGGTCGCACTTGGCACCGATGCGATCAAGGACATCCGCCGCTTGATTACTTTCTCGAGCCACACGATGAAACTCGAGCCCCTCAAATCGAGCCGACATTTTGAGAACTATTTTACGGTAAGCCGCCATCTTTTGGATCTTTGGCATATAAATCTCCATTTATTTGAGATATTGCGAGGTTTGAATGCCCGCGCACCTCCAGACGTTGTATGGCCATGGAGACAGCCATCCGAAGACCATGCAAGAAGGCCTCATATTCGGCTCCATTGTTGAAGTCTGTGTATAATATTTGGAGTACATACTGAACTGTATCTCCAGTGGGGGATGTTAGGACAACGCCCGCTCCTAAGCCCGCCAGCATTTTGGAGCCATCGAAGTGCATGACCCAGTTCAAATATGTGTCGTACTCTTTAGGGAGTTCGGCCTCTGTCCATTCGGCGACGAAGTTGGCCAGTACATGGGATTTAATGGCCCGACATGGTCTGTATGCTATATCGAATGGGAGGAGCTCAATGGCCCACTTGGCAATCCGACCCGTGGCATCGCGGTTGTTTATTATGTCATTGAGTGGTACTTCGGAGGCCACCATGATTGAGAACTCTTGAAAGTAGTCTCGTAGCTTTCGGGATGCCATGAAGACCGCGTACGCTATTTTTTTGGTAATGAGGGTACCGGGATTTGCATGGTGTCAGGACAGTGGATACGTAGTATATCGGTTTCCGAAGCAGGAATTTGTGTCCGTCCTCCTCTCGTTCAACGACGAGCACCGCACTCACGACCTGGTGTGTTGCCAATATGTATAATAACATGGGTTCACCGATGTTCGGTGCGGCCAGGATTGGGTTGCTCGCTAAAAGAGCCTTTATTTCTTCCAGTCCGACCGTTGTCACGTCCGTCCACTCGAAGTGATTGGTGTGTCGGAGAAGGCGATAAAGTGGCAATGCTTTTTCTCCTAGTCTGGAGATAAAGCGGCTTAAAGCTGCCACACATCCGGCTAGTTTTTGGACTTGTTTAAGGTCTGTTGATGTAGCCAACTGTTACAAAGCTCGGATTTTCGCTGGGTTGGCTTCAATTCCTCTATTGGAAACGATGAACCCCAGCAGTTTTCCAGCGGGAACGCCGAAAACACACTTTTCCGGATTGAGTTTGATGTCATATGTACAGAGGTTGTCGAATGTGAGACGCAAATCGTCTATTAATGAATCGACGTGCCTAGTTTTGATGACTACGTCATCCCCATATGCTTCAACTGTCTTGTCGATTTGTTTCTCCAGGCATGTTTGAATCATGCATTGCTAGGTGCACCGATGTTTTTCAGCCCAAAGGGTAATGAATGCTGTTGCGGCTTGGCCAGACTCCTTCATTTTGATTTGATGGTATCTGGAGTATGCGTCGAGGAAACATAGTGAGTCATGTTCTCCAGTAGCATTGATAATCTGATCAATGCGGGGGAGGGGGAAGGGATCCTTAGGGCAGGCCTTGTTGAGGTCTATGAAGTCGACACATAGGTGCCAGGATTTATCCTTCTTTGGTACCATCACCAGGTTTGCTAGTCAGTCCGGGTGTTTTATATCTCTGATGAATCCGGCCTCGAGTAACTTAGCTAGCTCCTCCCTCATAGCTTGTCGTTTGGGTTCAGAAAAGCGCCGCAGTGTTTGCTTGACCGGCTTATGTCCCTTCAATATATTGAGGTTGTGTTCGGCCAGAGTGCGTGGGATCCCTGGCATATCAGAAGCATGCCAGGCAAATATGTCCCAGTTTTTGCGTAGAAACGCTCGCTGTGCGGCGTCAACTGTTGGGTCCAGCTATGCCCCGATGGATGCTTTCTTCTTGGGATCCGTCGGGTGGACTTGAAATTTGACTATTTCATCTGCTTGTTTAAAGGAGGTGGATTTGGGTCGCTTGTCCAGGATCATGTCGTCCCTATCCACCGTGCAGCGTAGTGCAGTTAAATCTTTGACCGTGAGGGCTTCAACCAAGCCTCGAGGTCCAGGGCTGCGGTTTTGTTTTCAGCGCGAAGTGCTTTGTCCGGATCACTGGCAAGAGTGGTAATACCATTGGGCCCGGGCATCTTGAGCTTCATGTACCCATAATGGGGTATAGCTTGGAAGCATGTAAATGCATCTCGCCCTAACAATGTGTGATATCCACTGTTGAAAGGAGCCACTTGGAAGGTTATTTCTTCGGACCGATAATTCTCCGCGTGCCGAATACCACGCCGAGTGTGATTTTGCCGCGCATCGTGCCTCCCGACTGGGAATTATTCCTCGGAAGGTAATGCTACTTTGCTCAATGCAGCTCATGTCTATTTCCATTTTGTAGAGAGTTTCCTCGTAAATGAGGTTTACTCCGCTGCCACCGTCCATGAGCACTTTGGTAAGCCGAAAGCCGTCCACGATCGGACTGAGGACCAAGGCGGCTGGTGCCCGGACTGTCCTGAATTTTGGTTTGTCACTAGCATTGTAACTTATGGCCGTGTCATTCCAAGGGTTTATTGCTGTGACTTGGCAGACTTTAGTGAGGCCACGAAGTGCCCTTTCGCGCCTATTTTTGGAGGCAAAATTCTCAAAGACCATACTCTGAGGTCATCGTCTTCCATGGGGTGTTGCTCTGCGTTATTTTTGGTGAGAAGATCCTCGCCGCTCTTGGCCACTTGCCGGAGTATCCAACATGCTCTAAGGCTGTGGGTTGGTATGGTATCCGGTGTTGTGTGTATTTTGCATGGCCTATTGAGCCATCCGTCCAGAATGGTTCCGTGCGCCGTGATGGGCTTAGATTTCTTTACTAATGGATCGGGCGACCCACAAGGGTGCATCCTTTTTGCCCGGATGAGGGGTTGAGTGGAAACTCGTGGCTCCCAAGGAGCTGCCTGAGTTTTCCAGGCACTTTCCATTGCGCAGTACTTCTGTACTATGGTTTCCAAGTCAGCAAAGTGTAATACGCGATGGCAGTTAATTGCATTGAGGATTCCCTCGTCCGTGCAATTATTGCAAAATACAGAGATCATGTCTTAATTGCGGGAATCTTTAATCCCGTTTTTAACAAGGAGGAATCTGGCCCAAAAGTGATGGACTGTTTCCTCAGAATGCTATCGTATGTACATGAGATTGCGTATATCTGGGTGGGTGGCTGGATTTCAATCCGAACCCTAACCCAATTTGTGATCCAGAGTTTGAGAAACTTCCGAGCTTAACAGTTCGGGCTCCGGGATATCAACCAATTTTTCAGGTCCACCATCCAACTCTTGGTTCGGAGGATGGGGCACGTCTTTCCATGGACGAGTATCCAGCTCTTTGAGCTCGGAAATCCGAACATAGTTCGTCCTCAATATAGAGGAAGAGTTGTTGTATTGCTCCTCTACTACCGCTATCTGATGGGTGATTGGCGGAGATTTGATTTCTCTCTGATCGGGTTTAAGCCCAATCCGAGCATAGTCTGTAGCGACCCCCAAGGCAGCGATGCGATCCAGGAGTTCGCTTAAAGATGACAAATCCATCGGATCTATCCGTTTCGAGTATTCGGAGTCGACACGGAGGCGATTTTCGATGACCCGAGAAGTCATTGTCGGCCCAACGGCCGAATGAACGGTCATGGTAAAGCCACCCAGCCGGAGGGTTTGTCCTGAGGCCAGGGCTCCTCCGGAGGTGATATTGTCCTTGATAACAAGGCGAACCATCAATCCTATCTTCGACATCACAGCGGAACTCTTAATGAAAGCACCAATGTCGGTGTCAAAACCGGCGGATCTAGGGTAGGGGGTCCCGAACTGTGGGTCTAAGGTTAATGGTAACAGGAGGCGGGGGGCATGATGTTTACCCAGATTCGAGCCCTCTCTATGGAGGTAATACCCTACTTCCTTCTTGATTGATCTTGATGAATATGAGTATTACAAGAGTTGATCTACCACGAGATTGTAATGGCTAAAACCCTAGAAGTCTTACCTGTATGATTATGATTGCCTCTAGGGACTAAGCCCTTCAGTTTATATAGACACCGGAGGGGACTAGGGTTGTACAAAGTCGGTTACAGAGAAAGGAATCTTCATATCCAGGTGCCAAGCTTACCTTCCATGCCAAGGAGAGTCCCATCCGGACATAGGTGAGAGTCGTCGGTCTTGTATCTTCATAGCCCATCAGTCCGGCTCATGTCAATAGGCCGAACACCCGAGGACTCCTTAATCCAGGACTCCCTCAGAGGGCATGCAATCACGGCGCGCCTTCCTTCATTGTAGGGGCTGCCCTGGGTCCGATGGCCCTCGTCCCGAGAAGAAGTACCACCACCGGCGCCAAGGGAGACGCCGGCCCTTGGAGCTGCATGTCCGTGCCCCCTAGGGGCCACCGCCGGGGTCGTGGCGTGCTTGCGGGGCCGGCCGCGGCCTCTCTTGGGTGGTGGAGAAGCTCACCCCTCCTTGGGGGCCTTTCCCTTCTCAGCAGCCGAGAACCTCAGCAACGGCGCCATGGATGCTACAGCAAGATGGTGAAGGAGAAGTGGCGATGGCCGAGAAGACGGAGGAGGAGATGAGCGAGAGGGGTTATGCCCCTCCCCTCATTTATAGCTGGAGGGAGGCCAACTGCCAGCCTCCACGACCTCACGTGATGATGATCTTCTGCATGCAGCATCGACTTGTCAAGTCCAACAGTTGCCGAGGCAGCATGGGGAAGTGGAGATGTCCACGTCCCATCAATCGCCACGCGTCGTTCATGGTCGTAGGCAGTTAGGGCCCGCGGTGCTCCGCACATGCCCCTTGGCTTCACCTAGAAGCCAAGTTCGAGCGCACCTTGGGCCCAGGGGCTACTGTCGGCGTTCTGGATACAGGGGTACCCAGACTTGCCTGCCGGCGGCCCACTGCGTGGCTCCATCGACGGCCTGGTATGGCCCAGCTTCAGCATCAACAACTCAAGACCCTCCTGAGGGGCCAAGCCTCATGAGGAGGGCGACGCCAAGACCTCCAAGGGGATCGGCCTCGTCAGGCTGGCTCCCGAGGAGCAGAGACTTCTATGCAAGGTGCACCTCATGAGGCTCAGCTGACGTGAGCCATCACGACCAAGGCCAGGCTGGCCCCAGCGGGCGCAGAGTACCAGTTTCCTCTTTGGTGCAAGGCATGGAGTCCCGAGGAATCAGCCAAAGGTTTCCATTCTGGTGCAACAAGATCAAGACCGCCAGGATGGCAGGACGGAGGTCATGGGCAATCCCACCGCAGCGTCACGACCAGAGGCTTTTCTAGGCTAAGACCACTTTAGTCAGGATAGGGTGTACTTCTTGTCCCCTTCAAATCTGGCCGTTGTGGGATCCCTTCCCGCCAACATTTGGGAAGAGTACCAAGGCCAACATCGAGGGGGATCGGATCCATTCCCACTTAACCACCTCACTAGCTCTCTCGAGCTCAAGAACACCTCACCTCCTGAGGCTGTCCATCCACTGTACTAGTTCATCCTCATCCCCTCGAGGCAATCCACCACAAAGCTGGACTAGGGTATTACCCCGTAAGGTGGCCCGAACTAGGATAAACTGCTATGTCTCTCTGTCCCTTTGAGCTCGACGCGCTAGGCTGCGAGGATCGCGAGTAGGCAGGATGGGTAGGTTGAGATCTCTGCACACCCCCCAGATTTCGAACCTCTCAATGGTTGGCGGAACCGAAATCCGACAGCGTGTAGGTGTATGTGTGCTTGTGGCATGCTCGTGGCATTTGCTCGGCTGCCATGGCCATGGTGGCCATGGAGCTCACAGCTCGCACGTGGACAGAGAGCTCAGGCGTCCACACCAAGGGGAGCGGCTTCGGGTTGTGAGGCCTCATGGTGTCCCCCCCCCCGCAATGCATGCCAATGTGGCCATAGTCGCCGGAGTTCGGTCGTCCGTAAGCTGCTCGATGTAATGTCACATAGAAAAAGAAATAGGAAGAAGATGATCATCTAGTCACAAATAGGTGGGGTCCATGTCTCATTTTCCACCTCAGCTGGTCAAAGCTTTTTGTGTGCTTGGTCTTTGCCACATCAGCCCCGACAGGCGGGCCCCATCTATTGGTTTTGCTGTTTTCACATCCAAATTGGAGTGTCAGTGCTCCATGTTATGCATTAGGCACATTTCTGGTGGTTTTTTGTGCCCTGCCTTCAGTGTGGTACTAAGTTGTTACCCTAGCCTCAAGTGTGGTGGTTTTGGGTAAAAACAACTCTCATCTTGTAGGTACTGCCTGAACTCGGGGAGGCAGAGCTTCACCGAGTCCAGATCGTTGGTGTACATCACATTCAACTTGGCGCAGTCATGGGACTGACAACTCAAAGGTGAACTTCTTGCTGAAGTCCATATCTAGCAAGCTCAACCCTCGGATCACCATTGGAGTCTCTTCAAGTGAACGAGTGAGTAGGCGGCGGCAGCAGTTCGTTTTTCGGCTCTTGGGGGACTGGATTCAACAATAAACTGGGTGAGTACATGCGACAACAGTTACTACCCCTCCCTCGCCCGCTGCATGCCGGCCAGAACATGCACCATCGGCGCATTCAAACACCTCCATTAAGAAACCTATTCGGCCACACACGTTGGTTCACGAGCGAGTCTATATTGGTACAGTAATAACAAGAGTTAGTGGTCACTTTACTTAAATTTAATTAGCTTTAGTTAAAATTTATTCTTAAAACAAGCAATGTATTGGCCCGTTCTATCAGTGCCATTGGATCAACATGCACAACAATTAGAATTATTACTCTCAGGACGCACATGATCAGCACATTTGACGCACTTTCACATAGACAATACTACCAAGTTTGAACAGTTTCTTACGGTTGCTGTCCTCTGCATCATTCTGCCGTGTTTCCCAGCTTGCAAGATTTAGTACCAACAAATAAGATTCAAATAATAAGTAAAACAAAGATGCTTGCACATCTCATTGATTCCCAGCTTCCAAGATTCAGAACAAACAAATAAGATTCAAATAATAAGTACAACAAAGATGCCTACACATCTCATTGATTGCCAGCTTGTAAGATTTAGAACCAACCCATTAGAGCCTATTCATAAAGTGAATATCGGGATTAAATCCATCTTGGCTACCATGTCATACAACCCAAGAACTTGGTGAATGCTCTTAACCATCACAACATCTGTAGTTGAGTATTCCTGTTTGCACAACACAGATAATTGTTTTTCGTCCTCCGCCACTCAGTGGCACTACTGGAAGTCAACCTACAGCTCCACTCGATGATTCAAGTCATGCCACTTTTTCTGCAGTTCACCTAAAATGAAACAAATATTGCATAATTCAGCTAGCAAGAAGTAGTTTCTCTCTTGAGCTAGTAGGTTCTTCTTTAGTAGTTGCACTAAAATTGAGTAACATTAAGGTTGGTTGTCCTGCTCATGTAAGGTGCAACTATAATTTGCTTATCCTTTTGTGCAGTTCCACTAAAATAAATTGAGTAACATTAAGGTTGGTTGTCCCGCTCATGTAAGGTGCAACTATAATTTGCTTATCCTTTTGTCCAGTTCCACTAAAATAAAGTGCCATTGTGGTCACAGTGACGGCTCATCTTGCAAATGCTAATATAATGTTGCACAAGATTAGCAGCAGAATTTGACGGAGATTTTGGAAACTCCGGTCACCATTTTGTGCAGTTCCACCAAAATTGAGAGATGTTGCCCACGAGAAATTTTATTTGAATTGCACAAGACACTCATTCCAAAAAAAGTGTTTTGTGCAGTTCACCAAAAGGTCACAATAGCAACAAGGTGAAATGGATATCCCTATCTGCACAAAAGATAGGAAGAAAACAATTCCTGGTCAACAACAAGATATGAAACATACATGAAAAGAAAAGAAGCATCTTGATTATGTTCATGGAAATCATGCAAGGAAAATAGAAATTGTAGAACGTCGGCAATGCTTCATGTTACAAGAAGCATTACGATCAACAATGACATTCGTCAAATATGGGATTACTTTAATGGTGGCATTGCTTGTTTACCAGATACAGTAGATCAATAGCAGCTAAAGAGTTAGTTTAAGGGCATGGGACCGTGGGGACCCAGGATACTCAGCAGCGTAAAGAAGCATCTTACTTATCATACTGGGGGAAACAGTAGGAGTACCATTTGTAAAACAGTTTAATTGCATCGTATCACTTGAGGCATTAGATTAACAATAACACTGGTTAGACATGTCCTTAAGGTGACAGTGTGATCGCTTCATTTTACATGCACCCTTACATTAACAACAACAAAAAGTTGGTAGAAGGACATGCTATAGTGGATGCATCAGCACAATGTACCTACAAGGAGGAATGAAGTGGTGATGTCGAGTTTGTTCATACTCTATGAGGGTAGCAAATCTAATCATGGAAACCTTTTACTATGTGAGGGCAGCAAATCTAATCCTGGACATACTCTGTTGACTTCTCCACTAGCCTCCACTTTCTATCCTTTTTTCAACCAATAGCAGATATGTTCCTTATCCAGTTTGTACTGCCTTTTACCTTCATTTCCCTTTTCAACAAAGAGACTGCTAGGGTATCCAGTCACTACTACTTTCCCCCTGTTATTTCCTCTTTGAATCAAGTCCTAGATTCATGCTATGACTCCCCCCTTTCTTCGTTGTTTGAACCAAGTCCTAGATTCGACTGCATGAAGTAGCTACCACGCCGCCTCTCCCTCCCAGAACCACTCCCAACTGCCGGTCCACCGGCGCCCTGGCCATCCCTC
>NC_041393.1:378001651-378083089 GCF_002162155.2 Triticum dicoccoides
TCCGGCAAGCCCCCCTGCCCGCTGCGTCTAGTTCTTCCTTAACTCCGGCGAGCCCCCCACCCCCTAAAAAATGACTGACCCAAAAGTTGATTCAGTTAACTAAAGTGTAGCTAAATCGAAAAGATGCACATGCAAACACGTGGGGAGCTGGGGCAGAGCAAGGCCGCTTTCAAAGAACTTATACCTAAGAGTCATAGGGATGTTAGCGACGGCAGGTCGGATTTGCACACAATACGGCAGGGAGGAAGAATGGTTGAATGACCTCCCGAGTAGGCACTGTGTCGGAGAGAACAGCACGGGCAGAGGATCGGGACCCGCTGGTAGCTGTTGGTTTCCTCCCTTGCCATTGATGACCACATGAACGATGCACTAGTCCTCTACACACACCGGTAGAAGGGATCCGGCTGGATCTGTGACCAGCGATGACTAGAGAGAAAATGTCACTACCACTGTCTTGTTTAGATCTGGAGAGGATGAGAGAATGAAGAGAGCAACCCTAGTAAAGCAAGCGTTCAGGCCCCTTCATATATATATAGTGGAGTGATTATCTTTTTCTCTCCAGAATAAGAATTTCAATTTGTGTACGTGGCATTAAAGAAAAGAAACTCTCTATTTAACGTGACTAACTGTACGACTCCTACTTACCTAGTAAAGTAGTAATATTGTTTCATTGTGCTCCTCGCCCCTGCATTCATTGGACAACCCCACGGGTGAGTAAACATATAGTACTAGTATTTATATAGAACGAACAAGCTCGAATTATTTCGGCTTTGAGATATAGATGGTATAGTTTGACCACATTGCATCAATGGACTCAGTACTCCTACTTTGAAGTAACCTATACGTATATGCACGGTTTACATTCTGAATCATTAGCTAGAGCTTGAACTGTATTTGTTTACATGTACCACATTTTTCTTTTGGTTTTCTGCTCGATGGCGAATTCTTGATACGAAATTATATTATGAGTAGTTAAAAGTTGAGGGCGAGGCTTCTCCCGGGTAGTACGCGCGGCAGTTTTCGCATAGGCGATTGGACAGAGAGGCGAGCAGGGTCAGGGAGTAGCGGATTCAACTTACTACTAGAAAGGTAGGGTTTGTGCGATTTGATGGCGCGTTACTGCTGGAAAGACGGGGTCTTGTGATATGACTACTGACTATCTCTACTCTTATAAAAAACTTAGTTGGTGATGATGGTGTGCCTGCCATTCTGCAATATAGGCTGTCCGATTTATATCTGACGGATAGGAAGGAAACAATGGCAATTTTGCAAAAAGATACCCACACCCCTCTCCACATTTGCAAATAAGGCCTTCCCTTGTTCATCCTTTTCTCCCACAACATAAACTACTCATACAAATGCATACTGATGTTCCGTGCAACGCATGGGCATCTTGCTAGTAGACATGAATTACTGGCGCGACGACCGGGTTGATGCCCCCCATCCGTTCCCACTCTAATGTGGTACACGACACGTCGATTCGGATGCTGGCTCTCCCACATGTCGGCGAAGTACGTAAGAAGGAGCAAAGAATCATGCGGTATATAAAGTGTATATACTAGTACTACTACTCACATTGGAGGAGTGCGAACCACGGCAGCCTAGTGAACCAGCAGGCGATAGGCCATAGAAAACAATGTGGTGTTATGGCCATACAAAACAATGTGCTACAGTCCAATCTGTAGCATGTACAATACTACTCCTATTCTATCAACACAAGTCCAATCTAACAACAGCATCCGTGCTACAGCTAGCTCTTCTCCGCCGTTTCTCTCTTCTAATTCTAACTCAGCCGACGCGCGATTGGCGGGGTGGGGATTTGCCGATGGTCGGTTTGCTCAACTGTGGCCCCACCTCATAGTGAAAATGTTATGACTGGAAAATCGAGCGTATGCTCTGTTGGCAAGGCGTGGGAGTTCACAGCTAGACCACAAGGGTTCAAGTCTTGGCTCGAGCGCTTGGTGCTCATAGTGTTTTCTTCTATAAAAAATGCCAACAGGCTAGTCTAGCCCGGGTTGGTCTTGTTTTCTCTTTTAAAAAAATGTTACGACTAGAATAAAAGTGCCATACACTAATAAAACATTAAGGCAACGAGGCGATGCAATGCTGGTTACATGAGGCAAGAAGAAAGATGCGTCCATCGATGACGTCCACCTCCTCAACTCAGGGTGCCGGCTCACCGAACGGAGGCTAAGTAGTAGCGGCTTTGGTGGCCAGGTCGACGTGCTTCTGAACGATGGCGTCCAAAGATTCCAGCCGTTGGAAGAAGGCCAACGTCTTTCTGTCCTTGCTGGCCTTGTAGTGGCCTATGTAGACGATTTCCTCGTAGATGTGGATGTGTACATCGACGGTTTCTTGCATGACGAGGCGCTGCGCGGCGAGCGCGACCTCGAGGTGCACATGCTTCGTTGTGACCTCCGGCACCTCCAGGGCCACTAGGTCTTGAAAGAGTTCATCACCATGGAGGCCGATGAGGGTGGTAGGCAATAAGGAGCTTGGGCGCGCGGGCGGGAGTAGTACGACAAGGTCGTCCGCACGCTTCTTGACGGTGGTGAACTTGCAGATGGAGCGGACCATCATGTCATCCATGCGAGAGGCGAAGCCGGCGTCGGCGAGGGCTACGATGTAGGCGGTCACCAGCACCGTGTGGAAATGTTGCACGGTGCAGGGTACCAGGCCGGCGTCTTTGATGATCTGGCACAACCAACTAGCGCTCGCGTCCATCGCCTCCATAGGTGCTTGTGGCTTCTGGTCACTTGGTCTTGGATTGGAGTGAGCAGTGTTGCGCCGAGACTAGGAGTAGATGGATTGGAATGGTGGGTGCCTTTATATGAGGGTCCAAACTCTGTTGCATTCACATCGTGTTGGCTCTATTCCGCTTCTCCAATTAATTCCCTTTGCATGGTAATTGAGGATGCATCATTGACCGTTAGCCATCTCGAGAACCGCTACCCTCTCCCTCCTTGGCATTCAATCCGTATAGTAGTAAATGCGGGTCAAGAAGAGACTAGTCATTTACTACACTATGCACCGCGACCGTGTGGGGGTGCGACGCGAATGGCACAGGCATGCTGTACTTGTTCCGCTTTCTCGTTTTGAACTTGTGACTTGTAGTAACGCTCAGTTTTGAATATATAAGTTTAGTTGTCGTGCCAATATATGAAGCACTCCCTCCATGTAGGTTGGGTAGCTAAAGTCAAAATTAGAAACAACGCACGATCATGACGGGCCAGTCTACCTCCGTCCTGGTTGATTGCGCACCTCGTAATCTGTGCCAAATTTTTGACCATAAATTTGACTAACAAAAGGTTCATGGATGTCACTAGAATTATATCATTGAAAACTATGTTAAAATACAAATCAAATGATTTTTGTTGACATGCACTAACATTTTGTCAGTTAAATCTTTGGTCAAAATTTAGCACAAATTACAAAAGGGACTAATAAACCAGGACCTAGGTAGTACGCGAGGTCGAAGACAGTGCTACTACATATAATTAACGCCAAATAAGAGCAAGAGATCACACATGTCATTTATGACTGGAATAAAAACGCCATACACTAATAAAACATTAACGCCACAAGGCGATGCTGTGCTGGTTACAGGAGGCAAGAAGAAAGATGCATCCATCGACGACGTCCACCTCCTCGACTCAGGGCGCCAGCCCGTCGAATGACGGCTAAGTAGTAGCGGCTTTCGTGGCCAGGTCGACATGCTTCTGAACAATGGTGTCCAAAGATTCCAGCCACTAGAAGAAGGCCAACGTCTTTCTGTCGTTGCTGGCTGTGTAGTGGCCTATGTTGATGATTTCCTCGTAGACATGGATGTGCAGGTCGATGGTTTCTTGCATGGCGAGGCGCTGCGCGGCAAGTGCGGTCTCGAGGTGCACATTCTTCGTCACAACCTCCGGCACCTGCAGGTCAACCAGTGCTTCAAAGTGTTCGTCACCTTGGAGGCCGATGAGGGTGGCAGGTAACAAGGAGCCTAGGCGCACAAGCTGCAACAGTACAGCAAGGTCGCCCGTGCGCTTCTTGACGGCGGTGAACTTGTGGATGGAGTCGACCATCATCTTACACATGCAAGAGGCGAAGCCGACATCGGCGAGGGCTATGACGCCGGCGGTCGCCAGCACCGTCTGGAAAATGCTACGCGGTGCGGGGCCGCAGGCCGGCGTCTTGGACGATCCGGCACAACCGACTGACGCTCACGTCCATCGACGCCATGGGTGCTTCTGGCTTCTTGTCACTTGGTCTTGGTCTTGGATTGGAGTGGGCAGTGCTGCGCATAGACTAGGAGTAGATGGATTGGAGTGGTGGGGCGCCCTTATGAGAGTCCAAACTGCGTTGCACTCACAACGTGCTGGCTCCATTCTGATTCTCCAATTACTTACTCCTACCTCTGCATCCTAACTCAATGCGGAGGCATCATTGACCGTTCAATATTTTGGGAACCGCTACCCTCTACCTCGCTGGGATTCAAGCCGTATCAACGTAAATTCCTATCAAAAGGAGATTAGTCAGTAGTTTTTTTTGGTGATGAACTAGTCAGTAGTAGTATACTCAATATTGTGCACATCGACCAAGGCGGAGAGGAAAACGAGAGAACTATGTATTTATTTACGGTGCAGATTCACTCATTTTTCTCCGTATGTACTCATTTAGGGTGTACTCCTGGTCACTTGTTCAAATCTCTAGAAAGGCAAATACTCCCTCCGTTTGTATTACTCTACATATTAGAGTTGACTGAAGTCAGATTTTCATAAAGTTTGACCAAGTTTATAAAAAATAATATAAACATTTATTGTAACAAATAGTGTATATATGATGTGAATGTACATTCAATAATAAATCTAATTGTATTGGTTTGTTATTGATTATGTTAATAGTTTTTTATAAACTTGGTCAAAGTTTATAAAGCTTGACTTTTACCAAATCTAATACGCAGACTAAATAAAAATGGAGGGAGTAGTTCCTCCTTTCCGGTTTCAAGGGCTATACTATTAAGAGCAAGTACAATAGTGGGCTTATAGCCTGCTTACGTGGCATTTTTGTCTCATGCAAGAGCCTGGCTATATGCGTGCTCCAAGGCTCATCACCACGCCCCACCCATACACTAAGACTTCCACGCGAGCGTTTGCAACTGCCACGTTCGGGTTGTGCTTGGCTCTTCGCCTCTTCAAGAATACGAACAATGATGTTACTACTTCTACGGTATCGAATCAACTGCTGCATGTCTGTCCACCGCGTGCGGGAGGGATAGCTTGTTGTAGTAAGCAAAAGTTTGTCCTCGTCTGTGAGCCACCGCGTGCATGGGGCGAGGGAGAGGGCCTGTAGTAGTAAAATCAAGATTCTCCTCATTGTACGAGTTGATACGACAGATCATAGCATTGGCCCCACATGCTTGCCTCTAAACTTGGCTAAAAGACCAGCAATGTACAATATATTTGCGGCAACCTCTAACATTTACCCCACCACAATTAAAGTATATATTCCTATCTTGACCAGATGTGCGTGCAAACTACAATCACCAGGATGACAGGTAGGGCCAGAAGATTATTTTAATCAATAAATATGCTTCGAGACGGCCTCCTAGCATGGAGCCGACTCCAACGATTTTAACCTTAGAGGCACGGTACACGCTATCGTAGACTACGTCACTATACTACCTCCCCTACACATGAAACTACCACACGAGCGTCCAGGTTGCCGCTTGGCTCTTTGCCTCTTTGGGAAGTCGAACAATGATGGTACTACTGCAGTGGAGTACTTCTATTATGCTTCTGGCCATCTGACACCGAATGAACTGTTGCATGTCCACCGCGTGCGGGAGGGAGAGCGTGTAGCGAAAGCTTCTCCCAGTCCGTCGAGCCACCACACTCATGGGCAAGGGAGAGGGGGTTGTAATCAAACTTCTCCTTTGTACTGTACGAGTTGATGCGACACATCAAAGTAGTGCACTGGATATATTTCAATAATTTGCGTTTATCGATGTATTAAATACAACACATGCATGCATGCCGTGACTTTCCTTTTGATACTATACTTGCATGTCTTGATTCAATGCACCTTGAAGTAGTATGAATATGTGATGTAATGCCCCGTCCCTAAAGCAAGAGATGGTTGTACACGAGGACGGTGAGATCATGCCGACGGAACAGGACCAGACGATGGAGGTCTCTATGGTCTCTATGGACCTCACCTTGCTCCACCGCCCCTTGTGCCTCTGGCCCTTGAAGCCTCCAGTGTATGAGGTTCGAATACACCTCGTCCGTTCGGCTGATCAAGCAAGGTACATGTTTCTTGATTGATGTGTTGTTCGATTGATTTGTGCAATGCAATGGAGGGCACCTGGACTACACGCACTGCTGCGGCAAGCGCCCCGGGAACCAGCGGCAGTGCCAGAAGTGTGAGCGTGGCGGCAACTTCGACATGCGGAACACAACAATGGAGGCCGTACTCTCCTTGTTGAGGGGGGAGTGCCCGCATGAAGGCTGTGGGCTCTACATCACTTACGAAAAGCTCGCCAATCACCAGAGTGTGTGTCGGCTCGTGCCCTGGAAATGCCCTGTGCCAGTCTGCAGCTACGAAGGCCCGCCCCCGGCGCTCTCCCACCACATCGGCACCATGCATCCCATGCCCGTGCACAGGATCTAGTACGGTGAGGTGCTCCAACTGCAAGTGCCATGTCAGAGCCACAGCTCTTGCTGTTCACGAAGGAGGACAGCACGCGTTTTTCTTGGTCGGCGGCGTGCTCGACATCAGCGCACCTATCACCGTGTCGGTCGTCTGCATCAGAGCGAGGGCGTCCCCACTGCTGCACTACGCGGCCAAGTTGTGGGAGAATGGCCCGCCAGGGGAGCCCAAAGGCAGGACCGACGCCGTCAAGGTGGAAATCGAGGTGACAAGCAGCAAGGATCCCGACGACGTCGACATGCAGGAGCTGACCTTCTTCACATTTCCGCCCAAGCTGCTGCCCGGGGCTCGGTTGTCAAGGACGGTGTCCCTCCACATTCAAATAGACAAGCTCACCTCCTAAATGATTCTACAATGCTTTCTGCTTATCTTAGTAATATGCTAATATAGGGGTTATCTTGGTCTAATTTTGCTTAAGAGAAGGTGGGTTTTGGTGGCGACGCATCAATTACTTTGACATCAGATCAGCAGTTAAAGTAATTTCCAACAGTCGAACGGATATTTTGTGTCTGTTGGATATAAAGATCCTTTGGGTAAGAAGTATAAGCAGCTTATATGCTTGTTTGTTCAGGAAGTGTTGCATCCTTGTGCGAGTTGACGCCACACATCAAAGTAGTAGTACTAGTAGTACTTACCCGACTGCGCACCTGGCAGACGAAGCTTCGTGTCGTGTTGGTGCCGTGTGCGGACTACACATTAACCAAAACCTCGCGCCTCCAGCTTAGCCTCCGCGTTTTAAACTTCTCAATCTCAAGGCCAAGGAGCAACGGGAACCTATGATAGAGCCAATCATATTGTTGAGAACACTATAATTCGTAGCTACAGATGCGTGTGTGGGAGAGGAAGAGTGCGTGCGTGTACCTCTTCTCTGCGTAGTAAACTCAGAGTACAAGTGTATGTGGGTGGCATCGACCTAGGGAGCTATAGATGGTGCATCCGCGAAGTCCTGAGAGACTAGGTGTGTGCGTGGGAAAGAGGGAGAGAGATGATATGTGTCGATGTAATGCATGTGAAAAAAAGACTAGTCTATAGCTCGCCATGAGGCTATTCCTATCGAACGCCCCAATAACCGTAAGATATGTATCCGACGGTGCCCGTTATTGCACCTACACAGCAGCAGAAAAAGAAGTACCATGGCATATTATACAAAACAGCTACACAATGGCCGAGAACAAGTGCCCACGTTACTTCGAAACTAGAACCGTCAATACATTTTGAGCTTGCATCTCGTCACATTCTAAATTACTACTCTTGTTCACACACAGACATAGTATTTAATTGCAAACCTGTTCACACCGATCACAACCTAAATTGTTTCCCACTTAGGAGCATATGAGTGCTCGGTTATAAATATTGTACTATGCCAAGATGACTCCACATTCCTTCCTCAACTCCTCATCCACAAAACCAAACAAGTCATTCAGCATCGTTCTCTTGCGTCTGCCATGGCCAGATTGAGTTATCGGTCGAGAGATTACCACCAGGGAGAGGCGAGCATGGAAGCGGAAGCACGAGAGATGTCCCGCTTAGCCGCGAAAGTAGCCAATATGTCCCGCCGCGCCGCCGAAGCAGCACGGAGGTCCCTCCGCACCGTCGATACAGCAGACTGGTCTGGTCGCGCCGCGGAAGCAGCAGAGATGTCCTGCCACGCCGTGAACACTACAGAGATGTCCTCCTGCACCGCGGTGGCCTGGGAAAATCTCTCGCGGGCAGGCGAGGACTCTTACAGGTGCATGCATGCGATCGTCCATAGCCAGATGGATCATATCTCCCGTTGGATGAAGCTGTAGGACAAGTTGGATGCCTCGTTTGAACAACTCTAGGCCGATCGCGACCTGCTTAGGGTGAAGATCGCTGGAAGGGCAAAGCAGGCGGAGGAGACAGCTGCCTTGTTGAAGAGGATGGGCGTCATTGTCAAGAAACTTATGGACGAGAATATCATGCTCTACATCGAGCGCAAAAGGCTGGTGGTGGAAACCGCAGTTGCTGCTGAGCAGCATATTAAGGACATGAAACTGATGAAAGAGATCATTGCCACTCGCCTCGAGAACTAGTCTTCGCGACTTGCAGCACATCAAGAAAGTAGAGATCAGTGAGCCAGATCGTTGTATGTGTCTTCGTTCTTCTTTTGCCCTTGTGTATTTCGGGCGTAGCCGCATGTGGCTTTTTTAATTATCTTCCTAGATATGTAAGAAAATTATTATCCACTGTCATCGTCCTTATATTCATCATGCTTGCTATAAGTCACAGTCGATGCTATATAGGTCTGTTGGATCTTACATCAAGATCCGTGCAAAACTTTCTATTCAGATTTTCACTTCTCTCTCTTAAATGCCAGTCCAGTGAGACATAGGCACGCCATGAAACAGGGGCTCATGCGCCATTATTGGAGATGTTGGGAGGGAGTTGCGCGGTGGATAGAGGTGAAAGGGCTCTCCTCCCTATGAGCACGCGCAGGGGTCTGATTGCACACCTCGCGTGCTCAAATAGCTACAGCGCACGGCACCTCCTAGCCAATAAAAAAAGGGACATGTGGCGCCACCTGATTGGTAAGTAGAACACCCAGTGTTTCAATAATACTTTTGTTTCCGATTGTAACATGACATCACTTTTTCCAAAATAACTTTGTTGATTGTTAATGTGTACGCCTTCGCAAATCGGACAACAAAATTACCAGAGCAAGTTGGTACCATGTCATTACACCAAGCCAAGTTACATGATTTTCATGTGTGTTTTCGATTTACAGGAATTAAAAAACCAAGTTTCTCAATGTTTCCCGCCGAGCCATGACGCCCAGATGTTTGAATTTCATTCTCATTTCTTGCATGGGACCTACAAATTTACTCGAGGACACACATGTGTTTCAGTCTCATTTCTTGCATGGGACCTACAAATTTACCCGATGAAGCACATGTGATTTTTCAACCAACTTGGGAGGACTGGGGCATGTGCTTGTAGTTCAAACTTGAATTATGCGCATTAAATGACCCGAAACTCAATTAATGTATGAAAAGGCCAAACAAACCCGGAATAGTTCCAAAATATAACACGACACTCATATAGTTCTATGTTGCCTCTGTAAACAAAATCAAGGGGGGCAGCGTATATCGTTTCTCACACAAAGGTGGCACGTTCCCTCTCAAAACCACAAACCTTCTTGAGAGAAGCTCCAATTTGCAAGAAGCTTATACCAAAACTTGTTCCAATTCGGCCAAAAAATTAACCATAGCATGATAGTACCATGACATGACACCATGCGAAGTTTCATGATTTTCGAGTGTGTTTTGGATTTACAAGAATTTAAAAAACCAAGTTCCTTAATGTTCTTGGCCGAGCCACGAAGCCCAGATGTTTGAATTTCATTCCCATTTCTTGCATGGGACCTAGAAATTCACCCGAGGACACACATGTTATTTTTCAACCAACATTGGTGCACTGGAGCATGTGCTTGTAGTTCAAAATTGAATTGTGCACATTAAATGACCAAAAACTCAAATAATGTATAAACAAGGCCAAAAGAACCCGCACTAATCCCAAAATTTAACACGACAGTCATATAGTTCTATGTTGACTCTGTAAAGAAAATCAGGGGCAGTGTCGATCGTTTCGCCCACAAAGGTGGCACATTCCCTCTTAGAACCACGAGCCTTCTTGAGAGAAGCTCCGGTTTGCATGAAGCTTATACCAAAACTTGTTCCAATTCGGCCAAGTTTTTCACCACAACATGATAGTACCATGACATGACACCATGCCAAGTTTCATGATTTTCAGGCATGTTTTGGATTTACAAGAATTTTATAACCAAGTTTCTCAATGTTCTCGGCCGAGCCACGACGCCCAGATGTTTGATTTTCATTCCCATTTCTTGCATGGGACCTAGAAATTCACCCGAGGACACACATGTGATTTTCAAACAACTTTGGTGCACTTGAGCATGTGCTTGTAGTTCAAATTTGAATTATGCACATTAAATGTGCAAAAATTCAATCAAAGTATAAAAAGGCCTAACGAGCCCATAATAATTCCAAAATTTCACATGACACTCATATAGTTCTATGTTGCCTCTGTAAAGAAAATCAAGGGAGGGGGTAGCATATATCGTTTTGCACACAAAGGTGGCACGTTCCCTCTCAGAACCACAAGCATTCTTGAGAGTAGCTCCGGTTTGCAAGAAGCTTATACCAAAACTGGTCTTATTCGGCAAAAATTTCCACAGCATGATAGTACCATGACATGACACCATGCCAAGTTTCATGATTTTCAAGTGTTTTTTGGACTTACAAGAATTTTATAACCAAATTTCTCAATGTTCTCGGCCGAACCACGATGCCCAGATGGTTGATTTTCATTCCCATTTCTTGCATGGGGCCTAGAAATTCTCCCTAGGACACACATGTTATTTTTCAACCAACTTTGGTGCACTGGAGCATGTGCTTGTAGTTCAAAATTGACTTATGCACATTAAATAACGAGAAACTCAATTAATGTATAAACAAGGACAAATGAACCCGGACTAATCCCAAAATTTAACACGACAGTCATATAGTTCTATGTTGCCTCTGTAAAGAAAATCAAGGGGGGCAACGTATATCGTTTTGCACAAAAAGGTGGCACATTCCCTCTTAGAAACACAATTCTTCTTGAGAGAAGCTCTGGTTTGCAAGAAACTTATACCAAAACTTGTTCCAATTAGGCCAAGTATTTTACCACAACATGTTTGTGCCAGGACATGACACCATGCCAAGTTTCATGATTTCTAGGCGAGTTTTGGATTTACAAGAATTTAAAAATCAAGTTACTCATTGTTCTCGGTCGAGTCACGGCGCTCAGATGTTTGAATTTCATTCTCATTTCTTGCATGGGACCTAGAAATTCACCCAAGGCCACACATGTGATTTTTCAGCCAACTTTGGTGCACCGCAGCATGTGTTTGCAGTTCAAATTTGAATTATGCACATGAAATGTCCAAAAACTCAATTAATGTATAAAAAGGGAAAATGTACCCGGAATAATTCCAAATTTTAACAAAATGTAAACTCTGGTTCACCGGAGCATTTGTAATCACATAAAAAGGGGAACGACTCTTTCTAGTGGTGGGAATTGATTTGTTTTTTGTTGTTGTTGATGGAAGTGCGAATTGATTTGGTACTGTACAGGGTAATCTTGTCCTCCTGATTTTTTTTACATTTTTCTTGTAGTTTTTTAATGGCATTTATAGCAATATAGTAAAAGGGACATGACTGTCTTGAGTTTTGTATGAATTGTTTTTTGTACACGTTAAGTTTGTTCTACCGAACATGGGTTCCGCGCCTTGTTATCCTGAAATTTCAAGCTCGAGAATCTTTTGTCTCTTATGCTGTGAAACTCCCGCCTCTTCAACCTGCGCCATGCCTTGTTATCCCGACATTCTGATGCGCGTGAAAAATCCCTCCTCATCCGAAATCGGTACTGCAGCCCAGACACACGAAATCCCCCTTTTACCCCTTAGCCGGAAATGCCGCCTCGACATCGCGTGGTCAAAACCGGTGGGGATACGTTTGTAACTTACCCTACATTTTGGACAAGCGCGTCCCAAAGCCATGGGTCCCCCTACCTTCCCCTTCGTCCCCCCCATTCATACACCGAGGCCGCCAAAACTAGCGAAACCCCACGCTCCTCCGTTGGCCTCCCAACCACCGCCCAGCCGGAGACTCTTCCCAGACGACGTCGTCTACCGCAACAGCTCGTCGTCCCTCATCCATCGCACCGAATGAGGATGAAGCCACATCACCCTCACCAATTCCTCTGATGAAGTCGAGGCCTACTCGGTGCCACCAAGGAGGTTCTGCACTCACCGCTGCATTTTATCTTTTATTTGATCTTGCTTGTTCGGTGGCAAATTCCACACCGGCACTAGCTACTGCTGCTCTGGCTCTCGCTCGCGCTGCGGTTCCGTTCTTGCTGTCGGTCGTGCTCCTGCACTACTCTTGCTTTTGTTTGTGCTGCTGCTCTGCTCTGCTATTGTTGTCGGTCGCGCTGGTGCTCCGCTCTTGCTCTCGTTCATGTTGCTGCTCTGCTCTTGCTCTCGCTCACGCTGCTACTGCTGCACGACCTCCGGGAGATACAGGAGTTGCTGCATTAGCACTTTCTCGCGGTGCTGCTGCACGAGTTGCTCTCTGCTAGTGCGTTCCCTACTCAAGCGGCTGTTGATTTAGATGACTGCTTCTCTACTACTAGTGCTTGACCGCCCTAAACATCTGTTGCAATGCTCTGCTACTAGTTCAATCAGTTTCGACAGTAAAATTCAGTTTCGACTGTAAAGTTCAGTTTCTTCAGTTAAGTTTAGAATGAATAGTATTTACAGCATCTGTCGGAGCGCCCGTGGCGCAGCTGATGCATTTTACATCTAGCACTTTTTGTTGATGTATTTTAGATCACCTATTGCTGATGATATTAGAGTCCCACATTGGATTAATGTTGTCTGTCTTGTCCTGCTATAGCCTCGCTGTCGTACACCTCAAATGGAGCTGCTCCAACGACGAAACCATCCATCACAGCCGAGCAGTACCATCGGCGTTGTATCCATAGGCCTCAGATCTTCTTCCCCGCCTTCGACAGTCACACCAGCATCACCATCCTCCACGTCCAACCAAATGATTCTGAGGTCGACAAGGCTTTGCCAAAGAGGTTGTACACTCGTCGCATCACTTTGCCCCTATGCATTCATGTCGATCCCTTAGGGATCATTTGGTTCAAAGTAGTTGCAAATATAGAAACAAATGAATCATGGTCACAAAGTTAGCAGCGAGAAAACAAAATGATCTTTTGAACCAAAATTTTAATTGGTTTAGCAAGATAGCAAAATAGCCCGTGCGTTGCAACGGGAGAATGCAAGGCCTGAGAATCAGGCTTGAAGGTATAGATATTCTAATTGTGCAATATTATCAAATATGTCAAATATGTACCTTTAGGATCCTCATACACGTCAGATAGCATTGCTGATTTTTGTTAACGTTTAACTAACTTTTCTTCTTCTTATTCCACCCATTATCTATGTCCCCCAATTCAAGATTGTCGCTATAAGCAATGGCACATCCGACATGCAATACCGACGGGTATTGAGGAGGAAACATAGAAAATATAAAAATGAGCATTCTAAGGGCGATTGGAGTCTAGAAAGTCAATAAAATCCTCGAGATAAAATGTTACTTATGGTATAAAAGAGTCATTCTGCTTCCGCTCGTTTGATTTTCAAAGACGGGTCGCCGTTCGTCATCATGGTGGTGACATAACTCGACTCTGGTGCTTTTGCATCGGAAGAACAACCTGTTGGTCAGCGAGGGTTGCAGATGAGTATGGTGTCCTGTGTCCGGGAGTAGAGAGATAATAAATCTCATACCTGTGTATGATGAAGCTAGTGCTTGACCTGTCTTTGTCGAGAACTTGAGATAGAAGGTGAGGTTGTGTAGCTTTGTACCTAATGTACACCTTACCGTTGCCGTCATCAGGGCCTAGATGCCGCCCCATAGGCCTTGCCTCTACAAGTTACCGCCTCTGGCAATGCAATTTGTGGACGCCGTTTTCAAGTACATTCTCTATTGCAGACTCTCACCACCATTGCTCACTCGCAGAGGTCAGCGACATGTCCCTAACATGTAAAAGCATTACTACTCTATAAATAGGTAGTTCCGAGTCAATGGACGAAAAACAGATGATGTATGCATCCAATAAGCTATTACTTTGAGAAGAGTGTAGAATAGCGCTGCACCTTCTTGTTGGGCGAGCGCACAAATCAATCTCTTAGTCGGTTCATCTGCAAAGCATCAGCCCACCATGGATCCAACATGTCAGCTTCCAACAGTCCGTTGTCATCCTGTTTGTCTTTCTTGCCGTTGGCTTGCCTCGTACAGTCTTCCTTTTCTAGATAAATCACACCTAAATCCGTCAAAGCTAGCTTCTTCCAGAAGACAAATAAGTCCCAAAAAATATAGAGCATCAGGTCATGTGGTAGAGATGAATTGGTCTAGTGCCACCAACGAAACACAGAAGCAACACATCGCTAGAGAATCTGAGAGAGGGGATCATGCATGGAAGTACGACAAAATTTAATCACCCAGGTTCACCTAAATTACCTCAAAAGTATGAATCAGTACAGTCCTGAGCGGAACTGGTGCATGTATCTAGACAAAAAAAACACATCCATATTGAGCAGCTTCATGGATAATCAAAGATGCATATGGCTATGCCTCATGTATATCAATCTCACAAAATCCACAACAAATTTCCCAACTTTGTACTTGATCCAAAGAACCCACACACTATTTGTAGGAGTTGGCGCACGCAAACCTTTTTTTGCTGCCGTAGGAGGAAATCCGGCGCCTATGGTCATGGCGACCGTGACGACCACCATGGTCTTCGTGCTCTGCTCCACAGGAACTTCATTGGTGCATGTTGCTCCCCGGCATAGATTTCCCCATAGGCCACAAGAAAGAAGGATCAAGGCTGGCTTGGCGTCCTACTTGCTCCGGGCGTGGCCTCGTGAAGCGAGATGGGCAGATGTTCAGGAGGAGGCGACCGAGGATGCACAGGACCATGCCGTCAGAATCACGAGAATCACTAGAGTGTAGCAGACTACAACCACCTGTACGCCATGTATATCAGGTGGCGGCGGTGGCAGCAAGAAGCCTTGAGCCTCATAACCAAGCCGGCCGGCTCGTGTCCTTTGAGATCCGGACTGCATCACACCGCCGCCGCTTGCTTCTTTATTTTTCACACCACCGCTGCTTCCGTCCAATGGTTCGCATGAAACCGAGAACCGACGCGTGTGTGTCTGGCCATATATTTATATATGAGCATAGAAAATTTATGGAATCCTGACTCGTAACCTTTCCAGTCATGGTGTAGTCGATCGTTGGTTTTTCAAGTAAGGAACTTCCGGTTTGCACGATGGACGAGCGAGAAACGACATACAACAACGGACGGGTAGACGGACGAAAAACTATAGGTACATCATCACATGAATAGGTCCACATCGGATGTAGAAAATAATAATTGAACCCACGGAGTCAATCTGTGCTTTATTATTAGGGAAAGATAGCCATTACATGATACTAATGTGGACCAAATGTAAGCTGACAAAATATTTCGAGGTCAGGCTTCAGCCTGTTGAAGACTGCCTACTAGAATCTCCATTGATTCAAAGAAAAAGTGAAGGAAAACATAGGAATTGTAAACTTTACTATGATACTACTATTCGTGTGTTTGGTTAGAAGGAATGGAGCAAAGCAAAACTGAAGGATTTTTTTCCTTTGGTGTCTCTTTCAAAGAAAAAACATAGGAATTTTAATATCCACTTGGACGTCATTTTCAAATTAATATGCATGGAGAACAGGACTAATTGCATTACTGGCATATTAAGATTTTTATTTTTTTTCATTTTCATGTGGTTTGACTTTAATTTGACCATGTTTCTCCATTCCTGTGTTCTTCCAATTCATGTGAACCAAACACCCAGGTTGACAAAAATCCTATGTTTGCAAATGCTCTGTTTTGCATGTGCATTCCTATCCTATTCCTGTGTTTTTCCTGTCCCTCCGTTTATATAATCCTCCAATTCTAAGGTGTCCTTACAGATTTACCTCATTTTTAGATAGGTGTCAAAGAAAACTCTGTGTGTTATGTCCTGCTCCTGCTGTGCCGTCATCCACCCCACCTGATGTGCACCATTGATGGAAGCGTTCACTACAGCAGAGAATCCCCCTACAGACTTCCTTTCGCCACCTCAGATCATCTTCCTCGTTGATGGCACCCACACTAACTGCATTAGCATCATCGACTAAGCCGATGAACCTGAGGACTACACAGTTCCGGAAGAGAGGTCGCACTCTTTCATGTGTGCTTACATAATACATCGGTTATTATTACCTGCTACTTTATTGTCCTGTTCACCTCTTAGACTCTGAGTCAGGTCCAAACTAATGTTCAAACTTGAGTTTTAAAATGCCCGTGGGGCACAAATCAAGGAAGCAATGAATAGTATCTATCTACTATCTGGTTCATCTGGGGTCTTCTATGTGGTTCATGTAGGGTGGGCAACAAACAGTAGATGATCCATCGTGTATCTTTTTAAACTGAAGCTATAATCTACCTGCTATCATTAGTTTTGGATCTATCCATTCGTTTGCTACCATCTGTCTTGATTTCTGCATGCACCCTTTAGGACTTACATAATCTAACTATGTTTTTATTATGCATGACAGTTATTGTACACAATCGTACTGAACATGTAGAGAAAAAGAGAAGACCGTTGCGTGGGAATAAAATGTCATGCAGATGCCGCTCCATGGTGGGCGAATTCCCCCCCCCCCTCCCACCATCCCAGATTGTATTCCTGAGGAAGATAACTGTTCAAAGGGGGATTCGGAGGTAGCCGACCATTCCACTTACCCCCTGAGGTGTTTGCTCTAACCTAGCATGCTGATGTTTGTTATATCATGCATATGGCGCCTCGCATTGCTTACATTATAGATCTTATGTGTCATTAGCTTAGTTTAGATTTGCTTTGGGTGAATGCCACTTGTTAGGTTTCTATATCATACTCCCACCCTTCCTAAATATTTGCCTTTTTAGAGATTTCAACAAGTGACTACATACGGAGCAAAGTGAGTGAATCTACACTCTAAAATATGTCTATATACATCTGTATGTGGTAGTCCATCTGAAATCTCTAAAAGGACAAATATTTAGGAACGGAGGGAGTATATGGGAATTATGCAATGCCATCTTCTTTAGCCAGGCATCATATACGTGAATCATGAAATGCCATCCTGTTTAGCCAGTCATCGTATATGTGAATTCTATTTTGCCATATTTATTTTTATAATGTATTCCAATTGTTAGCAACATTTATACATTCATCTACTCTTCCTGAGCATCAGCCATTTCAGTCGGGCATGGGAAAATCTAGAGTGAAAACAAGGTCTTCTGAGCTGTCAGTGCTACCTATCGATGTAGATTTCTTGCTGGTTATGGATAGCTCCTCAGAGGAGGATTTAGAGACAGATGACCAGTCGTATCCCCCCCCCCGAGGTGCATGCTCTAACTTGGCAGGGTTATATTGCTCATATCATGCATATGGTGTCTTGCATTGCCATGCCATCTGCTTAGATTGGACATGGTGTGAATGCCTCCTGTTTGCTCTCTATATCAGATATGCGAATTATGCAATTCCATGCTTTTTAGCCAGTTATCATATATGTGAATTATGCACCGCCATGTAGCCAGTTATCATATATGTGAATTATGCACCGCCATGTAGCCAGGCATCATATATGTGAATTATCTCGTTCCATCCTTTTTTTACATTACATATCCATTTGTCGACAATCTATGTATATTGAACTACTCTTCATGTGTATCAGCCATTTGATCCGGTTATGGAAAATTAGGAGTGAAAACAAGGTCTTCAGAGCAGGCAATTGTACCTATTGAAGCATAGGAGGATTCAAAGACAGATGACCAGTCCTACATCCCACCTGAGGTGTATGCTCTAATTTGAATGTTTATATTTCTCATATCATGCATATGGTGCCTTGCATTGCTTAGTTTAGACATCATATGCACAATATTCAATTCCATTTGCTTAGTTTAGAGATCATACATGCGAGTGATAGCTGCTTAGTATATGAATCAATTTTGTCAATTATATCATGCCATCCTATATACTTAGACAACATGCATGTAAATTATTTCATCCCAAACTAGTTTTAGAAAGACACCATATAGTTTTGTCATGTCATCTTGTTTAGATACTCATCATATGTTGAATTATGCCATTATATCCTGTTAAGTTATCCGTCGTATATCTGAAACTGTGTCATGCTATCTTGTTTAGTTAGCCATCATATATGTGAAATGTTTTCATGCTGCCCTATTTGGTTAGACAACATATATGTGAATTACCACATCTATCTATCATACAATGTCTGTACGTTCAATTTTGTTTCTTGTTTATCAGTCATTTGAATTGGAGGGGGTGATGGCAGTATCTAAGGGAGAAAAAACCCGTTCTTCACAAAAGACGGTGCTACTCGTCGATGCAGATAGAACCATGGTTGTACTGGCCCACAAACTAACCCCACCACACATAATCGAGACTCCTCCAGATTGCACACTAACACCGTTGGACAGAGAACCAGCTACAATCCATCTAACCCCAATCCCAGCGGATAGTAACCCACTTCTAGATGACACAGCCCCATGTCCACCATAGAGTACCCCCACAGGAGCAGTTTGTAAAGCAACTGCAGTGCCCAAAGCACGAAGAGCACCACAGCGAACCCAAACTCCACGTTTAAAGCAGAAAAGCAACTATTCTCAAGTTGGATTCTGTAGCTATGGTCCATACTCCTTTCTCTTGCATCACTGTTTTTACTGATACCAACTACTTTCCAATTTGAAGGGTCCAATTGAAACTCTAATGGTGCAACAAGTATGTTTTAAACCTATTTCTTTAACTGATTATTGTTCTAACTTCTTGATCTATGTTGATTTCAGTTTCAGTTGTATAAACAGTTATGTTCTCATGTGATGCACATTACAAGTGTTGCCAGTGTTGTGTAGTTTCTCACATTTATATTCTGTCTATGCTGCTGTGTCTTAAAAATATATGGACAATGCAGTGATCATAGTACATAGATATATGTTTGTTTCATGTTGTTATCCTATCCACCTAACTACTGAACCGGTTTACCAAAATGAGTTTAGTATACTACATGCTAAACATGTGATGTGTCTGCTTGTTCTCTTGTAGAATGCAAACAGAATATTGGAGAAGATTACCCCACTATGCACTAGTAGAGAAAGTAATGCAGATAAGGTTCAATATAGTGAGACAATCCTATTGGTCTCCAAGAAAGGCGATAAAACGATCTTATAGACAGTAGACAACCCCACAGTCATGCATTGATGTAGTGTTCGAGTTACTGGCCAGTATCGGTGGCACAAGCTCTTCGAACATGCTGCCTGAATCACTTCGACTTCTTCAGTCTTAGCTACAAGCTGAAAGGCATCAGTCAGTTGTGTTGCGGCAAGAAGCCAAAGGACTGAGGAAGTTCCTGCATAATTCAGATGTATACTTTTTGGTGCAATAGCAAGTGCTGGAGGATTTAAGCACCAAACAAGAGAAAGTTAATAAGCTTGCTAAGCATCTTGCCAGCATTATGGGTACCTAGGATATTGTTTATTGAGCTGTTCTGAAGTGGTTTTAGTTCTGAACTTGTTTTGCCGCGGCATTTATTTGCACTATCGCCAACTTTGACAACCAGTGTATGTGATATGCTGCTTTGTTCCCTATATTTGCACTGGTGGCGAACTTTGATGCCCAGTGGATGTAATATGTGTAATAGTCGTGATATCGTAGTGTAAGTTGATTACTTATTTATTTCATTGTTGTCTTGCTTATTTGTTTCCTTGTAGTCAGTGCAGTTCTTTTTCCACGGTTTGCTAGTGGACGCAATAACCTATTTTTAAAAACTAGCCCACAATAACCATGGGCTACATATTTACTGTAGTGACCCTGCACCACCTACGAACCATAGAACAATGGGCCTTCTACGGGACATAGAAACAATGGGCCTTCTATGGGCCACAGAAACAATGGGCCTTCTACGTGCCGAATCATCAATGGGCCTTCTACGAGCCGTATGACCGATTAGCCAAACATGGGCCAATAACAGACCGCATTATGGGCCGTAAACGGGCTAGAGTTGGAATCGTCCGTTCATGGGCCGACCATAATGAGCCATCGTTAATCATACGTATTTGATGGCGCTATGAAAACGGCCCAATGGATTAACGAGCCACAAACGGGCCGACTGTAACCATGGGCTGAATTTGGCCCACAAGCAGAAAGGGACAGTAACGGGCCGTAAGTAACCGAATGCTGGAAACGAGCCCAAGAATAGATGGGCCCTGAGAAGGCCGAAACATAACATGGGTTGGAAATGGCCCAATGGAATAATGGGCCGTTAATGGGTACAAAGTGATACACTGTTCATTACGGGCCAGTTTCACCACGGGCCGTTAATGGGCCAAGAGTTACAAAGGGCCTCATATGGGGCGAAAGACGTCATGGGCCATACATGGGCCAGAAGTAAAAACGGGCTGGAATCATATTGGATGGCCCAGATGATGCTACTGGGCCTAATTCGGGTAGGGCTTAATGGGCCCTGGTTTAGCGGGCTATAAATGGGCTATATGCGAACATGTCATTAACAGGCTTTCCGTGGGCCGGCCCGCTACCTTTTGACCAAGTCAAATAGGCCGGCCTTTTCCCACGAATGGGCCTCTATTGGGTTGTGTAACGTGTTGACGTATCATAAGCGCCTTCGGTCCAATGAGTGGATGACATCTGTCCCAACAGTGAGACGACACGTGGTTCCTCTGGCCAATAAAAAATTTACATGTGGAAAATCCCCATTGGTCGTGGTTGTTAGCGGGTTATCGGATCCAAAACCGGACCCAATATCTTAACGGCAACCCGTTACGGCGGATGCCATGTGTCGGTCACCCTTGACGAAAGCACTTCCATGACGCGTGATTTATCATCATGGAAGTGGACACTTCCGTGATGATAATTTTGGTAATGTCATGGAACACTTCTACGACAGCACATGTATGACTATCTTGATTCTTTCATAAAGTCGTCATGGATGTACATGCATGACAAAAAACGTGACATACTATGGCAAACAAGTATCATCATAGAAGTGTATTTTTTGTAGTGGTCGCCGCTTCGTTGCTCCCATGTTCGGCGCACATCGGGTCCGTGCTGAGCGCCAGGCTGCTCGCGTCGCGCAGACGACGCCTGTGGGCAACGGCGTCCTGTGCTGCTATGCCTCTCCCACGGCTAACACTGCCACTGGCCCTGTTGCTCACGAGCAGCAGGATTCTTCGCCGCCACCCTCCGTGCAATGCGATGGCTACACCACCACTCTGTCGCCCACTCCCGCCATGACATCGTCCTCCCACATCTGCCGTGGGCCGACGAACGTGCCAACTGTGCTGGTCATGGCGCATGAACTGCTTCGCTACCGTCCCGCGAACGACCGCTACAACGACTGGCTTGGCTGCATCGCCGAGCTTGTCAACACCGCCGGCAAAGCCCCTGCGTGGTCCTGCTCATTCCATCCCCTGCCATCCCAGGCGGGTGATGTGGCGCATGGCGCACCTCATCGTCCTCCTCTGCGTGGTACTGACCATGAGCCTAGGTGTGATGCACAATCATATGACCCACCGCATGGAGCGCTGGCGTGCGATGAAGCAAGCTGCCAGGTGGTGCAGCGGTCGCTAGGCGACGCGCGCGCGCTCTCCCCGTGCCACAACGCCAGCATCAAGACCATGTGCCGCTGGAGGCAGCCGCGCGTGGGCATCAAGATTGAGCTCCACCCGCGCGAGTTGCGCCCATGAGTTCGGCAGGCTACCGCGCCTTCACCCCGGAGCTACGCTGCATTGTCTGGCCCGGCAAGTTCAAGCCAGGTCTGCGTCCACGCTACGACAGTACCCTGACCCCGTGGAGTTCCTCCAGCTCTACTAGATAAGCATCCAGGCCGTCAACGGTGACGAGAAGGTCATGGCAAACTAGTTCCCTATGGCTCTCAAGAACTACTAGGGAAATGCTTATACACAGGAGCTTAGTAGTAATGCTGGAAAATAGTCACCGCTGCTGCTAGTTAGCAGTAGTGCTAATCCAGGGAAGGGCTACTATTCTGTCTATAGGAGTAGCGCTCGAAACCAAAAATGCATTATTACTATGTGGGACCAGACAAGGCCACCGACGGTAGTGTCACGCCCAATATGCGACCCTATGCAAAAGGAACTCGAAGGTCCCACCAAGGATAGACCCGCATATTGAAACGCTTTTGCAAGGTGGATATCATTACATCAACATTACCTAATAGATGGGGATACATACATAAGGCATACAATGCCACTCGAATACAACATCACAATACATCAGAGCATCATCCGACTACGGATGAAACACAAACAGAAACTCAAACGACATCCACCCTGCTAGCCCAGGCTGCCGACCTGGAACCTATCCCCTGATCGAAGAAGCAGAAGAAGAACTCAATGCAAGCAAGCATCGCTCTCGCGTCATGATCATCGCATGAACCTGTACCTGCAACTGTTGTTGTAGTAATCTGTGAGCCACGAGGACTCAGCAATCCCATTACCATGCATATCAAGACTAGCAAAGCTTAATGGGAAAGGAAGGGGTAAAGTGGTGAGGTTGCAGCAGCGACTAAGCATATATCGTGGCTAACATACGCAAATAAGAGCAAGAAGAGAGCAAGCAAAACGGTTGTCAACTAGTAATGATCAAGAGGTGATCCTGAACACCTACTTACGTCAATCATAACACAGAAACCGTGTTAACTTCCCGGACTCCGCCGAAAAGAGACCATCACGGCTACACATGCGGTTGATGCGTTTTAATTCGGATCTGGTGTCAAGTTATCTACAACCGGATATTAACAAATTCCCATCTGCCTATAACCGCAGGCACGGCTTTCGAAAGATTATACCCTGCAGGGGTGTCCCAACTTAGCCCATGACAAGCTCTCGCGATCAACGAAGGAATAGACCTTCTCCCAGGAAGACCCGATCAGACACGGAATCCCGGTTTACAAGACATTTCGACAATGGTAAAACAAGACCAGCAAGACCGCCCGATGCGCCGACAATCCCGATAGGAGCTGCACATATCTCGTTCTCAGGGAAACACCGGATGAACACTACGTACAACTAAAACCAACCCTCAAGTTTCCCCGAGGTGGCGCTGCAAGTGGCTCTGGATCGGACCAACACTTAGACAAGCACTGGCCCGGGGGGGCTATAATAAAGATGACCCTCGAGAGAGCGACTCCCAAGGGAAAAGTAGGTGGTGATGAGGCAAATGGTAAAACCAAGGTTGGGCCTTGCTGGAGGAGTTTTATTCAAAGCGAACTGTCGAGGGGGTCCCATAAATCACCCGATCGCGTAAGGAAAGCAAAATCCGGGAACATAACACCGGTATGACGGAAACTAGGGCAGCAAGAGTGGAACAAAACACCAGGCATAAGGCCGAGCCTTCCACCCTTTACCAAATATATAGATGCATTAATAATATAAGAGATATTGTGATATCCCAACATAATCCTATCCACCATGGAGCAATCTTCAACTTCACCTGCAACTAGCAACACTATAAGAGGGCTGAGCAAAGCGGTAACATAGCCAAACAACGGAACAGGAACTATCGAAACAGGAACTATCGAAAAGAAGCACACAACATGGTAAACACACCACACATGAACATGACATGATGCACAACAAGCATGATGCCTGACAAAATTAGATGAGGCTACTCATGGAAAGAGATGATGCAAACAAAAGCAACACATCAAGGCAAGTTTAAATGAGGCCGGGAACAACATATAACAATTCCGGTAAGTCCTCATATGCATATTTCGAAATTGGTCCAGATCTGAATAAACCTTATGTTCAAGATGTTAAACAGCAAGTTAAGATGCACAAGGATGATCTACATGAGATTCTAGTCAAGTTACATATAAAGTTCATTTAGTTCAGAGCTACGGCCTAGAAGATATGAGCAAAACAAGTTAAACATGGCATTGATGCAAAATGCATACAAACATCAAGAAAACACCTCAAAACATGAATGCAACATGATAATATGAAACTACATGCAAAATCAAGCAAGTTTCATATAGAGCACACTCAAAACGGAGCAATGGTTCAACACACACACACTATACAAGTTATAGCAACAATCTGTCCAAAACAGCAACTAGGCATATTGCAAGCATCAAAACAACATGCTACAGCGCCTCAATATGAAAACAAAAGACATGGGCATGATGTACAGGTAAAGCATAACAAAACATGAACACTGAACTATCTCCAGAAATCACTAGAACATGCTCAAACACACATGGTAAGATTGCAAGTTATAACAATTTCAGACTGTGCAGAAAATAACATCACGATGCAATGTTTAGAGCTATCAAACAACATGTTACAGGAACTTATAATAGAAAAACAAGACATGGCATGATTCAACTCAAAGCATAGATCAAAAGTCCCTTACTGTCCATAAGCCAAAAAGGATCAGAAAATGTAATGGCACCCATGTAAACATAGCAAGTTATAATACAGATTCAAACATGGCAGAAACAGAATTATGAAGGCATGTAGATGAGCCTGTGAAACTCACCGCAGAGCAATACATGGCATGGCAAGGCACCCAACAGTAAGAAGACATGTTTGTGAAGCTAAGCATGGCAATATCAAGGTCATAGGGTGCACGGAACACTAGCAACAATCATGATAACAACTGAACTTAATGTTAACAGGCTGACAGCAATATTATGAAGCAACTTTGGAGCAAGATTACAACAAGCTACAGCAAGCTATAATTGCAAACAGGGGCATTAATGGATAGAGCATGGCATGTAGATCAAGACATATTTAGTGGACAACTCCAGATTATGCATAGAATGAATTGTAGCAACATGTTTGCATAGCCTCACGAAATAACAGATTCAGCCTAGCAAAACAGCAACATCAAGTACACTACTTAACAAGCTCGATTCACTCACCACAAGTCATTGCATGACAAGATAAGCATAGCATCATCAAGAAGACATGTAGATGAAACAATCCAAGGCAAGAACAAGTCCATAGCATATCAGGATCAACTATAGCATCCTTGGCTAAATTGAATAACATGTAAACAATCTGCCAGGAAACATTTTGAAACAAAAGTAGAGCACGGAAATGACATGCTAGACTACTCCACAATTGCAACCAAGGGCATGAATGGATATACAATAACCACATGTTCAAAACACCCTTACTTAAGTATCTCAAAATAAGCATGGATCTCTCTGTAGCATCATGTTTACATGGCATCAAAATAACAACAGAACAGGGATTAAAACAGCAACATCACGATGCCTAGTTTGCATGCTTGTGCTAGTCACCACATTGATCACAAAAATACATGGTAAGCACCTCTGTAAATTAGACATGGCGTAGATCAAAACACCTGTAGACATCAACCTCATAGGATGCACACATCAATCATGGCAAAAATGATAAAAGAGCTCGTTCTGTTAACAGACAACAGAAAACATCATGAAGCACTCTTACAACGATGATTCAGGCATCAAGATGAGCTCAAATGAATATGACGCAATGAAATGAAATGATGTACTCGTCGAGACGAACAATTTGACATATTACACGCCCAAAACGGAGCTACGGATGCAGAGATATGATGCGATGAACATGGCATGATAATTACACAGAAACAGGGACTTAGGCAAAAATAGACCTCGCGGGGGCGTTGACTCAACGGACATGTACGGGCTCCTCCGGACATGTCCAGCGCGGATAGAGGAGGTAGCTACAACAGGGAGGCCGAGGAGACCGGCCATGGCGGCGCGGCACTCCTGTGCGGTGGGGTCGGCGAGGGGAGGTCGGGGAGGCACGGATCCGGTGGATCCCGTGAAGGCGAGGTCGACGGCGAGCTCCACGCCGGCGGCGGTCATCCATGGCGGCGGCGACGGATCCCTGCGGCAGAGAGGGATTAGAGGAAGAGGAGAGGGAGAGAATGAGGGCAAGGCGGCGGCGTGACCTGGCGGGGCGGCGGCGAGACTCGCCGGCGGCGGGGTCGAGGCGCGGTGCGGGCGGCGAGGTCTGGTGGAGGGACAGTACGGGCCTCGCGCGGGGAGGCACTCGGGCGAGCGGCGGCGGCAAGCAGGCCGCGCAGAGGGCAGCGGTGCGCCCGGGTCCAACCGAGCCCCAGATGGGCTCGGTGGGCTGGCTTCGGGCCCGCAAGGCTGCGGCGGGAGGCGTGCGGAGCGGGGAGCGCGGGTGAGGTGGCCTGGCCACGCGTCAGACGCGGGTTGGCCGCGGGGGCGACTAGCGGCTGATGTGGCAGTGCCCGGTTGGTCCGGGGCGCGATGGCGGCGGCGCCAAGTGGCAGAGGTGGGACGGGTCGCCGCGGAAAGCGAGGAGAAGGTGGGAAGAGGCTGGCGGCACACGGATTTCGAGGAGGGGGAAGGCTAGAGGTAGGAGGAGGGGCTAGGCTGCCCAAAATGGACAAGGGGTGTCCATATATAGCAGGAGGGACTAGGGTTGGGGGGTGTTGAGGTCGTTTCGGAGCCTCCGATCATGATCCGACAGATCTGATCGCGAGGGGGTTTAGGCAGGCCTAGGTGGGCTATGAAGAGAGGGCTTGGGCTGAGGGGAGAGAAGAGAAGTGCAACCCGGCAACAGTTTCGGAGGCCGAAACATCCGACGAAGGTACCGGCAACGGTACCGCTATACATTTAACGGTTGGGCTATCAAATGGACTCCGAACGCGACGAAATTTGGCAGGCGGCCTGTCTACACTATAATAAGACCGCACGCCAAGTTTCATCCCATTCCGAGAACATTTTTATGGCACTTATAAAATAATATTTTGGAGGTGCCGCCGGCGCGTGCGAGTGTGTCTGGACTCCAAACGGACAACGGAGAGAACCGGGAGAACCCGAACGGATGCAAGTTTTGAAAAACATGCGGATGAGATGCAGATGATGACATGGCAAAATGCAACACGCAAGCAAATGATATGGCAACTATGGCGAATAACTGGCAGACACCTAGCGCATCGGATCCGGGGCGTTACAACACTCCTCCACTAACAAGAGATCTCGTCCCGAGATCTTAGGACCGAGACGGGAGAGAAAAGGATGAGGTGAAACAAGAACTGAAGAGAAGAAGCAAACAATCGAGAGTACTCGAGAAGAAGAGAGGAACGACGAGAATGACGAGAATCGAAAGCTCACGGAATCAGATAGACTATGAAACCACTCCAGTTAGAACGAGATAAGAAACGAATACGATTGAAAGGATTCAGGCAGCACTCCGACTGAACATGGAAAGAATAGAACATGAACTAGAGAGGATGGAATGATACTTGATGAAGACATAACACAAGACCTCCGGAAAGAATTGAAAGACAATTGAATGAAAAGAATTTAGAAGGATTGAATGGAATTGTTGAGAAAATCAACAACGAAAGAATAAGCTTGTTGTGGTCTTATAGGTAACATCTCAAGATCATGAGGTGATAACCGGCCACAAACGGAAATGATTGGATAGCTTAGAAGAACGAAGAAATGCAAAACTCCACTTCAAAAGAAAATGAAGAATTACTTGCGCTTTGAGACGCGAGAAGAAAAGAAACTTGAACTCCACCAACAAAATCTTGATGAACTCTTGAAGAAAAGATTAAATCATGAAGAACCACCATGAAGAACTCCGGTGACAAAAGATGATGAGATAGAATAAGATGAGCCTTGCAATGATTTAGATGGAGGTTCCGACGAAATGGCTGAGAAAAAATTGAACTCCGGATAAGAGAAGATGAAAACACTTGGAACTAGAATTTATTCATTAAGAACAAACTCCGAAGGAAGGGATTACTCACTCTGATGAAATAAGAATAAGATTTATTGTATGCTTATCCTTTGACAAGCAATGGATTTGCATATAACTTATTCTTGTTGAAAAAGAATTGAGAAGGTCTTCACGAACCACCGGTAGGATTGAAAGAACGAATGGATTAATATGATAATCAAGGAAAAAGAATCTTGAACGAACCACAGGTAGAATTCGAAAATGACTGACGAAAAAGAATGAATCACCGGGAAGAATTAGAAGAACCAATAAGTTAGAAGGGATTAGATGCAAAAGAATAAAGAGATAACGAGCTGATTAAAGAACACTTGAACGAATCGCCGGGATAAATAGAGAATGATAACTGGAATGACGGCCTGCGGTGAAAAGAAATGGAAAAACAACCCTGACATACTCCGGATGGTTAAGAAAGAATATCTTACAAATGGAATAATTTGAGAGGATAATATGAAACTAGAACCACGAATCTTCAGTAGGACAGACAAGGTTTAGAAGGAACTCTTCTTCGATCTTCAACTGATGACGGGAAAAACACCACCAAAATTACTGAGATACTCCGGGAGAATGGAAAGCAAAGGGGTTGAGCCAACAATGAAAGAATTTGAACGAGATCTTGGAGAAAGCATGTGACTGATGAAATTCATTCTTACGTCACAGTTGAAAAGAATTAGGAATAACTCCAGGGGAATTAGAAGAGTCAGGTAAGATCCTGGGAAAAGACCTGTGGGTTAGGGCCCACTAAAGAGATAACACCGTTGTTGGAAAGGATTGTTGAAGAGGTAGATGATGCACCGGAACAGTTGAAATATTTGAATGAGGTGTCAACCTCGAATTAATTAGAACACAAACGAATCTCCTGAGATATCTTGAACTCCGAAATGATTGAATGGCGAGAGGCAAACGAGCAAGGAGAACACTTCGAGGAAAAGAATATGATCAACCCGAAAAACTTGAATTGAGTCCACCGGAGAAGAAAAGAGATGAAGAATGTCCACCGAGACGAGAATTCACCGGTTGAAATAGTTGAGGGAAGACTGAAGAGGCTCCGCACGAAAGAAATTGATGCTCGAAACAGACTCAAACTCCGGGGAGAAGAGGGTGGGAGGGCGGGAAAACAAAGGCAACTTGGAAGGGGAAACCGACGAATATCTTGAAGACAACACCGGTTGAAATCACTGAGGAAAGAAAGCAAAGACTTCACACGAGTAGGATGGATACTCGATTACGGACTCCGGTTTCGAGAAGAAGAAGGGTGGGCGGTGGGAAAGAAAACAACTGAGGATTGAACTCAAAGATGAAGAGGCTCGAGTCAACTGACGAGAAATGCACCGGATCAAAAGAGCTGAGAACCAACGATCGGAAAACCAACTGCGTGATCCTAAAGAAAAATTTGAAGGGGAAGAGAAGAAACTGAAAACACCTACGTCAAGATTCTTGACCAGAGCGACGAAGGGGCTGAGGAGTAAAAAGAATTCCTACTCTCCGATATAACTAGACTCCGAAAACAGTTTTCTTCTAGACTCAACAACGGCCAAACTACACGATCAATCAAGGGATCCTAGGGTCGGTCGAGGCTCTGATACCAACTTGTCACGCCCAATATGCGAGCCTATCCAAAAGGAACTCGAAGGTCCCACCAAGGATAGACCCGCATATTGAAATGCTTTTGCAAGGTGGATATCATTACATCAACATTACCTAATAGATGGGGATACATACATAAGGCATACAATGCCACTCGAATACAACATCACAATACATCAGAGCATCATCCGACTACGGATGAAACACAAACAGAAACTCAAACGACATCCACCCTGCTAGCCCAGGCTGCCGACCTGGAACCTATCCCCTGATCGAAGAAGCAGAAGAAGAACTCAACGCAAGCAAGCATCGCTCTCGCGTCATGATCATCGCATGAACCTGTACCTACAACTGTTGTTGTAGTAATCTGTGAGCCACGAGGACTCAGCAATCCCATTACCATGGATATCAAGACTAGCAAAGCTTAATGGGAAAGGAAGGGGTAAAGTGGTGAGGTTGCAGCAGCGACTAAGCATATATGGTGGCTAACATACGCAAATAAGAGCGAGAAGAGAGCAAGCAGAACGGTCGTCAACTAGTAATGATCAAGAGGTGATCCTGAACACCTACTTACGTCAATCATAACACAGAAACCGTGTTCACTTCCCGGACTCCGCCGAAAAGAGACCATCACGGCTACACACGCGGTTGATGCGTTTTAATTCGGATCTGGTGTCAAGTTATCTACAACCGGATATTAACAAATTCCCATCTGCCTATAACCGCAGGCACGGCTTTCGAAAGATCATACCCTGCAGGGGTGTCCCAACTTAGCCCATGACAAGCTCTCGCGATCAACGAAGGAATAGACCTTCTCCCAGGAAGACCTGATCAGACTCAGAATCCCGGTTTACAAGACATTTCGACAATGGTAAAACAAGACCAGCAAGACCGCCCGATGCGCCGACAATCCCTATAGGAGCTGCACATATCTCGTTCTCAGGGCAACACCGGATGAACACTACGTACAACTAAAACCAACCCTCAAGTTTCCCCGAGGTGGCGCTGCAAGTGGCTCTGGTTCGGACCAACACTTAGACAAGCACTGGCCCGGGGGGGCTATAATAAAGATGACCCTCGAGAGAGCGACTCCCAAGGGAAAAGTAGGTGGTGGTGAGGCAAATGGTAAAACCAAGGTTGGGCCTTGCTGGAGGAGTTTTATTCAAAGCGAACTGTCGAGGGGGTCCCATAAATCACCCGACCGCGTAAGGAAAGCAAAATCAGGGAACATAACACCGGTATGACGGAAACTAGGGCGGCAAGAGTGGAACAAAGCACCAGGCATAAGGCCGAGCCTTCCACCCTTTACCAAATATATAGATGCATTAATAATATAAGAGATATTGTGATATCCCAACATAATCCTGTCCACCATGGAGCAATCTTCAACTTCACCTACAACTAGCAACGCTATAAGAGGGTTGAGCAAAGCGGTAACATAGCCAAACAACGGTTTGCATAGGAAAGGTGGCAAAGGTTAGAGGTTCATGGCAATATGTGATGGCTTGATGGGCAAAAGATAGGTAACGCAGCATAGCGATAGAACGAACCAACTAGCATAGCAATGATAGTATTGAGATCCAGGGTAGCGGTCATCTTGCCTGATATCCCGCAAGGAAGAAGAACGAGTCCATGAAGGAGATGAACGGATGAAGCCGAACCAACCGTAGACGAACGAATCCTTACGATCGCAACGAAACAGGAACTATCGAAAAGAAGCACACAACATGGTAAACACACCACACATGAACATGACATGATGCACAACAAGCATGATGCCTGACAAAACTAGATGAGGCTACTCATGGCAAGAGATGATGCAAACAAGAGCAACACATCAAGGCATGTTTAAATGAGGCCGGGAACAACATATAACAATTCCGGTAAGTCATCATATGCATATTTCGAAATTGCTCCAGATCTGAATAAACCTTATGTTCAAGTTGTTAAACAGCAAGTTAAGATGCACAAGGATGATCTACACGAGGTTCTAGTCAAGTTACATATAAAGTTCATTTAGTTCGGAGCTACGACCTAGAAGATATGAGCAAAACAAGTTAAACATGACATTGACGCAAAATGCATACAAACATCAAGCGAACACCTCAAAACATGAATGCAACATGATAATATGAAACTACATGCAAAATCAAGCAAGTTTCATATAGAGCACACTCAAAACGGAGCAACTGTTCAACACACACACACACACTATACAAGTTGTAGTAACAATCTGTCCAAAACAGCAACTAGGCATATTGCAAGCATCAAAACAACATGCTACAGCACCTCAATATGAAAACAAAAGACATGGGCATGATGTACATGTAAAGCATAACAAAACATGAACACTGAACTATCTCCAGAAATCACTAGAACATGCTCAAACACACATGGTAAGATTGCAAGTTATAACAATTTCAGACTATGCAGAAAATAACATCACGATGCAATGTTTAGAGCTATCAAACAACATGTTACAGGAACTTATAATAGAAAAACAAGACATGGCATGATTCAACTCAAAGCATAGATCAAAAGTCCCTTACTGTCCATAAGCCAAAAAGGATCAGAAAATGTAATGGCACCCATGTAAACATAGCAACTTATAATATAGATTCAAACATGGCAGAAACAGAATTATGAAGGCATGTAGATGAGCTTGTGAAACTCACCGCAGAGCAATACATGGCATGACAAGGCACCCAACAGTAAGAAGACATGTTTGTGAAGCTAAGCATGGCAATATCAAGGTCATAGGGTGCACGGAACACTAGCAACAATCATGATAACAACTGAACTTAATGTTAACAGGCTGACAACAACATTATGAAGCAACTTTGGAGCAAGATTACAACAAGCTACAGCAAGCTATAATTGCAAACATGGGCATTAATGGATAGAGCATGACATATTTAGTGGACAACTCCAGATTATGCATAGAATGATTTGTAGCAACATGTTTACATAGCCTCACGAAATAACAGATTCAGCCTAGCAAAACAGCAACATCAAGTACACTACTTAACAAGATCGATTCACTCACCACAAGTCATTGCATGACAAGATAAGCATAGCGTCATCAAGAAGACATGTAGATGAAACAATCCAAGGCAAGAACAAGTCCATAGCATATAAGGATCAACTATAGCATCCTTGGCTAAATTGAATAACATGTAAACAATCTGCCAGGAAACATTTTGAAGCAAAAGTAGAGTACGAAAATGACATGCTAGACTACTCCATAATTGCAACCAAGGGCATGAATGGATAGACAATAACCACATGTTCAAACCATCCTTACTGAAGTATCTCAAAATAAGCATGGATCTCTCTGTAGCATCATGTTTACATGGCATCAAAATAACAGCAAAACAGGGACTAAAACAGCAACATCACGATGCCTAGTTTGCATGCTTGTGCTAGTCACCACATTGATCACAAAAATACATGGTAAGCACCTCTGTAAAGTAGACATGTCATAGATCAAAACACTTGTAGACATCAACCTCATAGGATGCACACATCAATCATGGCAAAAATGATAAAAGAGCTCGTTCTGTTAACAGACAATAGAAAACATCATGAAGCACTCTTACAATGATGATTCAGGCATCAAGATGAGCTCTAATGAATATGATGCACTGGAATGAAATGATGTACTCGTCGAGGCGAACAATTTGACATATTACACGCCGAAAACGAAGCTACGGATGCAGAGATACGATGCGATGAACATGGCATGATAATTACACACAAACGGGGACTTAGGCAAAAATAGACCTCGCGGGGGGGTTGACTCAACGGACATGTCCGGGCTCCTCCGGACATGTCCGGCGCGGACAGAGGAGGCAGATCCAACAGGGAGGCCGAGGAGACCGTCCATGGCGGCGCGGCACTCCGGTGCGGTGGGTTCGGCGAGGGGAGGTCGGGGAGGCACGGATCCGGTGGATCCCGTGAAGGCGAGGTCGATGGCGAGCTCCACACCGGCGGCGGTCATCCATGGCGGCGGCGACGGATCCCTGCGGTAGAGAGGGGTTAGAGGAAGAGGAGAGGGAGAGAATGAGGGCAGGGCGGCGGCGTGACCTGGCAGGGCGGCGGCAAGACTCGCCGGCGGCGGGGTCGAGGCGCGGTGCGGGCGGCGAGGTCCGGTGGAGGGACGGCACGGGCCTTGTGCGGGGAGGCACTCGGGCGAGCGGTGGCGGCAAGCAGGCCGGCAGAGGGTGGCGGTGCGCCGGGGTCCAACCGGGCCCCAGATGGGCTCTGTGGGCTGGCTTCGGGCCCGCAGGGCTGCGGCGGCAGGCGCGCGGAGCGGGGAGCGCGGGTGAGGTGGCCTGGCCACGCGTCAGATGCGAGTTGGCCGCGGGGGCGACTGGCGGCTGATGTGGCAGCGCCCGGTTGGTCCGGGGCGCGGTGGCGGCGGCGCCAAGTGGCAGAGGTGGGATGGACCGGCGTGGAAAGCGAGGAGAAGGTGGGAAGAGGCTGGCAGCGCACGGATTTCGAGGAGGGGGAAGGCTAGAGGTAGGAGGAGGGGCTAGGCTGCCCAAAATGGACAAGGGGTGTCCATATATAGCAGGAGGGACTAGTGTTGGGGGGTTTTGAGGTCGTTTCGGAGCCTCCGATCATGATCCGACGGATCTGATCGCGAGGGGGTTTAGGCAGGCCTAGGTGGGCTGTGAAGAGAGGGCTTGGGCTGAGGGAAGAGAAGAGAAGTGCAACCCGGCAACAGTTTCGGAGGCCGAAACATCCGACGAAGGTACCGGCAATGGTACCGCTATACATTTAACAGTTGGGCTATCAAATGGACTCCGAACGCGACGAAATTTGGCAAGCGGCCTGTCTACACTATAATAAGACCGCACGCCAAGTTTCATCCCATTCCGAGAACATTTTTATGCCACTTATAAAATAATATTTCGGAGGTGCCGCGGGCGCGTGCGAGTGTGTCTGGACTCCGAACGGACAACGGAGAGAACCGGGAGAACCCGAACGGATGCAAGTTTTGAAAATCATGCGGATGAGATGCAGATGATGACATGGAAAAATGCAACATGCAAGCAAATGATATGGCAACTACGGCGAATAACTGGCAGACACCTGGCGCATCGGATCCGGGGCGTTACAGGTAGCTGTAGTACCAGCGCTATACAGAATCCGGCGCTACTACTAACAGTTTAGTAGTAGCACTATATTTTACTGCGCCGCTACTACTAATGGGCCCCACTTAGTAGTAGTGCTTTTCCAGGAAAGCGCTGCTACTAAGTACGATAGCATCAGCATGTTTCGGTAAGTAGCGCTACTGCTAGTTGCGGCTGGTGCCACCTTTTCATCCCCTCCTTTCCCCTCTCCACTCTCCACCATTGTTGCTCTTCTTCTCTCTTTCTCCTACCTCTCTTCTCTCCTCATTAATGTCCCCCTCCACCATAACTCTCCTCCATAAATGGCCTCTCTCACATCTCTCTTTCTCCTACTTCTCTTCCTCTCCCCATTAATGCCTCCTCCACCATAACTCCCTCTCCATTAGTTAGCTAGCTAGATTCACCTCTCCTCCCAAACAACTAGATCTAGCTATCTATTTCGCCATCCATGCGTGCTCTCTCGATTGGTCTCTCTCATCATCTAATTAACCACATGCTCTCTTGATTGGTCTCTCTCTCATCATCTAATCAACCGCATGCTCTCTCGATCGGTCTCTCTCGAGAGATATATAGGTGAGTAAAAAAAGTTGTTCATTTCAAGAATGGGAATATGTGTGTGAATGAGAATATTTGTGTTTGGGATATATATATACATATATATATAGGGCTGGACTATTCTGTTACCGGTAACAGAATATTATTCTGTTACCCTCGTGCCCTATATAGAGGTGTGTCCGTTTTCTTCCTCCTGCCACCGCCCGAACCCAACTTCGCCCAGCGCGCTGCCCCGATCCCACCTCTACCCAGCGCGCTGCCGCTCGGATCCACCGCCACCCTGCGTGCCGCTGGCTCTATCCCCCTCCTCCCAGAGCGCCTCCGCCGATCCCCCTCCTCCCAGCGTCCCTCCCGTCGCCGACCCCCACCCTCAACTTGCCTCCTACCGACGACCCTCCTCCATCCGCCGGCGTGCTTCCCTCGCCGTCTACGGCACGCATCCCTCCTTGTCTATCTCCCGTGTGCCGCCTCACCCGACGACCTGCCCACCAGTGCACACCACCCCTACACCGTCATGGCTGGCCGCCGAGATCCAAGGCTGAGGAGGACATATGAGTCTTGCTCGCCGGAGCTAGGCTGCTCGCCAGCCACCTTCCTCCCCCGCAATCTCCCGTTGCCTTCCTCGTGGCGCTCCGTCCACCTTCCTCCCCGCGCTCTGGCCGCCTTCCTCCCAACGCCCCGGCCGCTCCCTCCCACGCACGCCGGCCGACTGCATCCCTGCTTCCATCAGCTCCACCTCGACGGAGCCGTCAGTCCACCGGAGTACAGGTAGCCGGTTCACCCGACTCGATCCAAAAATCTTCTTTTCTAAAAGAAGGAATGGTAAAAATGTAAGTCCGTTCAACTATATAAACCATAAAAGTATGATGGTGATGACATTGACAGTAAGGATAAGGATGAGAAAGAAAATTAAAAACTAAAACTAAAAGAACATCGAGTGATTATTTTTTAAGAAGTACAAACTCTCTAGTACCATAAGTACCATAAATTAAAAATTAAGAATTGCCTAAGTTCTGACTCAAGGAGAAAAATTTGCAAAAAAATCATAGCAGTAAAGGTTCGAAGGAAAAAAGCAACTTAACAAATGGAAAAATGACAATGGATTTATATTATGTTAATCACCGGTGTGCTCTTGTTTATCAGTTCATGTGTGCTCTTGTTATCAGGTCGTGTGCCAACTTGTTATCAATTTTGTGTGTGTGTGAGTTGGTAAACCAAGTGTAGCTGCTGCAGAAAAAAGGCATGGGATGTGTTGCCCTTAGTTCTCTCTCGACAAATCCAGCAGTGTGGGTTCTCTGGTGCGCCAAGTATTACCGGCGGCGATGCTTGCATCATGGCCCATTGAGTAGATGCAATTTTCCTGGTTTTCACAGACAACATGGATTTTAGTTCAGCTACAGAAACCACGCAGGTTCAGTGATAATGGTACCATAAGTTCGGCCAAGAAAACAAACAAGAACTAAAACAGAAAATTTTAAATTCTACAAGTTCAAGTGCTCATCCACACATGATAATTCAAGTTGGTAAAAGTTTAAAATGGTAAAAAGTTCAATTTGGAAAACAAGAGAAATCTAGAACATTCATTGCAAAAAAAATTGTCTTCAAAAAAAGAAACACGCAAAAAAAAAATTTGGCAAAAAAATAACGTTCAGTTCAACAATAAAATCAATGCAAGTTCGGGGCTAGGATACAGTACACTGTTGAAACTTACGAGAAAAAAATTACCCAAAAAATAGAGCAAAATCTAGTTAGTGAAAACAAGCTTAGTACAAACCCGTGCAAATTTCAGTACAAGTATACTTTTTTGGAACCATTCAAAACACTATACAAAAAATAGCTCAATACAAACATACACGTATATCAGTACGACTACTCTGTTTTTCAGACGAGAAAACAGCAGGATTCATCATGCCATATTCAAAATTACTCTTAAACGGTTGCGAAGTAAAGAAAACGTACAACATGACTAAGTTTCGCATTTTCGATAGATATCCAACGGTATATTATTTGCCCCATTTCGATAAACTTTTTAAAAAACCGCGTTCAAAACCAATTTTAACCGTATTTGAATTTGTATTTAAACCGTAAGGAATTAGAAAAACTTTCTATACGCAAAAGTTGCGCATTTTCCATAGCTTTCCAACTCCGTATCATTTGCGTCAATCCAACAAACCGTTTGCAAAAAATTGCAAAAATACGTTCCGCACAAAATTTCACCGTTTTCAAATTACTTTTAAATCATATAGAATTAGAAAAAACAATACATATATGGAAGATGCGGATTTTCACCAGCTTTCCAACGCCATCTTATTTGCTCAATTCCGACAAACCATTTGAAAATTGAGTCCAAAATACGATTCACGTTTTCGGTTTTGAAAAAAATGGTTTTTTCAAAACTGCTCTTAAACCATAATGATTTTGCAAAAATGTTCAATATACTTGAAATATGGCTGTCAAGAGCTTTCCAACGATATATTACACGCCCCGTTCCGACAAAAAAATTATAAAAAGTTTTTGAACTAAAGAAGACGATCTGTTAAACACAACTGAAAGCATCAGCTCAACCGCTTCGAAAACATCAGTACAACCACGTGAATCCGTCAGTTCAAAAAGGGTAACAGAATAATATTCTGTTACGGGTAACAGAATAGCCCAGATATATATATATATGGAGAAATTTGTGCGAGTGACATGCCCTCAAGTTGCTTATGTTTGCCGAAATGTCGATTTATTTCCATTTCGGTTGAATTTCGAGCAAACTCAATATCTCCTATTTTTAGGCAAGGTCATGCCAAAATTTTATATGACTTTGAAGCATGCATGCATTATATATTTTATAACCCTTTTGCTTGTTATACCATGTAGTCGGTCATGAAGGTAAGTGCATGGTAGGTGGAGTGGTACATGCAATCCACGGTGATGGACATGTATGCAAATAATCGGACTAGGATTAGATGTCCGTGTGCAAGATGCAAGGAAGGAGACCTTTTGGACCCTTTTGATCATGGCACTTTGAAGGTGCACTTGTTGATGAATGGTTTCATGGATGGCTATACTCAGTGGATAAGTGAAGAAGATGATGATGAGGATGTCCACACGGCAGGTAATAACGACATGGGGCTAGAAAAAGAGATGACTGATCGACATGATGACGATGGCGCCAGACATGGCGGCGGGGAAGAGTCTAAAAATGACGGCGGCGGTGAAGATTCCGGACACGACGAAGAAGAGTCCGAACATGGCGTAGAAGAGGCGGCGGTCACGCCGCAGTCTTTGATGCTACTAAGTGCAGTCGTGTAGGACCCTCGTGTTCAAGACCTCCTTCGCAAGAGTACGGCTATCATGAGAGCTGCTTTTAGAGAGGAGGCCAACTTGGCACAACTTGAAGTAGACTCGAGGACTCCATTGTATGACGGTTGCGATCCCGAGGTGACCCGCTTGAGTTTCACGCTCGAACTTCTAAAGACGATGGCCAAAAACAAATGGACAGACAAAAGCCTCGATGAGCATTTGAAGTATCTACATAATAAAGTTCTTCCCGCGGGGAACCTGAGTCCTGCTAGTGTCGAGGAGGCCAAGAAAATCGTTTGTCCTTTTGATTTGCCGCACATTAGGTACCACACATGCATCAACGATTGCATCATTTATCGGCGGGAGCATGCGGAAAAAACTAGCTGTCCAGTGTGTAATGCTTCTCGATACAAGAATGCGGGAAAGAAAGCTCCTCAGAAAGTTGTATGGTACTTTCTGATCACTCCTCGTCTGCAGAGGTATTTCATAGATCCTAAGTAGCAAAGCTCATGCACTGGCACGCGGAGAGGAAGAAGCCCGACGATGGAGATGATCTAAGGCTGAGACACCTCGTAGATGGTAGCCAGTGGAGAGCATTCAACGCCCTATATGTATTTGTTGCATAAGATCCAAGGAACATCGTGCTTGGTGCGAGTACCGATGGCATGAATCCGTTTAGAAACCAGAACACAAACCACAGCACATTGCCCGTGTTTGTATGGATGTACACCCCCCCCCCCATGGAAGTGCATGATGACAAAGTACATACACATGTGCATGCTGATTCAAGGGCCGAAACAACCGAGAAATAGTATTAACCTGTATATGGAGCTTCTACAAGAGGAGCTAGACACTTTATGGAAATCACCGGCATGGACATGGGATGCCAGCAAAGGAGAGTATTTCCATATTAGAGCTGCACTGATGACGATGGTGCACGACTATCTCGGTTACGGGTACACCTCAGGCCAGGTGTGCCACGGATACTGCGGATGCACAAGGTGCATGGATGATACAACGTCTTAGCAGCTTACGTCAATGAAAGATGGCGGGTCCAGGAAAATCATGTACATGGGGCATCGTAGATGGCTCGAGAAAGGTGACCCGTGGAGAAAGCGTGGAGATCTATTCAACGGGTTGGCTGAGCTTCTAGGACCTCCATGTAAGAGGAGCGGCACCGAAATCGACGAGCTTATGAGAAACTGGGAACAATGCCCTGCGTCGGGAAAGATCAAAAAGGCGCTGGAGCCGCTGCTGAAGGTATGGAAAACGAGGTCTATTTTCTGAGACTTGGAGTACTGGCCCAATCACGACACGCCTCATTGCCTTGATCAAATGCATATCATGAAGAATGTCCTCGAGAGCTTGCTTGGCACATTGATGAACATGTTGGAGAAGACCAAGGATGGGCCGAATGCAAGGAAAGACTTGGAAGATTTGAAGATCAGGAAAGATCTCCACCGTAAAAATTTCATGGAGGAGACGGAGACGAAGACGGAGGAGGGGGAAAGGGGCAGAAAAGTCAACAAGAAGGAGGAGAATTATTGCCCCCCTTCTTGCTTCACCATAAGTGCGAAGGAGATCGATCAATTCATCAAGTGCCTCATGGGAACAAAGTCAATTCTGGTTACTGTGGGAAGATAAGCAGATTTCTAGACCCCAAGAAGAAAAGCTTCAGTGGGATGAAGTCTCATGACTGTCACGTGATGATGATGCAGATACTCCCAGTTGCCATTAGAGGGATAATGGACAAGCACATCCGTGACATGCTTACTGGTCTCTGCAGCTTCTTCGATGTTATCTCTCGAAAGTCCATAAGTGTGAAGCAGCTCCGACGGCTACAGGAAAAGATCGTTGTCATACTATGTGAGCTTGAGAAGTACTTCGTGCCGGCGTTCTTTGACGTCATGGTGCATCTGTGTGCCCACATCATGGACGACATCATTGATCTTGGGCCGACATTCCTTCACAGCATGATGCTGTTCAAGAGTATGAATGGGGTCATCAAAGGATTCGTTCATAGCAAGGCCAGTCCCGAAGGGAACATCGTACAGGGGTATCTGACGCATGAGTGCGTCTCCTTTTGCGAGAATTACATAAGTGTAGGAGACCCTATTGTTGGTTTGCCCATCAAGAAGCACGATGGGAAGCTCGAAGGAGATGGTCACAACAACGGACAGAGGGAATTGCACATGGACTACTCGGATTGACGGACCGACTTTGACATGGCTAACTTAGTAGTGCTACAACACCTAGATGTGGTAGATGATTATGTGGCACATCACAAACAAAGCATCACACAGAAGTAAGGGGATGCTCAAGACGGACGACGAAGTTACTGTAGAGCACAACGCCACTTTCTTGCGTTGGTTCAAAGAGCAAGTTCTTGAAAATCCCCCGGAAGAGGGCAGTTCGGACGGATTGCTCTTAAACGCCTTAGCACATGGCCCCGTGCCCAAGCTCGCAACCTATCAGTCCTATGATATCAATGGGTACACGTTCTACACGGAGGCCAAAGACATGGACAGTGATTACCAGAACTCAGGGGTGACAATTCAATGCGTGACCGACGCCAACGGCACAACTGAAAGATTCTACGAAAAGGTCGAAGAGATCTAGGAGCTTGACTATGCTGGAATGCACGATGCAACGATATTCCATGTCATATGGGCCAAGGATGTCGTAAGAGAAAACAAGTATTTCACTACCATGTCTATACCCAACGCGAAGAGCACTCCCATTAACCTTAACGTCATCGCCAAAAATGAGCCATGCGTACACGCTAAGCATGTGACACAATGCTTCTTCATAACCGACCCGGCCAATCCCAGCCGTGTTGTCGTGAGAAGATCCAAAAGTAGCATCGTCGGAATGTATGGAGTCGCCAACGAGGAAGACTACGACCAATACGGCAACCCGATGAGGGAAGATGACGATGGCGACGAAGCATATGTGAAAAGAAGAATCAAGACTACATTACCTAAGAAAGATCGTACTCCATGGCTCCGGAAAACTCAGAAGGAGGGGCTCAATTACTCAACAACAAACAAGAAAGGGAAGAAGCTCAATGTGAAACGTCGTCGACATAGCTGATCAAAAACCTACATACATATATATATATATATATATATATATATATATATATATGTGTGTGTGTATCTATTTTGTGTACGCACTTAAGTAACCGTTATCGGTCAAATGATGTAATCGCATCACCCTTCAATTACATGCATGCATGGTTCCGGTGATATTCGCGTATTGTGGGAGGGAGACGCCGTAGGGATAAAGGAATACAAAAGAAAAGAAAAGTAAACAGAAAATAAAATGGATAAAACAATACAAAAGAAAAGAAAAGTAAACAGAAAAGAAAAGGGATAAAGCAATACCAAAGAAAAATAGAAGTTAACAAAAAATAATAAAAAGAAAAAAAATGTAGAAGTAGCGCTGGGTTAGGAAAAAGCACTATAGCTAAGTTAGCTATAGCGCTGGTTCCTAACCAAGTTCTACTGCTACTTGTATTTTAGAAATAAAAAATTTGGAAAACTTAGCGATAGCTTTGGTTTATGGAACCAACACTATAGCTAAGTTAGCTATAGCGCTGGTTCCTAACCCAGCGCTACTGCTACTTGTATTTTAGAAATAAAAAAAGGAAAATCAGAAAACTTAGCAATATCGCTGGTCTAGGAACCAGTGCTATAGCTAAGTTAGCAATAGTGCTGGTTCCTAAACCAGTGCTACTGCTATTTTGAGTTAACCACCGCCCGCGCGGGCTCAAAATTTTGCAAACTCCCCATCCCCCCTCCCACTCTCCCACCTCTCCCCCTCCTCTGCTGTCGTCGCCCGCGCCACCGTCGTCACCCCTGCCCGCCAGCTGCCGCCCCTCGTCCTGGACCTCGACGCTGGCCCGAGCCCTTGCCAGCCCTCGGCCTCGACGCCGGCCTCCTCTTCGTCCTTGTCTGCGCCGCTCCGACCTCCTCCTCGTCCGCGCCGCCACTGCTTTGACCTCCTTGTCGGTGTCAAAACCGGCGGATCTCGGGTAGGGGGTCCCGATCTGTGCGTCTAATGCTAATGGTAACAGGAGGCAAGGGACACAATGTTTTACCCAGGTTCGGGCCCTCTCGATGGAGGTAAAACCCTACTTCCTGCTTGATTGATCTTGATGATATGAGTATTACAAGAGTTGATCTACCACGAGACCGTAGAGGCTAAACCCTAGAAGCTAGCCTATGATGATTATGATCCTGATCGTCCCCCTATGGACTAAACCCTCCGGTTTATATAGACACGGAGAGGGCTAGGGTTATACAAAGTCGGTTACAAAGAAGGAGATCTAATATCCGGATCGCCAAGCTTGTCTTCCATGCAAAGGAGAGTCCCATCTGGACACGGGACGAAGTCTTGAGTCTTGTATCTTCACGATCCATCAGTCCAGCCAAAGTATATAGTCTGGCTGTCCGGACACCCCCTAATCCAGGACTCCCTCAGTAGCCCCTGAACCAGGCTTCAATGACGATGAGTCCAGCGCGTAGATCGTCTTCGGAATTGCAAGGCGGGTTCCATCTCCGAATACTCCAAAATAGATTAAGGATTTGGTCCGGCTCTATGAAATAATTTCCGCACACCACCGTAGAGTCATAACACTTCTCGAATCTGATCTGCTGACAAATTTTTTTACGATGTGCCCTTACGCCGTGGCCTGGCTCAATATGAACCGGTTTTCTCGGCCTGCCTTGACACGTGTTGCGAGGCGGTTTTATTAGCATGCCTTGCCAAAGCAGAGATTGTGTTCCCCTTATCGCGGGATCCTCCATCAATACGGGTGCGTGCAATCCCACGACGCCTATTGGTATGACTCCGTGTTTTTAGGTAAGTCCCAAGCGGTTACGCTGTGGACGCTTGATATTCACCCCCTTTATAGAGGGGCCGAGGCCTATCCCTCTTTTCTACCACGCTTGCGCCTTTACGCATCTCGAGCTCCAACATTCGAAGCCCAAGCTCAAGCACTTCAGACCTTCAATCATGTCCGAATCCAACCTTCAAGGCCGGTGGATGGCCTCATCAGTCATAGAGGAGGACATTGCGAAGCTTAGGGAGGTCAGATATCTGACCGCAGACATCAAGCACAGGTTTCCTGCTCCAGGGCAGGTCATCCCTACTCCTGAGCCCAACGAGAGCATTGTATTTGTTTCTCACTTCCTCCGCGGCTTAGGCTTCACCCTTGATCCCTTTGTGAGAGGGCTCATGTTCTATTACGGGCTAGATATTCATGATCTAGCTCTGGACGCCATCCTTCTCATCTCGTCGTTCATCGTAGTGTGTGAAGCCTTCCCCCACATCACCCCGCAGTTCGGCTTATGGCTCAAGACCTTCAATGTGAAACCGAAGATGATTGAGGGGCGACACACGGAGTGCGGAGGTGCTACAATAAGCAGCAACGCCGACGCCCCATGGCCAGATGGCTTCTTCCCGGAGGTGTCCGATCTATGGCAGCGGAGGTGGTTTTACGTCACGGCTCCCAGAGGCACAAAGTGGGTGGCTGTCCCCGACTTCCGTTTCGGCGCTTCGCCTCAACTGGCGTCATGGGCCAATGTGGGACTGGATTGGGGGCCGGCTAATGATGTACCAACATTGCAGAGCCGCATCCGGGAGCTTCTTGAGAGGGACATTAGCCTTGTCAGCGTAATTCAGGTAATGCTAGTACGACGGATCTTGCCGTGCAAACGTCGGCCTCTCCGGATGTGGGAGTTCAATCCGGAAGGTCCACGGACTATTCTGCACTTCTTCGGCATGATGCTCGAAGGGATGTGTAAGTTATTCTTTGGACCACAAGTAAAGTGTCCGGACACCACCGAGGATGCGGGCCTGAGCTGCAACCGCCCAGATACCCGAGTAAGTAACCCAGAAACCAAACACTTCATTTATATTTATCATAACATTATTCTGAAAACCATCCGTGGCCAGGAATGGCTCAGCGAGGCGGAGAGAATCAGGTGTCTGGCGCCACTTTCCGAAGGCTCGCCTAGTCCTGCCATAGCCAGGATGCTTAGTCGCGTGCTAAGTCAAGTGCCCTCGGTGAAAGACAAAGGGAAGAACAGAGAAGCAGAACTTCACACATTGCACATCCAGACCGGGGGAATTACTACCTCCACGAAGGAGGATAGTTGGGGAGGGGAGTCTAAGCTCTCCTCCCCCCGCGGGAAGAAGAGGGCCGCCTCTGAAGACTTGGAGACGGAGGTGCCCAGATAAGGGAAGAAAATTTCACCAGGGGGCCCTGCCCCGAAGGGCGTCCTCACCGCGCCATGCCCGCAAACGGGCGTTTCCTCAGCTGAGCTGTAAGTTAATCGTAAATACAAAGCTTCTGCTTCCTCCTCCGAAAACAATAACCAGGATCCATCCTCGGCAGTCCGGCTAGCAGCTCTTCTTGACAGAGTTCGTCTTCGGGGGATCTCCTTCAGGAGATGATGGAGAGTGAAACCCCACCAGCCTCTCCGACTCATGGGGCGGGCGACGCCGAGGTGTCGTCACGGAGGAGTCCAGATTTGCCGAGGCCAGAAGCTAGTACTTTGGCCGCCCTGAGCCCAGAGTGTTCGACTCCCATGGGGGGCGATAAGAAGGGTCTGACATAGTTCGGCTACCGGCCGGACACGCTGACGGGCCTTCTGGAGCAAGCTGCTCTCTCGGAGGATCACCATTCATTAATGAGCACGGTGCTTGAGAAGAATTCATCCGCCACAAGCAGGTTGAATGAAGCTTTTACAAACCTGCTCAAAGGCTTTGAGGTATGTAATGAAATACGTAATTTTTTATTGTGGCGCACGCGCTGGGTGTGCTCCGTATAGATAGTAGCCCCTGAGACTCTGGATGCCAGCCCTAGGCTTGCAGTGAATTCATGCGCAGGTGGCTAAGGGTCCGGCGGCCGACCGGACCATTGTAGTTGCCGAACTGAGGCGACAGATTGATGTTGTAGATGCCGACATCACGCTTGTGAACTTGCGGCTTAATGAGTCACAGAGTATGTGCTCTGTTTTCCTTGTTTTTGTAGGAAATATTAAGAGGAGCATAATGTTAATATGATATGCATTGACTGCAGGCGGAGCTGCTGCCGTGGAGACCCTGAGGGCGGAGCTTGCCCTAGCCAAGGAACAAGTCCGGGCTGGCAATGCGGCTGCCCTAAAGGCGGCCGAAGAGTTGAGAGCTGAACAGGCTACTAATTGCCGAAGCGAAGATAAAATAGCTGAGATGGTCGTGGAGCTGAAAAACGCCGCCAGCCTGTATGAGCTCCTTGAAAAAGAGAATCAGGCGAAGTCAGCTGACCTGAAGAAGGCCCTTGATGCGGCCAAGGAGACGCGTTTCCAAATTAGGGATGCGCGGGAGGAGCTTCGTCAGGCCGGAGAAATCGCGGCTGGAAACACCTATTTGTTGCAGATAAAGCTCTTAGATCCAAAGTACGCTCCTCTGGATCGACGCTGGAGCCCAGCAGACGCGTATGTGGATCTGGCGAAGAGTACGGCTGATGCGGCCAAGTTTTTCGAGGATCAAAAAGATAATGAAGTGGAAAGGCTGTTCTGGTCGCAATTCAGTGCTCCAACGTGCCCGTTGCCGTTAAGTGAAAGGATGGTTGTTGTGGCCGAGCTCCATAGGTTGTCCGGTCTTGCGATGAGATCTATAATAGACCATCTGTGGCCAAAGGGGCCGAAGCCGGACAGTTATTTTGGTTTAGTGCAACAATTCCTTGGTGCCGTATCGTGAATCGATGCGATGAAGAGGTCGGCGTTCATAGAGGGTGCGCGAATGGCTCTTGCCCGTTGTCGGTGTCAAAACCGGCGGATCTCGGGTAGGGGGTCCCGAACTGTGCATCTAGGCGGATGGTAACAGGAGACAAGGGACACGATGTTTTACCCAGGTTCGGGCCCTCTTGATGGAGGTAAAACCCTACGTCCTGCTTCATTAATATTGATGATGTGTGTTACAAGAGTGGATCTACCACGAGATCAAGGAGTCTAAACCCTAGAAGCTAGCCTATGGTATGATTATTTTCCGTCCTATGGACTAAAGCCATCCGGTTTATATAGACACTGGAGAGGGCTAGGGTTACACAGATTCGGTTACAATGGTAGGAAATCTACATATCCGTATCGCCAAGCTTGCCTTCCACGCCAAGGAAAGTCCCATCCGGACACAGGACGAAGTCTTCAATCTTGTATCTTCATAGTCTTGGAGTCCGGTAGATGATGATAGTTCGGCTATCCGGACACCCCTTAGTCCGGAACTCCCTCAGTAGCCCCTGAACTAGGCTTCAATGACGACGAGTCCGGCGCACATGTTGTCTTCGGCATTGCAAGGCGGGTTCTTCCTCCGAATAATTTATAGAAGATTGTGAACACCAGGATAGTGTCCGGCTCTGCAAAAATAAATTCCACGTACCACCGTAGAGAGAATAACATTACACAAGTTCAATCTGCTGACGTATTTTGTGGCGTGACATCATACCACTTCCAAGCCTTTACCCAAATTGTTTTTATTGTTCCACCTCCGCGCGTTTAGCGAAGCGGTTTCCTTGGCACGTATTGTCGAAGCAGAGATCGTGTTCCCCTTATTCCGGGATTCCCATCAATACGGACGTGGGTAATCCAACCGCGCCATTGATTGTGACGCTTGGGAGATAAGCGAGTTTTACCAGGCCGGTGGGGACACATGTTTTTATCCCCCATATAAGGGGATAAAGATCCAACCCTTTTACCTGCGCCTTCTTCCTCCTTGGCTTATACATCTCCGCGAACTCGAGCTCCAGCGCCCAAGTCCGCACTTCTCACCTCAACCTTCTCCAACTATGTCCGGAGTGGGAGGCAAGTGGATGGCCTCCTCCGTCACGGAGGGGCAGATCCAGAAGCTGCGCGACGCCGGATATTTGTCCAGCGACATCGCGCATCGGCTCCCCGACGAGGGAGAGCTCATCCCCACCCCCAGGCCCCACGAGAGGGTAGTATTTCTTCCCCATTTCCTCCGCAGACTGGGTTTCCCACTTCATCCCTTTGTCCGGGGGCTCATGTTCTACTACGGCCTAGATTTCCATGATCTGGCCCCGAATTTCATCCTCAACATCTCGGGGTTTATCGTCGTGTGTGAGGCCTTCCTCTACATCCAGCCCCACTTCGGCTTGTGGCTCAAGACCTTCAGTGTCAAGCCGAAGGTTGTGAAGGGCAGCCAAGCGGAGTGCGGAGGCGCCATGGTGGGCAGGATGTCCCACGTTACGTGGCTGGAGGGCACTTTCGTGGAAACCATTAAGGGTTGGCAATCGGGGTGGTTCTACATCACCGAGCCGCGTGACCCTGATTGGGCAGCGGCCCCCGAATTCAGATCTGGCATCCCTACACGGCTCACCTCCTGGAAAGAGAGTGGCCGGATCTGGGGGGATTCGGAGGAGCTGACCGGACTCCAAGCCTGTATCCAGAAGCTGGTGGACAAGAAACTCAAGCTTGTCAACATAGTACAGGTCATGCTCATCCGCCGGATTCTCCCGTGCCAACGACGAGGCTTCAACATGTGGGAGTTCGATCCGGCGCAGCACCAGACTCTGAGCGGGCTCTTCGACACTACGTATGAAGATGTCTGGAAGGTGCTGTTCAAGGGCGCCGAGGCTCCCGCATCCGCTACCGAAGATCGCGGATTCCGCTCACAGCGTCCAGCTGACGAGGTAATTATTGTGCCACTTGTTTTGCATAGTTTGACTCTATGCGGGATCTAAACTCCCTTTACCTTTGACAGGACTGGCTGGCGAAGGCCGAATGGACTATCTGTCCGGCCCCATTGCCAGAGGACCCAGCGGACGCCCGCCTAACGAGGCTGCTGGCTCCGGCACCCCACGTGGTGCCAGAGAAGAAGGCCAAGAAGAAGGCCTCCGAGTTCCCGTTTTCAGGTGCTATCGGACGATGAATCCGAGGCTGACTCCTCCCACCAAGGCAAGGAGGAGAAGAAGAAAGCCTCTCCCCCAGCGGGGGGAGGGAAGAAAAGGAAGGCCTCCCCAACAAGGGAGGCCGAGGGGTCCAAGAAGGGAAAACTCTTCCCCCGGACTGCTCCGCCAACGCCAGTGACGATGACGAGGACTGGCCTCCAAGGGCCAAGCCCCTAGCGAGATCGTAAGTATCCGGACTCCCGAATAACTTCAAGGTTTGTCTTTTTCGCCACATAATGTCTTTATAATGCCGCATACAACACTGCAGTCCGCCCAAGGATGATCTTCCCGCTTCGTCGAGCGGGTCCTTAGGTGCGTCGGATATGGATTCTCTTCCGACTGCCTCCACCCCCCGTGCCACGGACGATGCCGAGGTGGGATCCCAGGAGGGGACCCACTAGGAGGAGGAGGCTCTGGAGGTGTCACAGGACAACCTCCCGGATTTTGCACCGGACTCGGCCCCAGAACCCATAGTGGCTCCAGAGTCCGGCGGTCGACCCCTTCGCAAGAAGGGCAAGACCGTGACGCCGGCTGCCTCTGTCCAACCGGAGGCGCCAGATAACTTGCAGGAGGCGCTCAACAGCGCCTCCATCAAAGAGGAACACCACACTGTTATGAGTGCGGTGATTCAGAAGGTGCAGCTCGCCAAGAGCGGGCTGACCGAAGCCTGCAGCAGCCTTCTAACAGGCTTTGAGGTAAGAATTTCGATATGTATAAAATGGTACCGCATAGACTGTAGCCCCTGATGCTCGGTTCGGTGTTCGGAAAGAAAAGCCGGACTGAGGATCTAAAAAGATATACGCAGGAGTCATAAAAAATATGTCAATATGGGATTGCAGGTTGCGCTACTGACCTCTGCCGCACTGACTGCGGAGGTCAATACTTTGAAGGAAAACCTCGAGCAGTCCGAGAACGAGCTCGGCCGTGCCAAGAAGCAGCTCGAGCACAAGGAAGGTAAGTAACACCTTATTAAAATTGTACCTTACAGAAAAGGATTTTGGTTGCAAAAAGAATGACAAGGATAACGTGGGTATTGCAGGGCCACTAACAAGGTGGCGACCCTGAAAGAGGCGGTGGCTGCGGCCGAATGCAATGCGGCCGCAGAGCGCACCGAGCGAGAGAAACAGGAGGCGCGGGTGGCGGAGGTACAGCAAGAGCTCCAGGATCTCGTGAAAAAACATGAGAGCCTAGAGCGTGACTCGAAGACTCGAGAGTCTGAGCTTCTAGCGGCTCTTGATAGTGCCAAAGCCGCTAAGGCCGAAGCCTACAAGTCCCTCCAGGAGATTGAGGCGGTGAAGAAAATAGCAGTGGGTAAGGCATTTTTCATGCAAAGTAAGCATGTGAGTGTTAATTACCTGTTTCTTACCCGAATTCGGAGCTCTCCAGGAGCGTTCGCAGATCTTCCTCGCAGCGTGTCCGATGCTGCCGCATTCTACCGGGCCGAGGAGGGGAGCTCGACGGAGAAGGTCTTCTAGTCTTAGTATGCTCAGGACGGACATCCGGTGCCCCTTAGCGACCAGCTGAAGCAGCTGGTCGAGCTCCACAAGGCGGCCGAACAGGCCATGAAGGGCCTCATAGTTCGGTTGTGGCCTAAGGAGGCCATGCCTGGGACCTACTTCGGCCTGGTGCGGCGACTGGTGGATGCGTGCCCGTGGGTTGAAGTCATCAAGCACTCCGCCTGTATTGAGGGTGCCCATCGGGCCCTTGCCCACGCAAAGGTGCACTGGGGCAAGATTGATGCCCAGAAGCTTGTGACGGACCCGCCACCAGAGGGCAAGGAGCATCGCACGCCCGAGATGTATTATAAGAGTGTACTTAAGGGCGCCCGTACTATTGCGAGGGAGTGCTCCAAAGATGTAATTTTTTAGTAGACTCGCATTTTGTTATCTTGTGCGCTGAAAACTTAGTTCATATGCGCTAAGCAATGCTTCTTAATTTAAAATATTACCTTCTGTGCGGCTGTTTATCAAATCTGAGAGATGGCAAGTCGTCGGCTTCAGCCCCCATGCCACGAGTGCTGGGGTGTTCGGGATAAACTTGAGCACTCTTGTTCCCATTTTTTGGTCCATCTAGGGAGGCGCTCAACACAGCGAACAAGGCAACCGGACTTATAATGCTTGAACACTCTCACTTAGCCATAGAATTCTATAATTTTAAATTTCGGCGAAGCCCCTAGTCTTCGGAAGGCCGAATTTGGGGCGCTATCCACGCCTGGGCCGGACAAGATCCGGCTCCTCGCTCTAAGCGGCATAAGTCTTTAAGGACTTGCAGAAACCTCTCAAACAGCGACCGGCTCTCGCCTCATCATGACGGTCAGTTTTAGCTTTCTCCACTGAGGCGTTAACCCAGCTCAACTGGGGCGCAATCACAGTTGTTCTCCCAGTGCTACCTTAGCCGATACAATGGAACGTAAGGTACCAAAACATGGGAGCCGGGCAAACCCAACTTTTGACCCAAGACATGATTCGGAACCAATGCATATAATGCTATAAGTTCGGGGTGCCGCACTTGTGAAAGTGTTCGAACTTATCACACCATGATGCGGGAAACATAAGCCCCTGGTGTGTTTTAACCATACCAAAGTGTACGGATGCGACATGTCGTAAATGAACATATGTATAAAAAAGGAAATGCAGGTATAAGCAAAAATGTGCTGCATTGTTTTATTCAATAAGTGCTGCAGAACGATACAAATAGTGCGATAAGCAAGGGATGGGGCTGTTAAACATGTCCCCCTCCAGGGGTAGGCTGTGGATTGGTGTATAAAAATGCTCGTAATGGATACCACCTGTATATTCGTTGTAGCCTTTATCCTTTCCTGGCTATTGCATCGTGAGTTCGGCAGGTCTGCTGCTGGACAGGGCCTCTGACGAACGGAGTCCTGTGGGTAGAAAATAAAAGGTAAAAATAAAAAAAGAACGACACACTTGAGAGCCCCTAGTGTGGTTGAGCCGCAGTCTGGGCTTATCGTGGTCGTGCCCCTCTCCCCATGCCCATGGTATCTTCAGAGCGTAATGGTGTACGCGAAGGACCTGTTTTGACGTATTGCAGGGGCTGGGGTTGGGGCCGCACTGCTACGCGTGCTCGGAATGTGCCAGGTGGTCTTGTTGTAGGTTACTCCGGGCGCGCTTAGCTATGTCCGGCCACTTAACGGCCGGTCTCGAGAATTGCCTTAAGAGGCTGCATTGTACTTCTGCCGCGAGAGCCGCTGTATGTTCCTCCGTTCGGAGAGAACATTCAGTGTTTCCGTTGACCATGATGACTCCTCGAGGGCCTGGCATCTTGAGCTTGAGGTATGCGTAGTGCAGCACCGCGTTGAACTTTGCAAACGCGGTACGTCCAAGCAAGGCATGATAGCCGCTGCGGAACGGGACTATGTTGAAGATTAACTCCTCGCTTCGGAAGTTATCCGGGGATCCGAAGACCACTTCTAGTGTAACTGAGCCTGTACAATTTGCTTCTACACCTGTTATGACGCCTTTAAAGGTCGTCTTGGTAGGTTTAATCCTTGAGGGGTCTATGCCCATTTTGTGCACTGTATCCTGATAAAGCAGGTTCAGGCTGCTTCCGCCGTCCATTAGGACTTTGGTGAGGTGAAAACTGTCGACGATTGGGTCTAAGACCAATGCGGCAAATCCGCCGTGGCTGATGCTGGTGGGGTGGTCCCTTCGGTCAAAACTGATCAGGTAGGAGGACCATGGATTGAACTTCGGGGCGACTGGCTCCATCGTGTATACATCCCCGAGTGCACGCTTCCGCTCCCTTTTGGGTATGTGCGTTGCGTATATCATGTTCACCGTCCGCACCTGTGGGGGGAAACCCTTCTGTCCTCTATTGTTCGGCGGTCGGGTCTCTTCCTCGTCATCGCTATGAAGCCCCTTGTCATTGTTTTCGGCAATTAACTTGCCTGCCTGCTTGAATACCCAAAAGTCCCTATTGGTGTGGTTGGATGGTTTTTTGGGGGTGCCGTGTATCTGGCATGAGCGGTCGAGTATTCGGTCCAAATTGGACGGACACGGAGTAGTTCTTTTGAATGGCTTTTTCCGCTGACCGGGTTTGGAGCCTCTGAATCCGGCATTGACTGCCGTATCCTCACTATTGTCGCCGTTGATGCGGCGCTTGTTTTTGTTACAACGCGACCTGCCATTTCGGTCCTTGAAATCCAGACTGCTAGAATTTTTGCTGAGGTTGTTGCTGCGTGCTAGCCAGCTGTCCTCACCCGCGCAGAAGCGGGTCATGAGTGATGTAAGGGCTGCCATGGATTTCAGGCTTTTCCTGTCCCAGGTGCCGGGCAAGCCACTCGTCGCGGATGTTATGCTTGAAGGCCGTGAGGGCCTCCGCATCCGGACAGTCGACGATTTGGTTTTTCTTGGTTAAGAACCGTGTCCAGAATTGTCTGGCCGATTCGTCTGGCTGCTGAATTATGTGGCTTAGGTCATCAGCGTCTGGTGGTCGCACATACGTGCCTTGGAAGTTATTGAGGAATGCGGCTTCCAGGTCTTCCCAACTCCCAATTGACTCTGCTGGCAAGCTGTTAAGCCAATGCCGAGCTGGTCCTTTAAGCTTGAGGGGGAGATATTTGATGGCGTGAAGATCGTCACCGCTGGCCATGTGGATGTGAAGAAGATAGTGTTCGATCCAAACCGCGGGGTCTGTTGTGCCATCGTAAGATTCGATATTCACGGGTTTAAACCCTTCGGGGATTTGATGATCCATTACTTCATCTGTGAAGCATAGTGGGTGTGCGGCGCCTCTGTACTGGGCGATATCACGATGGAGCTCAAAAGGGCTTTGTCTGTTTTGTTCGGCCCGGCCGGACTTACTGTGTCCGGCGCGACGGTTGTCGTCACGTACCGTGGGGCGCCCATGCGATCCATAGATCGATCTTGATTGTCTTGCCTTATCCTCCAATATATCTCGCAAGTCCGGAGCATTCCCCTGTGGCCTTGTGCTTTTCGAGCGATGCCGGGGTACAGGTCTAGTGAAGAGCCTAGAGGCCTCTCTGTCGCGACCATGGGGTGGTCGGTCAGCCGTATTGTCTCCTAGTGATGCGGGTTCATACGCTTCCTCCTCTAATCGGGGGAGCAGCTTGCGTTTAGGGTAGCTTTTGGAGGGGTGTTCGAGCTCATGCTCTTTGGCCGCGAGGACTTCAGTCCATCTGTCGGCTAGCAGATCTTGATCAGCTCTAAGCTGTTGCTGCTTTTTCTTGAGGCTGTTCACCGTGGCCATAAGCCTGCATTTAAAACGCTCTTGTTCGACGGGATCCTCAGGCACGACGAATTCATCGTCGTCGAGGCTTGCCTCGTCTCCGGAGGGAGGCATATAATCCTCTACCTCTTCTTCTGCCGCTCTCTCATGAGGGCTGGCGTCTCCGTCCTCCTGCACTGCATCTTGCTAGAGTGGGTTGTCTTCGGCACTGTCTGGTGTATTATTATCTCTGGTGCCAGAGTCTTCATTCTTGCTGTGGCGGGATTTAGAGCGGCGCCGCTGACGCCGACGCTTGGGCTGCTTCTTGGAGGGGTCATCCTCCACTGTTTCTTTGCCATTCCCATCTTTTGGGATATCCACCATCTATATGTCATATGATGAGGTGGCTTTCCAGTGCCCAGTAGGCGCTGGTTCTTAGTCGTCTCCGGCATCTTCGTCCATACCGTTGATGTGTTCGGAGTCGTAGTCTAGCATGTCGGTTAGATCGTCGAGAGCGGCTACCAAGTGGGTGGTGGGTGGGTTTTGAATTTCTTTGTCGTCCGCATCCCAACCGTCCTGACCGTAGTCCGGCCAGGGCTCTCCTGATAACGCGAGATACTTTAGCGAACTCAAGATGTCGCCAAAAGGTGAGTGTTGAAAGATGTCCGTTGCGGTGAACTCCAAGATCGGCGCCCAATCGGATTCGATCGGAGGGGGCGCAGGAGGTTCGGAGTCCGGAAAGGAGTCCGACACCTTGGAGTCACGAGCTTCATGACGGACAAGGTCATTGTTCGGCTCTATCGCTGTAGAGGTTGCAGCCCCCGAGGCGGTGTCTAGCCATCCGTCCTCGATCTGCGCAGGCGGCTCTGAATTGAAGATCGGAGCGGGTTCGAGTGCGGCCTCCAGGGTACTGTCCGGCTGCAGAGCTAAATCATGCTCGCTGTGACAGTGCGGCACGCTCGGCTGTGGCTCGAATCCATCGAGGATCAAGTCCCCGCGGATGTCAGCCGTGAAGTTCAAACTTCCAAATCTGACCTGACGGCCAGGGGCGTAGCTTTTGATCTGCTCCAGATGGCCAAGCGAATTGGCCCGCAGTGCGAAGCCGCCGAATACGAAGATCTGTCCGGGGAGAAAGGTCTCACCCTGGACTGCGTCATTGATGATGGTCGAAGAAGCCATCAAGCCTATCGGTGACGACACAGAGGAACTCTCAATGAAAGCACCAATGTCGGTGTCAAAACCGGCGGATCTCGGGTAGGGGGTCCCGAACTGTGCGTCTAGGCGGATGGTAACAGGAGACAAGGGACACAATGTTTTACCCAGGTTCGGGCCCTCTTGATGGAGGTAAAACCCTACGTCCTGCTTGATTAATATTGATGATGTGTGTTACAAGAGTGGATCTACCACGAGATCAAGGAGGCTAAACCCTAGAAGCTAGCCTATGGTATGATTGTTGTCCGTCCTATGGACTAAAGCCATCCGGTTTATATAGACACCGGAGAGGGCTAGGGTTACACAGAGTCGGTTACAATGGTAGGAAATCTACATATCCGTATCGCCAAGCTTGCCTTCCACGCCAAGGAAAGTCCCGTCCGGACACGGGACGAAGTCTTCAATCTTGTATCTTCATAGTCTTGGAGTCCGGCCGATGATGATAGTTCGGCTATCCGGACACCCCCTAGTCCGGAACTCCCTCACCCGTGTTAAAACATACTGGACAGATATGGAGGCCACAATCATTGCAACCCAGAATCCGGCGGGAAGCCAAGATCCAGCTGAGCACTACTTGGAGCAGGTAATAGAAGGTGCTTGTTTAATATAGGCTCAGTGCTCGAAGAATGTCATGTCCGGGTGACAAATCTTTCTATTGTAAAAACAATTGTGTTTTATTTATGGAGGCTATGTTTATACTTTCGCCTGAAAGTGTTATTGTGCCTCTTGTGCGGACGTTTGATGTATATATAACCTGAAAGTTAGCAGTCATTGGCTTCAGCCCCCACGCATACAATGCGGGGGTGTTCGCAAAAAGATGCGTAATCACACTTAATCCAACGTCTTGGTCCGCTAAGAAGGTGAGCGCATGTCGAACTAGGCATCTGGACTATATAGCTTTAACACTTTCACTTAGCCATAGGAGTTTGACGGTGGGGCTACTATGTAGCCCCTGGTACCTTCACGTGCATCCGGATACGGGCGCGTGTGTACATGACCGGGGAACGGCCCTTTGTTAATGCGGAGGAACCCTAAAGATTCTGATGAGTCCTCGAGTGGTTGACCAGTCTCTCGCTATATCATGACAGTCAGTTTTCGGCTTTCTCTACTGAGGTGCTCGTCCGGAATAACCAGGGCATAATCATAGTAGTTCTCCTTTGGCCGCCTTAGCCGATAAAAACGGAATGTAAGGCAGCAAACCCAGGAGTCGGGCAAACCAAACATTTGACCAAAGACATGATTCGGAGTTGATGCATATAAGGCCAAACTCGCGACGCCGAACACTCCTGAGGGTATTCGTACTTTATCACATATACTGGGCTAAGTAACACCCTTTATTATGAACCCTGTATTTCCAGGTACATGCATTATTCTGTCATGGCGAAATGCCAATAACGCCAGTATCCCCTATGGGTATATTGAGTACCCACGGGATGTTAAGCAACAAGAGACAATAAAGAAGGTTTACACAAGGGCTTAATCTGAAGAGAAACCTTTGAGCGGGGCCCTGCTGCACGTCTGCACCTTTGTCTCTGTTGTGTCGTGTCCTGGTAGGGTATCACATGAATGGTGTCTGTAAAAAGGAAAACTCAAGTAAAAGAGTATGACGTAAGTGTGCGAAGAGTTGGCAATTATCAATAAGGTCTAGCCAAAAGGTGGGCTTTATTCAATATCTATAGCCCCTAGTGCCCTCTATGGGATTACATGTATAGCACCCAGCTCAGGTTTATCTGGGCTGTTACCAACGGTGGTGTGCCGGACTTGTCTAACCGTGTTCGTGGTCTTAACGACCGATCATGCATTCATATATTAAAAGCCGCTTAGTGTCCGGCTGCTAGAGCCACCGCATACTCTTCCGCACGTAAGGAACGATCTGTACTTCCCTTAACGGTGATGACTCCACGTGGACCGGGCATCTTGAGTTTAAGGTAGGCGTAGCGCGGTATTGCATTGAAGCGGGCGAAGGACGTTCTCCCGAGCAATGCATGATAACCACTTTTGAGGGGAGCGATGGTGAAGAGTAGTTCTTCGCTTCTGAAGTTGTCTGGAGAACCGAATGTCACCTCTAATACGAGGGAGCCCCTGCAACGGGCTTCAACGCTTGGTATGACCCCTTCAAAGGTGGTGTTACTTTGGCTAATTCTGGATGGGTCTATCCCCATCCCGCGAACAGTGTCCTGGTATATTAGATTGAGACTACTACTGTCGTCCATGAGGACACGAGTGAGATGGTATCCATCGAATATTGGGTCAAGCACCAAGGCAGCCGATCCGCCGTGCCGCATACTAGTCGGGTAGTCCCTGTGATCAAAGGTGATCGGGTAGGCCGACCAGGGGTTGAGTTCGAGGGCGACAAGCTCTATAGCGTATGCATCTTCGAGCGCTCGTTTGTGCCTTCTCTTGGGTATGTGAGTCGCGTAGATCATGTTTACTATTTTTACCTCCGGTGGGAATTTTTTCTATCCCCCAGTATTTGGCTGGCGAGGCTCATCCTCGTCTTCACTTGGTGTTTCCCTTCCCTTGTGTTCGGCATTTAGCTTGCCGGCCTTCTTAAAGAGCCAGCATTCTCTGTGAGTGTTGTTCGCAAGTTTTTTGGGGGTGCCATGAATTTGGCACAGTCTGTCCAGGACTTTGTTCAGGCCGGACGGTCCCTCTTTGCTGCCTTTAAATGGCTTCTTTTGTTGCCAGGTCGAGAGCCCCTGAATCCGGCGTTGACCACTGTGTTGTCCGGACTTTCTTCCTTGTTTTGAGGCCTGTTTTTATTGCACCGTGGCTTCCCATTGCCATCCCTGATTTCGGATGTGCCTGGGTCACTGGTGCCTCTAAGGGCCAACCAGCTGTCTTCACCCGCGCAAAAGCGGGTCATAAGGCTTGTTAAGGTGCCATTGTCCTCGGCTTTTCTTGGCCGAGGTGTCTGGCAAGCCACTCATCCCAGATACTGTGCTTGAAGGCCGCTAGGGCTTCGGCATCCAGAAAATCGATGATTTGATTCTTCTTAGTGAGTAATCTATTCCAAAGCTTGCGGGCGGACTCTCCGGGCTGTTGAATTATGTGACTTAAATCGTCAGTGTCTGGAGGTCGGACATAGGTCCCAACTTCGGATTGAATTTTCGGGGAGGCTTTTCAACCAGTGCCAAGCTGGTCCCTTCAACTTGAGGGGGAGGTATTTGATGGCGTGGAGGTCATCCCCACGAGCCATGTGGATGTGAAGTATAAAATCCTCAATCTAGACCCCGGGGTCTGTCGTTCCGTCATATGCCTCTATGTTCACGGTTTTGAAACCCTGTGGAAATTTGTGGTTCAGTACCTCTTCGATGAAGCATGGAGGGTGAGCAGCCCCTCTGTATCTAGACATGTTGTGGCATGATGTCGACTATTGTTGTGTCCGGTGCTGATTCCGAACCGATATTCGATCATTCTGATCATTTTGGTGACCATAGTCCTGCGCTGGAGCGTGCCCTCTAGATCCATAGATGGACCTCGTCGTGCCGGCCTTTTGGTCCAGGAGCTCACGTAGATCGTGTGCGGCGTCAGTAGCTGCTCTGTTGCGGTCATGAAGTGGTTGGTCGAGTGGCCTCAACATCGGAATGGCCTCATCGTCAAATACTGGCAGCAACTTGCGCTTCGGGTAGCTCTTTGTGTAGCGATCGTTGCTGTATTTTTTTCAGTGTCTAGCACTTTATTCCATCTGCGATTGAGCGTTTCCTGCGCAGCCTTAAGCATTTGCTTCTGCTTCCTTAGACTTCTTGCTATGGCCATAAGCCTTCTGTGGAGGTTATCTCATTCCAAACGTTTTTCCGGGATGATGAATGCATCATCGTCTGAACTGTGCTCCTCTCCCGGGGCAAGTTGATGAGTTCGCCCCTTGGGATCACTGTGATCGGGCGTCTGCTCCGGGCTGTGTTCGGCGTGACCTGGCTCATCCTGCTCCATCGCTGGGTCCATATGGTCATCATTGCCTTTGGAGTTGACTGGTGTGTCGATCTTTCGAGCGCTGTTATCGTTGTTCTTACTATGGCTGGACTTAGAGCGGCGTCTGCGCCATCATTTTCGCTTTTGTCTGGGGTTTTTATCCTCCGTTTTGTCGCCATCGTCCTCCTTGGGCGTGTCCATCATGTATATATCATATGATGAGGTGGCAGTCCAGTGCCCCGTGGGCGGTGGTTCTGAATCGCCCCTGCGCTGACGTCCATACCGTCGGTGTCATCGGAGTCGAAGTCAAGCATGTCTGTTACGTCATCGACAGTGGCTATGAAGTGGGTGGTGGGTGGGCAACGAATTTCTTCGTCGCCTTCTTCCCCCTCGAGTCGGACATAGTTCGGCCAAGAGTCTCCTGACAAAGAGAGAGACCTTAATGAATTCAGCATGTCGCCGAAGGGCGAGTCCTAGAAGATATCAGCCACAGCGAATTCCATTACCGGAGCCCAACCAGAATCGGCGGGCCCGGGGGCGCATTGTCTGGGTCGTATAGCTGGACACAAGTCCGGCGGTCCGGAGACACAGGCTTCCTTGGGGGTGAAGTCTGTGTTCGGCTCTAACGCCAATGAGTGTGCGGCCTCCGGGGCGGGGTCCATCCACCCATCCTCGGATGACGCGATATGCCCCGGATTTAAGTCCGGAGCTCCTGTAGGTGCGATATCCCGAGTATTGTCTGACAACAGTTCTAGACAGTGCCCATCGTGACTGTTCGGCGCTCCTGGCGTAGGCCCGAATCCGTCGAAGATCAAGTCTCCACGGATATCGGCCGTATAGTTCGAGTTTCCGAACCTGACCTGATGGCCAGGGGCGTAGCTGTCGATCTGCTCCAGATGGCCAAGCGAATTGGCCCGCAGTGCGAAGCCGCCGAACACGACGATCTGTCCGGGGAGAAAAGTCTCACCCTGGACCGCGTTGTTGTTGATGATTGAAGGAGCCATCGAGCCTTGCAGCGACGACACAGAGGAACTCTCAATGAAAGCACCAATGTCGGTGTCAAAACCGGCGGATCTTGGGTAGGGGGTCCCGATCTGTGCGTCTAAGGCTAATGGTAAATGGAGGCAAGGGACACAATGTTTTACCCAGGTTCTGGCCCTCTCGATGGAGGTAAAACTCTACTTCATGCTTGATTGATCTTGATGATATGAGTATGACAAGAGTTGATCTACCACGAGATCATAGAGGCTAAACCCTAGAAGCTAGCCTATGATGATTATGATCCTGATCGTCCCCCTACGGACTAAACCCTCTGGTTTATATAGACACCGGAGAGGGCTAGGGTTATACAAAGTCGGTTACAAAGAAGGAGATCTAATATCCGGATCGCCAAGCTTGTCTTTCACGCAAAGGAGAGTCCCATCTGGACAAGGGACGAAGTCTTAAGTCCTGTATCTTCACGGTCCATCAGTCCGACCAAAGTATATAGTCCGGCTGTCCGGACACCCCCTAATCCTGGACTCCCTCACTCCTCCTCGTCCGCTCCAGCCTCCTCCTTCTCCTCGTCCCATCCGGCCTCCTCCTCTTCCTCAGGTACTGCCGACCCCCTACCCCCACCTCCCCCTCCCCCTTTGGCCTCCTCCTCCCCCTCGTCCCGATCTAGGTTTTCAATTTAGCAAACTAGGGCAGCAGCTAATTAGGGCAGTAGCTAATTAAGAAAATTTTGTTTTTTTGTTTTTTTAGCAAGTCAGCAAATTAGCAAGTTAGCAAATTTTTGTAGCAAGTTAGCAAAAAATAGTTATAAAAAACAATAGCAAAGAAATTTAAAAAGCAGTAGCAAAGATTAAAAAAACAGTAGCAATTTTAAAAAAACTGTAGCAAAAAAATTAGGTATAAAAATAGTAGCAAATTAAAAAAACAGTAACAATTTTTTTTAAAAGTTGTAGCAATTTAAAAAAAACTGTAGCAAAAAATTAGGTATAAAAACAGTAGAAAAATAAAAAAACAGTAGCCAAATTTTTTAAAAAACAGTAGCGAATTGTAAAAAAAACAGTAGCAATCTAAAAAAAAGTAGCAAAAAAATTAGGTATAAAAACAGTAGGAAATAAAAAAAACAGTAGCAAATCTAGCAAAGTTAGCAAAATTTTGAGCAAGTTAGCTATGTATGAACCCTAGGAGCAAGTTTGTAGCTATTTTTGTCATTTTTGTGTATTTAAGTACAAGCATGCTTTTGCTTGAACAATATATGTCATTGATGTTATATGTTGGTTTTGCAATGTTGGTTGAATGTCGAAAAATATCCGAGTGGCCTATGTTTTACCGGAATGTTGATTCATTTCCGTTCCAGCAAATTTCAGGCGCTCCATATGTCCACTATTTAGCAAAGGTCATGCCAAAAATTTCATGCTAGAAACTAGGACATATGGAGTACCTGGGATTTGCCAGAAGGGGAATGAACATTCCGACCAAATATAGGCGCCTTTTTTCTCTACGTTATATCCTTTATTTACAATTGTTGAATAGGAAACATGTCTACCGACGTCGAAGTCGTGGGTGGTTCTGCTTGCCTCGCAGACCCCATTCCGGCAGCAAATCACTATTTCGATTACCTGGACGAACACCAGATGGGGTTGCATGGTGGCGGCAGTGGCCCCAACCCCAACCCCGACACCGACACCGGCACTGGCACCGGCACCGACACCGACACCACCCACGAGACTAGCAACGATGCTGTCGTAGCCGGTAAAGCACCGAAGAAGAAGAGGACACGAAGACCAAACGAGCTTGGCATTGGACAAATTGTGGTCACGGAGATGCACCCCGAGTAGTTAGAGCCAACGGCACCGAAGTAAGCACACTCGTGCTGGGGAAATCAACTTGGATGCATCCTTAGGGAAACCGCCAACATGAACGACGAGAGGTTGAAGCAGATACCACATATGGAGCAAATGCTCATAAAGAAGTTGCACAATAGGTTCATGTTCCCCGTCCGAGATGAAGGCAAATATAAGGAGCGGTGGGACAATGTCGCCATGACAAAGATAAACGACAAGGCGATGGTGACGTTTACCAATGACTTGTCCTTCTGGAAAGTTCGAGTGAAAAAAGCGATTGCCAAGAATGAACTGTGGTCCAAGATTCATGATGATAATCTAACAACAACGGAAGAGGACTTTGCAAAATTCAAGGAGAATTGCGGTAAAGAAGAAGTCAAGGCAAAGTTGGAGAAAATGAAGGCGCTCCAGGCCAGGAACACGCCTCCCCACCGCCTCGGAAGCCGTGGTTACGAGGGGAAGAGTCACATATGGGCCAAGGAGGACGCCGAACGTGAAATTCTTGGAATACTAGACCCCTTGGCAGAGTTCACCGACCAGCTGGAGCATGACTGGATTAGGGCCCGGTACAAGTGGGACAAAGTTAGAAAGATCTTTTACACGGACCCGAACACGAGGGAGTTCATGAGACTTCTGGTAATTGTTATATTACCATATTATCATATTAGCTTCCAATCAATTCGACTGCAAGTTTTGTCACATTAGTAAACCATCCACGTTCCTTTTGCATAAAGAGCAGCACCAAAAGGCAGCCGAAAGCTACAAGTCATCACAGTTGTCGACGAGGCCCAAGTGGGACAACCCATTCAACCGGGCCCTGAACATACTGAAAATGGTCCTGGTGGACAAGCCGCCATCCTATGGACATGTGCACGGCATCGGAGATGGCGCCTCATGGAAGACGTGCTACCCCGAGGAGCCAGAGGAAAGAAGGAAGAGACGGTTGGTCGTCACTTAGCAGAGCATCGACGAGAAGGCCGTGATTGCGGTCAATAAGACCAAATCTGAGACCAAAGAAGAGTTGCTCGGGGTAGTCAGTGGGTTGGTAACTGATGCGGTGGCCATCTTGATTCTGGAAATTTTCGATTGGTTGAAGAGCAATCCAAATGCACAGCCGGAGGACTTTCCCCTTCCCAGCTTTGTCAGGAGCAATTCGGCGAACACCACAGCACCAACACCTGCCCAAGCAACCACAAAAGGTCCCGTTCCTGTTGATAGCAGCCCGACCTCCGTCTCTAGAATGCTCGACGGGCCTTCATCGCTGGCTGAGCTCGATGCCCTCACGGTAATTACGTGTCATACCCTTTTCACGAGCATGTATATAGTCTTTCATTTTAGTTCCCTTTCAAATTTTTGACATCACATACATGTCTCCTTCGTAGGCCGACGACTCCCCATGCACCCTACTCTACGACATCAAGGGCCAGAAGGTGGCTGTGGGAAAGGCAACGATCATGAAGCCAAAGGACCGCATGATCCACAACCGAGAGATGCCTGATGGCATCTTCAAGGTTAACGTGGCCAGTGTCTTAGCAGGCTTCGAGGATTTGCCTCCTCTGGTACCAGTCGATGGCGATGATGAGACCCCTATGATGATTGGTGCATGCAAGAGCTGGTTCTTGCCTTGGCCAAAGTCTCTTCTTCGTCTCGAGGCGCCCAGTGTCACGTCAATGCCACCTTCTACCAAACACCACCCCACCTACCAAATTACCTGCTCCTGTAGTGGTGGGTGGTAGCGTACAACGCGAGGATAGCCTCCATTAGTGCCAGATCATGTCGCCCCCGCTGTCGAAGAAGCAAATGCTAATGATGACATGGAGGATGATGATGATGACCCAGACAAGTATTTCAATACCGCCTATGATGATGGAGGATTGATGGCTCAGGACAACGAAGACTCGGGCTATGAGCGTGGAGATGATGACTTGATGCTACCCGATTTGCTGGAGCCGAAACGTCCTCAGGCGGAATGCAAAAAGTCTCTCTTCAAGCGATCCTCATAGGAGACGCCTCTAGATGCCGCCTCTACCCAGGAACCCCTCGAGGCCCGTCAACTAATTAGCCGGACGACACTTGGGATGGTGGTTAGGGAAGGTATGGTGGGCTCACTACCGCCACCCGCTAAGAAGCAAAGGAAGAGACCGCCCAGGAAAGGCCCTAAAGGTGCCATAGGTGCTTCAAGCAGCCAGCCGCCTCTGAAGCCCCGGGTGGTAGACATAATACCTGTCGAAGGTAAGACGCGTTTCTATGTTGCCGGCAAGCCGATCCTACCTGCCAAAGCACTAGATCACATACTAAAGAATTATCTAAAGAGACTCCATGAAGATGTGATGGCCAGAGAGAAAAGCCTTCTGATCACGAAAGAACCAGGATACCTGCTTTACATGGCTCAGATGTCGGGTTGGAAGTTGTATGTCAAGACCTGGCCCGCGAATCAGTTCATCCTGTGATTCGACTACATCTACGACATGTTCCACATGACCAAGCTGGATTTCCAGTTCATCCGCATGTATGCGCTGTATCTCAACTACTTCATCAGGATCGAGAACATAAAATATATCTGCGTCAGGGACCCATACTATATGCACGAGAGCTTCTTGGCATTTTGCAAAGAGCACCATGACTATGCAAGCAAGTACCTCGGTGAATTCATGATCGCTAATAAGGACAAGGAAGCAATTCTCCTGCCTTATCATCCCTAGTAAGTCATCGACGCATATCCTTTCATACGTGTTAATCATTCCTTTGCAAGCATGGAGGCTAATTTGAGGTGTACTTAATTTGCGCAGTGGGGGCGGTGCCGTCCTCATTGTTCTGTACCCGAAATACTCCCATGCTATGTACTTGGACTCATCGAAGAACCTCAAGAAAAAGGATTACACGCATGTAAAGAGTGTTCTCGATAGTGCCCTCTTAACCTTTAGCCTGTCTGGTGGATATATCAAGGTGAAAATGCATAGGAAGAACGGGCTAGTTTTTCGCCATAAGACCGACTTCTGCTGCATCCAGCAACCGCACACCAGTAGGGCTGGTGGATTCTACCTCATGCATCACCTGATGGAGTACAGAAGCGATAATCAACGCCTTCACATGTCATCTACTACCGAAGATGCCTAGATTGTCAGATGGGCCACAAGCATAGGAAAGACACCGCATCATCGAATTCGAGCTGAGTTTTATAACGTACAGTGTGAACTTGCCCAAGTGATCATGAAGCAAGTCCTCGAAACAATGGGGATATTCTACCATGGGCCAATCATGCGGGTTGATGTCCGAGAACTGCTAGTTGCTTAGCATCTCGACCTGAAGCCTTTCATGAAGCTCGGGTGCTTCCTCCCTGACTATGAAGATTGGAACACCGACATGGAGGACTGCTTGTCAATGACAATGTTTCACTAATGTCTTTCTATGGAAAAACTTTGAAATTATGCATGGTGAAACTATGTGATATAACTAAACCGTGGTCCTGAACTAGCATAGATTGCTCTAGTTAATTAGTTTGGGTATGACGAACTTCGTCATTTATGTTTACTATTGGTTGCTTTTATTTTGCTAATCATGCCTCTTTGTTTTCTTAAGTCCATTATGTTGCATATTATCATTCAGTTCATCAACTCACGATGCAGGTACATAGATCAGAGATGGCGAAGGACTACTATGACATGTACGTTGGGAGGGTTCCAGGAGTCTACGACCACTGGCCAGCCACTCAGGCCCAGGTGCACAGGTACCCGGGTGCTAGCCACAGACGGTTCGACATGAGAGCCGAAGCGGAAAGTAGTTACTTGAGGTGGACACTCCAGCATGAGCAGGGGCGGGACCGCCGGTACTACATAGTCGCGCTCTTGCTCATGTTGATCGCTCTTCTATTCTACATGGTTTAGATAGATATGATGAAACTTGTGTGTGTGTGTGTGCCATGACCATGCAGTTGCACTCATTCGAGACATGACATGATCGCACTTGTCTATCACTATTTTCAAGATGTGATGATATTTGTGTTGAATGATGATGATGATGGTATGATGAGACTACTATATGTCTAGTGTATGTTTTGTATGATGTGATGAAACTATTGTATAGAGCCTATATAAATACATCACAAATACATAGAGGGTCCAAATCTGTGAAAGCAGGAATATTAGCAGTAGCGCTGGAAAATACTTACGAGTAGCGCTGGCTTAGCAGTTGCGCGTCATCCGAACAAGCGCTATAGATAGTTATCAGTAGCGCTGGTCCATACCAGCGCTACTGCTAACAATACTTACCAGTAGCGCTGCCCATACCAGCACTACTACTAGGGTTTAGGTGTAGCGCGATAGCACTAGCGCTGGACCCAGTGCTACTTCTATGCATATTTCAAGTGCTACTACTAGGGTTTTCCCTAGTTGTGAAGGATGGCGCGCGCTCCTGGCTCCTGCACCTCCCGGAGGGGGAAATCTCCTCTTGGGACGTGCTTCGCGAATGTTTTTCCTCGCCAACTTCTAAGGCACCCGTGATCGTGCCCCAGCGGTGGGCGACCTGCGGTGCATGAAGCAGCAGTCGGGGGAGACCCTGCACAAGTACATACAGCGCTTCACGAACATTCACCTCAAGATCTCGAAGGCGTCGGATGAGGCCATCATCTCAGCATTCACCATGGCGTCCGAGACGTCAAGATGAAAGAGGAGCTCACCGTCCATGAGGACTTGTGCTCGGCCCTAGAGATGGTCAACTTGGCGAACAAGTGCATAAGAGCCGAAGAAGGCCGCCTCTCCCTCACTGAGCTTCCGGAGGCCGACCCTGAAGATGAGAAGTCCAAGGCTAAGGAAGCAAAGCACAAGGGCCCCGTTGTGCTCACAGCCAAGCCTGAGATGAAGCACGGACGTGACCACGATGAGCCTCCCAGGGGAAACTTCCCATTCTGCATCTTCCACAATGTTCACAGCCACAACACGAACAACTGTCAGGAGCTCAGGGCACTTCGTGATGGACGCCTCGGCCGCCGCCCCGAGCATGGTTACCATGGCTACAACCATGGAGGAGGTCGCTGTGGAGGCCGCTGGGACGACTGCGACCCTCGTCTCTGTTAATTACTATAGACCTATTTCTCTTTTTGGTATGGGAGTAAAATTCCTCTCCAAAATGGCTACCAACAGATTGCAGGATGATATTATGAAATGTGTCAACAAAAACCAATATGGGCTTATTAAGTCTAGGACAATTCAGCACTGTGTTGGTTGGACCCTTGAGTATATTCACCACTGTTATCAACCAAGGAGACCCATTGTCATACTCAAGTTAGATTTTGTAAAGGCTTCTCATTCCATTGAACATGAGGCTATTTATCAAATTCTCAAGTTCAAAGGCTTTAATGATAAGTGGATTTCTTGGGTCAAGCAACTTCTGTCTTCTGGTACTTCCTCTGTGCTCTTGAATGGAGTTCCTGGCAAGCAATTCTGTTGCAAGAAGGGTGTTAGGCAGGGTGACCCTATTTCCCCTCTTTTGTTTGCTATTGCTGCTGATTTGCTGCAATCTGTGGTGAATGATATGCATGCCAAGGGCCTTCTTCAGCTACCAATTCCCTGCCATGATAAGGTCCTCCCCATAGTGCAATATGCTGATGACACCTTGATTATTTTGCCTGCTAATGAGCATTAGTTAATGTCCTTGAAAAGCATGCTTCTCCTGTTTTCTCAGTCCACTGGTTTGCACGTCAAGTATCATAAGTCCTCAATGCTGCCCATGAATGTTGATTATGTGGAAATGGTAAGGCTTGCTGACTTGTTTGGCTGTGTTGTGGGTTCTATGCCTTTTGCTTACCGTGGCCTTGCTGTTGGGATATTGAAACCTAAGATAATGGATTTAATGCCATTGGTTGATTGTATGGGGTAACTTTATTTTAGCTGTAGTTTCCTTGCACAGGGTGGAAGATTGCATTATCCAAACTCTGCTTTGTCTTCTGTGTCAATCTTCTTCCTCTGTAGTTTGGATATACCACTTGGAACTATCAAACAGCTTGAGAGAATACAAAGGCAGTGTTTATGGAGAAAATTTGGAAATGACCATGCTCCTTCTTTAGCAGCCTGGGATTTAGTGTGCAAGCCAAAGAACAAAGGAGGTTTGGGTATTTTGAACCTTAGAATTCAGAATGAAGCCTTGTTGTTGAAGTTTGTTAGCAAGCTCTACAATAAGGCTAATATTACTTGGGTCAGCCTGACCTGGAACACTTATTACCATGACAGAGTCCCTCATGCTACTGCTTTGTGTGGCTCTTTCTGGTGGAGAGACATATGCAAGTTAATGGATAAGTTCAGAATGGTTTCAAAAGTTTAGGTCTTGGCTGAAGACACTGCTCTGTTTTGGGGTGATGATTGTAATCTAGCCCCTTCTGCTGCTCCTTTGGACCAGGTGTTTCAAAGGTTGTTCTCCTTTGTTAAGGATCTACTACTCTCTGTCAAAGATGGTTTTGCAACTCAAGATCTTACTACACTGTTTCACCTTCCTCTTTCTAAGAGGGCTCATTCTGAGCTGTTGTCTCTACAACATCTTATGTCTCTTTTCTCTTCTGACACTAGTATGTCTAATGTTTGGATGTGGAGAGAAGATGGCAAACCTTACACTACCAAAAAGTACTATTCCTTCCTGCATAAACATATCAACCCCAACCCCTTGCTGTCTTTGGTCTGGTCTAGCTGCTGCACTATGAGAGTCAAATTCTTTGCGTGGATGCTCATCATGGATAGACTTAATACCCAGAATATGTTAGAGAGAAGGCATTGGAATGTCTCTGATTGCAATCATTGTGTGTTGTGTCCCACTCAGACTAAAGAGGACAGAGATCATCTCTTCTTCTCTTGTAATTTCAGTTGCAGTGTCTGGAATTATCTTCAAGTGTGCTGGCTGCATGGGGATAATATGTATGTCATTGCTTATGCTGCTAGAAGGGACTTTCAACAGCCATTCTTTGCTGAAGTGGTCTTCTTGGCTTGCTGTAATATATGGACTATGAGAAATGATAGAGTCTTCAGGAACATAAAGCCTTCCTTTAGAAAGTGGAGGGAATGCTTCATTCATGACATCTCTCTCCTAGCTCATAGGATTAGAGCCAAGTATAAGGATTCTCTTCTTAGATGGATTGCTTTTTTGCCACTTTGAGGTGAGCTTTGTAATTTTCTTAGCTTTTAGTCTCTCTTTTCTTGTACATTCTTTGTAATTTTTTTACAGTGAAATAAAATGCAAGAACTGTGGGGTGGTTGCCCTACAGTACCAGGTCAAAAAAAATTGTGACCCTCATTGGGACTGGCATCACTAGTCTCGCGAGGACCGCTGGCACGATGAGCCTCGCGATAGAACCTGGCGCGACCAGCCTCGTGAGGCCCATCCTCAAGACAATGTTAGCCTCCCTCCATTGCTACCACCGCCAAGGAGAAACAATGACAACCAGCAGGGTGATGGAACTGGGGGCTTCTAGGAGCCTCGTGCGATCACCTGCATCCTGCGTGGTGCTCAGGCCCACGCCTCATACCGCATCTTCAAGTAGTTCTCTCGTGAGGTGAACGCGGCCCTCCCGAAGCTCGAGGCCGCGCATCCCTCAAGTGGTCACAGTAAGCTATCACCTTGAACTCCAAGGACCACCTCAAGTGCTCGGCCACAGGAGGCGCACTTCCCATGCTCTGCACGCCCACCATCAGCAATGTCCTCGACACCAAGACCCTCATCGATAGTGGCGCGGGGCTCAGTGTTCTCTTTATTGAGACATTTGATACGCTCCAAGTGCCTTATGACCAGCTCCTGCCAAACAAGCCTTTCTCCTGGGTGACCGATGGCTCCATCGTCCCCTTGGGGCACATACGCCTCACAGTCACCTTCGGCAAGCATGACAACTACCACACAGAGCTCATCGACTTCAACGTCGCCCACATCGGCCTTCGTACAATGCCATCCTGGGGTATCCGGCCCTCGCCAAGTTCATGGAGGCAACTCATGATAGTGAGCGGCGGCAGCATCATGGTCGCCTGCGATGAGAAATACGGGGTATGCTCTCTTGAGTGTGCCTACCAATCCGTGACAGCTGACATCTTTGATGATGAGGGTGGTGTCCTACCTCCCGAGGCTACCCCTAAGAAGAAGAAGCAGCTCCTTCCCAAGAGCCGCCAGGAGGCCGAGACGCTCGCTGGTGGTGCCTCAGGCTCCCTGCCCACCGCAGGGTGCCTCTTCCTCCTACATAGGAAGGTGCGCCCGGCGCCTCCCTCGAGACAGACTAGAGGGCTCCCATCTGGCGAGCCGCTTACTTGATCGGTGCAACGAGGGAGGTGATCGACCACCACTTGGAGGCGTGCTTCGATACCTATCCCCGCGAGCAAGGCGCATGATGCGAGGCGCGAGGTGCGCGAGAATTCATCACCAAGGCGTCGAGGAGCTTCAAGATGCGCGAGCCATGCGTGGTGAGTGTCACCCCGTGCCACCTGGCGCAGCTGCACCCCCTGGTGTGGGCGATGAGCTACACGTGTGCCTCAACATCTCGGGCCTCAACAGGGCTGCTCGCAAGACCTCTTCTGGCTGTCGTGTGTCGGCCGGAGTGGGGACTACCCCTGCAGCTACATCCCCATGCCTTTTGTCGTGCTGAACGAGGGCGCCACGTACCAGCACCTCGCACAGCATGCGGTGGCATCCCACGAGGTCAGGCGCTCGGCTGTCATGTCAGAGGAGGTCACGGACCCTCGCGAGCCCCCTGGGCCTAATGAGCTCCCTCGACCTCCAGAGCTGCCCAGCTCGGGAGGAACAATCTACACGACAATCGTCTTCAGCTACCTTGACGCTTCTACAACACTGGTGCCAGGTGACTTTTTGGCTTTTTCAATTAAGGGCGCTCCTCGGGTTGCATCATCCTCAGGCTGTCAGGGCCCACCCCCGCAGTTGTACTGTTTTGAATCGTGTAATTTGGACAAGTTATGCTTGCATAAGCTGTTGTGGCTATTAACCTTGCGCCTGACCATGTATCGCCTCTGGAGTTGCCTCTGCGGGCTACGCATGTTGCTAGCTCTCCCCTTTAACATCCCACGAGAGGGGGCTACTGGCATGGCGCCTATGCTCGGGTTCATCCCGGCAGCGCCGATAAATCTAAGAGACTGAGCTCTGGCTCACGGGCCGGATCCGTGCACGTCACCTCACCAAGTCCTTAGTGCCTTTGTCTTCTCGTGGAATGATCACGAGTAGATCACCAAGCGTGGCCGCCCCTTGTATTTTGCAACTAACTAGTATGCAGGAGCCTCCGGAGATAGGACCTCGAGAGGCCTTGCCAACGCTTCACCACCCCATAAGGACACACTATGATCAAACAGCATTCCGGCTCGCATAAAGCTAAGTGAAATCGCTTCATACACCGCGTGCTGCTGGGTACAACCTCTCCTAAACGCCCCTGTGGGGCAAGCCATTTCCCTCTCGCGTAAATCGCTTGCACGTTAAAAGAGGGGCCCTTGAGTATCTCCCCTCAGGGGCCCCTACTGGCTCTCGAGCCCTCACCCCTGGCCTTGACCACGTCATCATCGCATCAGCAGGTCAACAGGTCAGCCAGGTAAAACCTGACTAGTGGGGCCCACTGGTCAGTGACCCATTTAGTTAATAGTGGTATTAGTGTTAAACTAAACCAAAACTAATTACTGTCAGAGGTCGGGCACACCTGTCATGGGCATAGAGGAGGCCATTAGAGCTAACTAAACTGGAATTAGGGCGACGGCTCATCGCCGACGAGGTCAGTGGTGGTGGAGCGCATCGGGTTTCTCCCTCCGTCGAACAAATGGACAACGGAGGGGACCAACATGGAGCTGGTACTCGTCCGCATCCAACAGATTGGGCAGTAGCGGCTGTGTGGTCTATAGTGTCGGCTGCAACGACGACGGGCTGCGGCCGGAGTACGGGTTAGCATGGCAAGGCACTACACTTGGCTAGCGAGTGAGCTAAGCATCTGGGTGGACTCTTGAGAGCACACTGACCACGACGACATGCTCAAAAGGGAGTGGCGGCAGCTATGGCCACGGCGACGAGATGGATGGCGGTGGTGAGCTTTCGGCTCTAGTGAAACGGCGGCTACACGGTGCAATCAAGCATGGGGAGAGATGGAAGCGGCAGAGGAGCTCACGGCGAGGCTGTTGGAGATCTTAGTGAGCTCGGGGGAGGGTCGGAGCAGGCGGGATGGTGAGGTCAATCTTCGGTGGCCAAGAAGAAAGAAGAGGTCATGGACGGCGCTCCGAGGGCCTTCCGGTCGCGTGGGTCGGCGGAGACGGCATAACGGTCAAAGGCGGAGCTCGTGTACCGGTCGGGGAAATGAGGGGGAGGCGGTGGAGACAGTGGTGCTCGTCGGCGTTCTTGGGCACCCACAGACGAAGAGAGGGGAGGGAGCAAAGGAGGGGATGAGGGAGAGAGATAGTGAGAGAGGGTCGACGGGGTCACGTGTCGCTCGTAGGCGCGTCGAGGCAGAGACAGGAAGCAGGAGGTGGCGCAGCGTGTGGTAATGCTAGTTAGGCACGCGCCCTCGTGCCTTCTGGCACGAGGTTGAAGACGACTGGTGCTGAGGACGGGCACTAGGCTGGCTCGACTGGGCCACCAGGTAAGTCCATGTACAGTATACTCTTTCTCTCTCTCTCTCTCTCTCTCTCTCTCTCTCTCTTTCTCTTTTATTTCTACTTTTGTTCCATTTTCTAATTTGCAAATTTGTTTTTGATCCACTTTTAAAACCAAATCAATTTTATAAATCCTGAAAATATTTGTGGGCTCTTTTGAAATATTTCCAACAACCCTCATTTAGTTTCAGAATTATTTGAGCGTTTAATGTATTTATAGCATTTAAATGCCCAAATTCAATTACTTTAAGATATAATTGAAAATTCTATAAATGACCTAGAAAAATATGCACCATTTTTGGCAGAGGTTCTAGACCAATTCAAAAAAATTGAAATTTTGTGAAGGGAATTTTGGGTTCATTGAAATCATTTAAATTTGAACCTAGTAGAATTTCATTTGATGCCAGAGTTTAACCATCCCAATTTCAAAATTCCTTTGGATACAAACATGATGTATGGATGCTGATGCAACTAATTACAGTCAGTTTATAGGGTTGTGACAACTCACCCCCGCTAAACAAGAATCTCATCCCGAGATTCAAGATGTAAGATGAGAAGACAGAGGGGACACAAAGCTAACATGATCTTCATGATCCAATTTCCCTTCTCAAAGATGTTGATCCATTGCTTCAAATTGATCTTGACGTCTTTGCTTTCGAGATCTTCATCCAACACGATGACGATAGAAAGAAACTCTATAGGAATTGATCTTCTCGAAGATTGAGCAATTCAAGATCAACTCATGGAGTGAGATGTAAGAACACCTCTTGAGTTCAGACACAAAACACACATCGGAGATGGAATCAACAAATGATGAAGGTTCAATTTGGTAGGCAATAGTTCCACGCTTAAGTCAGATGTGCATAAGTGTCAAAGTAGCGAGGAGATAAATTGCCATGATTCCATAACGGGGCACCTTAGAGGAAGCGACTCGTAGAATTATTCCCTTAAGTGTCAAAACGAATTACTTTTGATATAGAGATCATTGAAACTCTCTATACCAGCACAAGGCAATTTAAACGGTCGTTTGAAGGAGTTGGAAGAAACGGCATATTCAGATTGGCATGGAAACTATGGTTATAGAACAATCGGAAACGGAAGGCACATTCCAGTTGATACCGAGGATATAACCTAGTGACTGAGCATGCTTCCAAGAACTTCAGCATCTCCATACTCATCAGGGTTTTTACAAACATCTATGCGAAAGATCTTGGCACCACTCCGTACTACCACGATGAATCACGATGGAGGGTGCGGATGCAAAGGAAGATAACACTTTCTTAGATTTGTCCTAAGTGATGACAAGGAACAAAATCTAGATGATCGACTGAGAAACATTTAGAACTCCGCTTCTAATGTTCTCCTTGGTGTACTAGATACCACGATCATGCTTAGATACATCATCGCCATGGTCATTAAGTAAAAGTCGGGCTTCGGAAACACAAAGGATCCACAAGGAATCAACTTCTAGTGTAAGTCAAAGGGAATCCTCATGGAGAAGATTACTAGATTGCTCAATCAAGATACTACAATAATAGATCTTGGAAAGGTTCCAATCATCATATCTGCCTGGGATTCAGATCTGGTTGGTGACAACAGGCTTCAGACTCAACATGTCTTAAAGAAAGTTTGCAACACAAACCAATGAGATGACGTTGCGAGATTATCGAGATGAACTACGATATCAAGCTCCAAAATATGAGCTCATTCTGCTACGCACATGTGAACACGCTGTCCTAGAGAAGCATGACCACATGGTAGTCTTACAACAAAACACTACCAAGTTCTAGTAGAGAACCATCACTAAGGATAACGGAATCTTGCGCATGAACTAGTATTAGCAAAACAAACTCCTTTTCCTAGGACAAATTAATCAGTGGCTTGGTGTGCTAGGGATACATATAGAATGAAGGTTGCAAGTCTCCAGACCATAGAATAATTCGCGCATATGCATGAATGACTTGGGATGATTCCAGAGGAAGCAAAATAACTTTCTCGAATTCATGGCGGCAACTTGCATCAAAAGCACGTGAATTATTGGAAATCACTTCTTTCATCTGAACATATACCTCATGAATGGATCACGAAGGCATTGCTTACAAAGTTTCCAGCACTAGCTTAAATGTTTAGCATGAATTGTGGAGAAAATAAAATGTGTCGATGGGCTCAACAACAATTCATTCAGGTTTCCATATAGATGGAATTCCACAATTAAGTGAACACAGTGATGGCATTGGTCAGACCAAAAGATATAATGGTGTATGCCGGAGGGATAAACCACGAGTAGGACAACATTATGAACATCATTGGTACTGATTTGATTTGATGATAGCCCATACTCAAATCAAAGTTTGGATAAGGTAACAGATCCAACAACTGATCACGGAGATCAATTGATGAAGATATCATCTTTCTTCAACACACACTACAGGAATCAGCTACTTTGCCATCAGCCACGGCGGGCGGCAAAGGCATGGATGGCAGACGGCAAAGGTCTTTGCCGTCCGCCGCGGACGGCAAAGTACGGGACGGCAAAGAGCTACATTGTTGTCCGCTTCGGGCGGCTGACGGCAAAGGGTCCTTTGCCATCAGCTGCTGACGGCAAAGAATGCTGACGGCAATAAATGCGCTGTTACTCCGTTAGGTGGTTAACGGCAAGCCTTTGCCATCGGCCGCTGACGGCAAACTTCGGAAGGCCTTTGCCGTCCGCCGCTGTAGGCAAAGTTTTTTTTTCTTTGCCGTCAGCCACTATAGGCAAACTGACCAGATAGGTCAGCCTCCCAGGAAGCACAGTTGCCTGCCACGTGGCCTCTTTGCCGTCCGCTGCTGATGGCAAAGAGTCCTTTGCCGTTGGTGGCTGACGGCAAAGAGCCTGCATAATGGCGTTTTTTCCCTATTTTTTTAAATCCAACAATTTTCACAGCAAATATATATGACATATATAGATATATTTCACAGGGCTATTTAACAGCACATAAGTTTCATCGTACATACATATATAGTTCCATCCACTCATACATAGCAAGTTGCACATACACATAAGTTGCAACCATTAGGAAGTTGCACATACATATTACAATGCAAAGTTTCATCAAGATAGTAAGTTCCATCATAGCAAGCTAGAAGAATACTAGAAGAGAATGAAATAAAAAACAAGCAATCCATCATAGCAAGCTAGCTTCCGCGAAGTGAATGAAATCTGCAAAATGGCAAATAAGAAAGTTAGGAAAAGGTGACTAGAAGAAGAAGACTAGAAGAAGAAGCACGCCATTGTTTGTGAGGTAACTTAGGTGAAATGGATCGATTATGAGCTAACTTAGGTAAAATGCATCATTTTAGAGCTAATGTAGGTAAAATGGATCGTTTATGAGCTAACTAAGCTAATTATGCCGTTTTTTTACATAAGTAAGGCAAGTACATGTCATTATTGAGCAAACCTAGTTAACTAAGCATATTATAACTAACTTAGGTCATTTTGGAGGAAACAAAGCTAAGTATAGATCATTTTAGAGCTAACTTAGGTAAAATGGCTGGTTTTGGAGGTCAGTAAGCTTATTAAGTCATTTTGCAGGAAAAGAAGCTAACTCTATGTCATTAAAGTAAGCATATTCGATGAAATAAAGCTAAGTCTAGGTCTTTATGCATTTCTTAAGCAAAAAACTAGAGAAACTTACCTTGATCATGGAGGCGTGGGAGCGGGCTGGCTCATGCCAGTAGCTAGAGAAGGATCGTGTGATGCTTGTGTGGAGTAACGCTGCACCAAAGATCATTTCCAATGTTTCGTTAGCATGATGACACTCAAATGTTATGACTAGCAAGTAGCGTCCATTCAAATTAAACTAACCGTGGTCTTAGGAGCAATCTCTGGATCAATGGCTATGGAGCCACGGGACCTCCCTCCACTAGATATCATTACCTGCTCTGGATTGTAGGGGATCTAGCTCGGGTTAAACTCCTCCCCTTTCCTCGCCTTCCCCTTGACTTGCTTGTAAGAGGCAGTGTGGGCCATGGCATACAGGTCGTACCCCTCTGGCACCTTATCCGTCTTATTGTAGCATGCCTGAAAGAGAGAAACAAAGTAAATTAGTAATTAAAGGGCTCAAGCTAGCATGATGAATGAATTGCATTAATAATGAAGCAAACCACATTACCCAATTCCGCCCGAACTGATATAAGCTGGAGTTACCTTGGTGGTGTGGCACACCTTCAATTTGGGCACGTTTGTCCTTGGCCTCAGTCGGCTCCCCTTCCATCTTTCAACACCTCCCATGACAAAGAGTAAACGAAATTAGTACAAAATAAAAAAAATACCGACATGAATAATAATATGTATATCACTTAAGTGTATCATCATCAAGTACAACATAAAAAAATTGAATACCTGACACTACTAATAATCTCGATCAGTATCATCAATAAATGCATAATCATCATCATCACTATAATCAATGACGGTCTCATAGGGTTCAGTGGCATCAACAGGTGGAAGGCCACCTTTACGTAATCGGTCAAGCATTGAGAGGTCGTCCGCAGCAGTAACCTCTTCTTGTTCCGGCTCTTCTTGTTCCTCCTCTAGGGTGATGTGGGATTCACTATCGCTGTCTACTTCAATGTTTTGGGGTGAAGTATACCGGTTCTTGAAATGCTTTTTGGAAAGACGTGTCTCTTGGAAGAATTCTACTTCATATGTGTCTGGGTTAATGTGAGGTTCATAATCCTCTTCCTTTGGGGGAGATAGTCTAGCACGTGGCGGCACTTCATAAACGACATCCCAACCTTTCAGATTTGGATTAGTTTGGCAGGCCCAGGGTAGATAGAATACTTGGGTCGCCTGTTCAGCCATAATATAGACATCAAGAACATCTAAATGGGTGCTTTGGTTGATTTCAACTAGCCCTATATGTTCATGAGTCCTTCTAGTCTCCTTCGGCTGAAACCAATAACATTTGAAGACTACGACATTCGGTGGGTTTTCACCATAGAATAGAAGTTCATAAATTGCTTCAACTCTCCCATAATACAAGGTACCTCCTTCGCCGATAGCAGATACACAACAATTTGTAGATTTTCGGTCGGCCATAGATAGCTCTTTGCCATAGGTACGAAAACGATACCCATTGATGTCATATTTGTCAAATGAACGGACCTTATAGTCAAAACCATTAGTGACTTGTCTCAATTCGGCGTCCATAGACTCTGAATTAGCCTACAAGTTTAATATGAAAGGATTTTTGCATTACGCACAAATTAGCGAATGAAATGAAATTGTCTAATAGAATTTACCGTTTGTTTGAACCAAGAGATGAAACCGGGATAGCCGCCTCCTTGCTTTGCGAGAAGCTCATACTCTTCGACGGAATCCTTTTGGATCACCGCTCCGTACGAGAATAGGGCGACGTATCGAATGTATGAAATATCCAGGAATAAGAGCCGTTCAAAGGAAATAGAAGTTGGGAAACAATGTACCGAGAACTTACTCGATGTACGGCCGCACTTCTATCAGGTTGTTGAAGATATACAACGAAATGGTCCGCCATTCTTCGTTATCCAAATATACTGGATTTGAAACACTGGCTGGTGCGAGATTGCCTTTGAATAGGCTGAGGTTGGATCCACCCTTTTTAGGCTTGTCAACATTGTACCGAGGCTTCGGATTATGCAAATGACGATTTTTGGTTTCGTAGTGTGCTGTCACGAAGTTTGCCGCATCCTCAGTGATGAATGACTCAGCCATAGACGCTTCAATTCTACGTTTACTTTTACATTTTTCTCGAAGCTTCTTCTGCATCCTCTCAGTTGGGTAGCACCAACGATTTTGCACGACCCCCCCCCCCAATCTTGCCTCGGTCGGGAGATGCAAAATCAAATGTTGCATTGGATTAAAGAAGCCCAGTGGAAAGATCTTCTCTAACTTGCAGATCAACTCTAGCGCCAACTCTTCCATTTCTTCTAGCACGCCAGGTGATAGTTCTTTCGCACAAAGAACACGGAAGAAATAGCTGAGTTCTGCCAGTACTAGCCATTCATCCTCAGGGATGAAGCCATGCAACATCACCGGCATTACCCGCTCAATCCATATGTGCCAATCATGACTCTTGAGACCAAATATCTTCAATTTATCAAGACTCGCTCCCCTATTTAGATTCGCTGCATACCCATCGGGGAACATCATCTGCATTTTCACCCACAAGATAATTTCCCTCGTAGCTGGCCTTCCAAGATTGAACCATGCCTTTGGCTTCGTCCAGTTTTGCTTTCCTTTCGGTTCTTTCATCTTTTGTAACGGCCTATCACATAGCACCTCCAGATCGACTCTAGCCTTAGTATTATCCTTTGACTTCCCATCTATGCCGAACAATGTACCAAAAAGTGCCTCGGCGATATTCTTCTCAGTGTGCATCACGTCGATGTTGTGTGGGCAAAGGAGGTCTTTGAAGTAAGGCAGATCCCATAAGCATGTTTTGTGAGTCCAGGCGTGCTCAGAATTATACCCCTTGAAGTACCCTGGACGCTCTGGATCTGGCTCGAGAGCGTTTAACTGATCCAGGGTCTGTTGGCCTGTCAACGCAGGTGGTGCAGAGTTTATTACAACTCTACCTCTGATGAAGTTCTTCTTGTCTTTCCTGAACTTATGGCAAGGATCCAGGAACTGTCTATGCATGTCGAAGCAAGAAAACTTGCGACGGCCTGAAGCCAACAAAACTCAAGAGCTCCCTTGCATGTGGGGCACGAGAACCTTCCATGCACACACCAGCCAACGAATAGCGCATACGCCGGCATGTCATGCGTTGAGTACATGTACCAGACACAAATTATGAAGTTTCGTTTGCTATAGGCGTCGTATGTCTTGAACCCATTATCCCAGGATTCTTGCAATTCGTCCTTAAGCGGCTGCATGTACACATTCATATTTTTCCCTGGATAGTTGGGCCCTGGAATTATCAACGTCAGGGAAATGTTCTTTCTTTGCATAATCTGTCCGGGGGGACATTGAGTGGAAAGACAAATACGGGCCAACAACTATATTGGGCTGCCGTCATACCAAACACACTGAACCCATCGGTGCTGATGCCGACTCGAGGATGCCTTGGATCTGCCGCTTTGTCAGCATGTAATTCATCAAAAAATTTCCACGCAACACCATCCAATGTGTGTACCATCATCAGATTACCATCTGCATCTAGTTCGGTTCTTTTGCCTGTTTTGTGCCATGTCATCTGTCTGGCCGTCTCTTCGACCATGAAAAGATGTTGAAGTCTTGGTACGATTGGCATATACCGAAGAACACTAACAGGGATTTTAGTTTGTGTCTTCTCACCCATACCTTTGTCTACCACAATATACCTGGAACACTTGCAAATGGGACAATAGTTCAAGTCCGCATAGTCAAGCCTAAATAAGGCACATCCTTTCTCACAGGCATGTATCTTCTCATAGGGCATCTTCAGTGCACGGAGGATTTTGTCCGACTGGTACAGGTTTGCAGGCATTACATGGCCTTTGGGTAGAAAGCGTCCAAATACTGTCATAATTGCGTCATAGCATTCTCTGCCCAAGTAGAACTGAGCCTTCAAAGCCATTACTTGTGAGATGGCATCCAACTGACAAAGCTCAGTGTGCTCGTGGAGCGGACGCTTTGAAGACTCCAACATTTCATTGAAGGCCTTTGCAGATTCCTCCATCTCCTCGTCCGAATCCCGAGCATCATCATAGTCTTGCACCATGTTTTCCATCCCGGTACCATGCTCGTCGGTGCGATGATGATCCACCTCAGCTCGGTCATGTTGGGCAGACTCACCATGAAATGTCCACACCGTATAATCGGGCGTAAAACCATTCTTCTGCAGGTGTTTACCCATTTCAGCCTCTGTCCTCTTTTCCCAATTGCCGCATCGGAAACAGGGGCACCAAGTTTTCCTCTGGCCATTTGCAAATGCGGCTTGCACAAACCCCTTGGTTTTTGTGAACCATTCAGTGCTCCATTTGTTCTGACCAGTGTGACCGGTATACATCCATGCACGATCACTCATCTTGACTTTCAGAGCTACTGGACACACAACAATTATATATATAATTCACCATGTATATATTCATCAGTTGATCTACTTTGTCAAATTTATTACGTCCATACAACCTACACTCTAATAGGTAATGATAGGTCCTAATCCCACCCGAGTATGTGTATATTGGGTTCATTTTCCCAAGCTATGCTCCGGATCCGACGCAAAATTTCGGCAGCACCTCCCCGCTGTTCTCCTAATACACGTCTCTGCAATAAACAGAGAGGATGTGTACCCGGAGAACAACAGGGGAGGCACTGACGAAATTTATGCGTCGGATCTGGAGCAAAGCATATGGGAAAACGAACCCAATCTACACATACTCGGGCTGTCCATGGATAGCGTTGGACAATTCGAAAGAATCAAGGTTATAAATATGCAAATGCATGCATATTTATAACTATGACGCTTTCGAACGGGAGACACATATTGGTTACGCATACTGATGATTCAAGACACATATATAGCTAGCTACCAAATTTCATGTCATTTGTGCAAATAATTAATGGGGGAGAAGGACATGTCATTTGTGCTCACCCACGAAAGAAGGGGTAGAGCTCGTCAAACGCACGGCGAGGTCGTCGAACACCAAAACTCACAGCGATGAAACAACTGCACATTTAAATCTACCCGATCAACACAATTATATATGATGTTTTTCATAACAAAATCGAAAAATATATGACCTAACTAATAATTCATAAATATATAACCCCGTCGGCCTCTGGAAGGCCAAAGAGCACCTTTTCGGGAGGTTTAGGGGGTCGGGGTGTCATGTCGGTGTCGGGGTGCTGTTTCGGGGTGAGGGTGTCGTGTCGGGGTCGGGGTGTCAGGGTGTGGTGTCGTGGTCTGTGTGTCGGGGTGTGGTGTCGGGGTCGGGGTGTCGGGGTCAGGGTGTCGGGG
>NC_041393.1:378083352-378083606 GCF_002162155.2 Triticum dicoccoides
TTTTACTTCTTTTCTTTTCTTCTATTCTTCTTCTTCTACTTCTTCTACTTCTTTTCTTCTTCTTCTTTTTCATCTTTTTTCTACTTCTTTTCTTTTCTTCTTTTTCATCTTTTTTCCACTTCTTCTTCTTTTCTTCTACATATTCTTTTTTCTAACACTAACACTAAATTTTCTTCTTTTCTAACACTAACACTAACACTAACAATTAAACAAGAATTAAACAGCAAAAAAAAGAAAAACAGAAAAAAAAACTC